>NC_050068.2:167959671-168272814 GCF_009764565.3 Dermochelys coriacea | reverse complement strand
CTCAGGATACCTGCAGAGACCAAGTGCTTCCCTGGCCAGAAGAACTACAGGGCCTTCCTCTGGAGGCTGGCCAGGGTACCCGGGCCTGGGCTCAGGGTGTTCAACCATTGCCAGAGCATGGACAGGACCAGCTAGTTAATAACCAACACCCGCCCCTAAAGGGAAAGGCACTGGACAAGCCCTGTCCACCTGTGCAACTGGTCAGACACCTGGGCCTCCAAGTTGGTCCATTTTTCCAGGGGAGGGATCAGTGGCCGAGAGGTACAAACCCAGATATCGCAGCGAACCTGCACCCACTGAATGGTGTGGAGCGCAGGTGGGAGGGAGCCCACCCGCCACCCATCCCCAACTATCAGGCCAGAGCTCTTGATCCAGGCAGAAGAGGACACCAAATAGATGGATTGGCAGGCCTCCATCCACACCAGGTCTTCCAGGTCCTGGGACAAGAGGAGGACATCATCGGCATACAATGACAGGGCCACACTCAAAGCCGGGTCACTGAGCACCAACCCTGTCACTCACTTTGTGTAAGAGACAAAGGAAGGGCTCAACAGTGATGACATAGAATTGGATATTTTGGAGCTGGCACATCTCTAAAGTAGCACACAGATTTCCAACAATATTTTTGTTTGATACGCTAGTTTAGCTATTCCATCTAACTAGGGAAAAGAGCTTATGTTTATGATCATATCCATTGTAAAATGTCAGGAAGAACAATATTTTGCTATTAATATTACATAATAAATGCAGTTAATTTCATTTAAAAGTGACCCAACCTTAGAAATGCTAGTCAGGTTGTCATTATCTTTTCATGATCCTTTTTTTCTTTAAAATTAAAAATGTGTTCTGAGATTAACTGATTAGCATACTTTATTCTGATATTTCTTAATTTGTAATATAACATCTATTTCAGCCAAGCAGGGAAAAATGCAATGGAGCATCAAATAAGACAATTTATTGCACAGATGAAGCTGAGCGATGCTGCAGTTAAGAGACTTGGCTGTTCTCCAGGGCCAATCTGTTGTTGTCTAGATTGTGCTCCACAGTGAATTAAGCAAGTGATCAGTTTACACCTCCGTAGTTCTTAGAGAATCATCATTTTCAGTCTCAGAACAAAGGATGCCAAGAAAAAATTAAAATTACATGGGAGTCCAGAGGATACCATTCATGGAAATTGAACCTTCTGTTGTATTTACTTTTCCTGAAATATTTACAGTATTCCCTGCATTTCAGATCCGAAATATCAGAAATACCATAGTAAATTTAATGGCCATGGGTGTTTGGTGTCCCTTGTTTAAATGTCAGCCTCTGTATAGCATTTTCCATGCATCGTCAGGTAGATTCTGCTGGCCCATACTCAGGTATGCATTGTGGAGGAAGAGTCCTATTGAAATTGTGCTGCCAGGACACAAGTCAGGCAGAGCTGCAATCCCTCTGCTCAAGGAGCTGCAAGGACTGTTCCCTAACTGTCAGCCTGGTAGCCAGCTATCTCCTGTTACTCACAGGCCAGCAGAGTGCATTATCCATATGAGAGGGGGGTATACCGCACACTTTCAAGGGGTGTAGCAGGGTGTTTCTTCCCCTTTGCACTGAAGAGCTCCAGTATGACTTCTGTGGTTTGCCTGGGGTGATAGAGCTTTGCAGAATATTTTATGCTGGTCAGTGAAGTCTGGTGTAGAAATAGTGAGGGAGCCTATTGGAAAACCAGAATGATGCACATAGTAAATACAAAAATGTACAGATACACTGATCTATGCATGGGTTTAGCATTTGGGTGTTGGGTGATGTTGATGGCCCATGATATACAGGAGGTCAGACTGGATCACCTGGTGGTCCCTTCTGGCTTTAAACTCTATGAATCTGTGACTTTAGATCCTTGCTAAACAATAACCATGTTTGAGAGACAAAATGAGGGATGTAATCTCTTCTCTTTTGTTGGTGAGAGAGACAAGCTTTCAAGCTTCCACAGAGCTCTTCTTCAGGGCATCATGTATATAAACTGAAAATATTTGGGGCCAGATCTTTTGTGCTACTCAGGCAGTGCAAACTAGCTATTGAGCTGCCCTAATGGGGAATCATCAGGTGGCATAAAACCAGCATAGCCAGCTCAGCTCCATCTGTTCCACAGATCCAGCCCCAGTTGTAAGGGCAAGGGGCTATGGCCAGACTGCCTCCTGTTCTGGTTGGCTATAAGATACTACCTAACCCACCTTGTGTCTCTAATATCCTAGGAATGACACAGCTACACCACTGCATAAGGACTATATTTGTAGGTAACATTACTATGAAAATATAACACACCAAGATCTGTCAAAACAAAAAAAGAAAACACGCTAAGTTCCACTGCCCTCACAGTATTTGGAAAGAGCCTATTGTGTACTTTGGAGTGAGACATATTTCTCTAATCAAATTTTTAAATCAGCACAAAAAATGGATTTCATTGACGAAAAGTTGATTTTAAAGGGAGAGAGTGTGTTGAAGACATTCCTCACTCAACTAGAAAGATTTAAAGGTAGGTCAGATTGTCCTGACGGCATCCCTCTGAGATAACAAATTTATGTGTTTTGCTACTGGACTGCTTCGAAGATACATTCAGAATGATGGCTGGGTGGTGTAAAGTCCCTTGGCAAATAGCTTCAACCACAAAAGCCAAATCAAATCAGAGAGTCTAAAGCAGGAGACTTTGGGAATCTCAACTTTATTCAGCTCTTGAGGCCACCAGAATATTATACCAGCCCTCCTACAAAGCATAAAAAGTGAAGAAGAAACAGTCATACAGGGTTCCCCACCCACAGCCTCTTCCTCTTATATATTCAAATCATCTTTAACTGTCACCAAGGGGATCCTTAGCAGGGAGTAGGTCCATCTTTCTGGAAAAGTCCTAATTCTTTTGTCAAGTGAGTGTTACTAAAAGCATCACGTGTCTAAATGGAAAATAGTTTTGGCCAGATTTTTTGTGCCGCTCAGGCAGTGCAAACTAGCTATTAAGTTGCCCCAATGGGGAATCTTTGGGTGGCATAAAACCAGCATAGCCAGCTCAGCTCCATCTGTTCCACAGATCCAACCACAGGTCTCAGGGCAAGGGGACATGGCCAGACTGCCTTTTGTTCTGGTTGCTGGCTGGCTGCAATATCTGGTTAGTCTACACAGACCTTTCCCTCCTTTCCACCATCCCCCAGCTCACTGCCTTTGAATCTGGCTCTTTATGTCTAAACTATACCTGAAACTGCATATTGATTTGCTTTCTTGCAGTTTCAACAAAATTACAAATCCCCATCCCCTTTTCCTCCCCAAAATAAAAACGTGTCTAACTTAATCCATAAAGAGGCTGTGACTTCTGTCATGCTAACCAAAAAGGTTTGGCTAGTAAAAGAAGAAAAAAACAAAAAACACAACAAACTTCCCTGCTAATCACTACATTTTACATATTCCAAGTCTTATGCTGCTAATTTTGTGGCTCCAGACCAGCACTTACACCAAAAAGTATTTTTGTTGGTGAACAAAGCAAGGAAGAACAGTGCCCCTTTAGATATAGTTAATAATTACCATAATCAAGACACAAGCCATAATTTGGTCATCTGTTCTATTTTAAAAACGGATGGGAACAAAGCAAAATTACCTCCCTGCTATGTAAGGGTGGAGACTTACTCCATCTTGTAAAGAACCTGGAAGAATTACAAGTGGTGAAAGCACTAAGTGTTCAGGAAGTTAAATGCGTCAGTGTCATATTTCAAAGGAAAATTAGATCACAGAGAATTGAAAATAAGGGGTTCTGATTGATTAAACTATTGTGGGGGCTATTGTATTTTTGTTTTTATTTCCCTGATCTACCCAGACCTACAGTATTTACTAATTTACAGAAACAAATGAAGAGAATATGTTGAAAATTAAATGCACAACTTCCAGGTTGTCCTGGAAAAGTAACATGCAGGTATTTTGGTGACAAAAAAAATTAAACTATCAAAACAATTGATTTAAATTTCTTAGGAACCTATAATTAAAGTAGGCATATTCTTCAGTAGGTTATACTAATTTGTGAGCCTTATTAATTAATGAGATTCATTAAACATGGCAATTTTTCTATGATGATTCTCCCCCGAAGACGTTGAAAGCTTTAACATTGCAATCAAACTCCAGAAGCTTTAGACAACAGGGAATATATTAGGCTCTTATCAAAACTACTAAATGATCATTCAGGAGCTTCTACAGAATGTAATAGGTTATGTGTGATGTACTTTACTAGCAGGCCACAGATCAATAGGCATTAAAGGAATGAAAATATGCAATACCACTTCCACCAGCTGGTTGATGAGACTAGACTGGGGAGAGTGCACACTGCATAACATTCCCCCAGCAGACCCAGTGGCATTTTGCCTCCCTGTGCTCAAACATAATGCTCTTGACACTGGCCTTTTCCCCATCATGTCACTCCTGATGAGGCAGTGATTTTGAAGAGCTATCTGAATATTTTGGAATACATTATATAGTTACACGTCCCTATTGAAGAGGCCTCATCTGTGCAAAATGGCCATAGCCACTGCTTTGCTAGGCTACACACCACATGCCAACACAACCCATCCTGCTGACAGCCTCCACCAGAAGATCCTGCATGGATCTAAACTTCTACTTTGTGAAGCCACCAAGGCTGAGCACCACAGCTGACACTGCCTGCCCTTCCCCAGGTGTGAATCTCCCTGGTGTACAGCAGCTCCCACTGGCACCAGTGTGTGTTAAACAAATCAGAAGTATTCCAGCAGGAAAATTTAGAGGACTTATCTGATGTTCAGTTAATGGCAATGGGAATCATATATGCATATTGGGCCTGATCCTCACTATTGAAATAAATGGGACATTTGCTATGGAATGCAATGAGAGCAAGAGTTGGGAAACCAAGTTACTCACATGTTGCAAGACTAGAATGGATTTCTTAGGGCCTTAATTCAGATCAACATATACTTAGCTAATGGGGATCCATTCCCGCAATACACTGTGCATTCTACTTGCACGTGAGACATGTCTGTTCAGGGACATAATTGCCTGCTATACAATGACTAATGGTCCCACTCATCCTCAGGCCAAAACAAACAAACAAACAAACAAACAAAAGAAACAGATTTTCACAGAACAGGGATTGTTACTTCCCCTCTCCAGAAGGGGCACTTAAACAGCAAGGTGAGCACCCTTATGCATCCTCAAGGGTACTGGATTGTTAACAACAATTTATAAAAATAAAACATCCACTTGCTGCTGGGAGATGAAGGCCTCTCCCTCTCTCTCTCCTGCTCCCAGGAGCTCTGGCAATTTATGCTAATTCCTTTAAAATTAGAAATTGTTTCTGTAAAGTCAAGTGCCCATGAGAGGAAGAGCAGTTTTATGGTTGAGGCATTGGCAAGGGACTCTAGGAGCCAGACTCAGTGTCTGGCTCTGCCACAAACTTTCTGGGGATACATCTATATGGCAAGCAGAAATCTGCAGCACCAAGTCTCAGACCCCATGTTTACAGACTCAGGCTTGCAGGGCTCAAGCTATGATGCTGAAAATAGCTGTGTAGACATTTGGGCTAAGGCTGGATCTTGGGCTTTACAGTCTGGGGTCAAGTGGGAGAAGGGCTTCAGAACCAGAGCATCTATGCAGCTATTTTCAGCACCCTAAGTTCGTACCCTGAAAGCCTGAATCTGTAAACCTGGGCTCTGAGACTTGCTGCCATGAGTTTCTGCTTGCCATGTAGATGTGACCTGGAGAAAACCTGTTTGGTCTCTGTTTCTTTAACATAAAATTAATTATCTTTCTTCCCTCACGCACATTGTCCATCTAGTCTATTTAGATTGTAAACTCTTTGGGGCAGGCTATCTTTCTAAGTTTATTCAAGCCACAATCTTGATTCTGGCCTACAGACAATCAGAGGTGAGAGTAAGCCGGTACGCCCCGATATGGCGTACTGGTAAAAGCCAGTGCGCCGTACCAGGACTGGCTTTCCGAGAGGGCAATTTAAAGCCCTGGGGTAGTGGTGATGGGGCTGCGGCGGGAATTTAAAGGGCCCCGGAGCTCCAGCCACTGCTACTGCCCCAGGGCCTTTTAAATCCCTGCCTGAGCCCTGCTGCTCGAGCCCCAGGGTAGCGGTGGCGGGGCTCTGGCGGGGATTTAAAGGGCCCTGGAGTTCCAGCCGCTACTACTGCCCTGGGGCCCTTTAAATCCCCACCTGAGCCCTGCTGCCGAAGCCCTGGGGTAGCAGTGGCGGGGCTCCGGGGGGGATTTAAAGGGCCTGGGCGGTAGTGGCTGCTGGAGCCCTGGGGCCCTTTAAATCCCCAATGGAGCCCGGCCACCGCTACCCCAGAGCTCAGGCAGCAGGTTCAGGCGGGGATTTAAAGGGCTCGGGGCTCCGGCAGCTGCTACCACAGCGGAGCCCCAGGCCCTTTAAAGCTCTGCCCAAGCCCAGAGCCCTGGGGTAGCGGTGGCAGCCGGGAGCCCCCAGGGCTCCTCAGTGATTTAAAGGGCCTGGGACTCCGTTGCAGTAGCAGCAGCTGGAGCCCTGGGCCCTTTAAATCACCCCCGAGTCCCAGGGCTCCCAGCTGCCTCTGCAGCTAGTAGCTTGGGGGTGATTTAATGGGCCCCGGGCTCCCAGCCACCACTACCGCAGCTGGAGCCCTGGCCCTTTAAATCAAGATTCAGACTGGCAGGGCAGCCGATGCGGGGGGGGGCAAGGAGGGATGCGGAGGGAAGGGGCAGCAGTGTTAAAGGTGGTCCTTTACTGCGGCAGCACTTTAACATCATTGCCCCTTTTGATCTCCCCTGCCACCGATGCGGGAGGGGTAAAGGGAGCAGCTGCCCTGGGGCTGGTGATTTAAAAGGACCTGGGGCTCCGGCCACCGCTGCCACTACTGAGCCCCAGGTCCTTTAAATTGCCACTGGAGTCCCAGGCAGCGGGGCCAGGTGGCCTGAAAGGGCTGGCTGGGGAACACTGATCCCCCAGCCCCGCCCCTTCTGCCCAAGGCCCTGCCCCTTCCGTGGGCCCGCCTCGGCCCCCGGACTGGTAAGTCTTCAAAGTTACTTTCATCCCTGACTGTAGTACAAATAAATAAATGAACACCACCAAATCCAGGGATGGACATTCACCAGTCTGAATCCTAGGCAAATTTAGTTTAATGTAAAAAGAAAAAGGAGTACTTGTGGCACCTTAGAGACTAACAAATTTATTAGAGCATAAGCTTTCGTGAGCTACAGCTCACTTCATCGGATGCATTTGGTGGAAAAAACAGAGGAGAGATTTATATACACACACACAGAGAACATGAAACAATGCTGTTGGTGATGGCTTATCTTAAGTGATCACTCTCCTTACAGTGTGTATGATAAACCCATTGTTTCATGTTCTCTGTGTGTGTGTATATAAATCTCTCCTCTGTTTTTTCCACCAAATGCATCCGATGATGCTGTAGCTCACGAAAGCTTATGCTCTAATAAATTTGTTAGTCTCTAAGGTGCCACAAGTACTCCTTTTCTTTTTGCGAATACAGACTAACACGGCTGCTACTCTGAAACCTGTGATTATGCAAGGCACTGAATTTAGCCGTATAGAGTGGAAATCTGTCAACTTCATGAAAAAACTCGCACAGATACAGACAGACATCATCTTCCTCTCCAAATGCAAACAGATGGACATCATACCGAAAGGACTGAAGGTAAAAAATCCATTACAATCTACATACCACAAAGACTATGCTGACAGCTTGTGCCACACACTCTCAAGGAAACTGCGGAACCACCTGATTAACATCCTCTACAGCAAACAGGGAAAGATTAAGAATGAGCTCTCAAAACTGGATACTCTCATAAAGAACCAACCTTCCACGCAAACTTCCTCGTGGCTGGACTTTACAAAAACTAGACAAGCCATTTACAAAATACACTTTGATTCTCTACAAAAGAAAAAGGACACTAAGCTATCTAAACTACTATATGCCACAAGGGGCCACAACAATGGTTCCCGTAACCCACCCAGCAATATTGTTAATCTATCCAACTATACTCTTAGCCCAGCGGAAGAATCTGCCCTATCTCGGGGCCTCTCCTTTTGCCCCTCCACCCCCACGAACATGATACAGTTCTGTGGTGACCTAGAATCCTATTTTTGACGTCTCAGACTCAAGAAATATTTCCAACACACCTCTGACCAACATATTAACCCACAGAGACCTTCCTGCCAACACTACAAAAAGAAGGATTCTGGGTGGACTCCTCCTGAAGGTCGAAACAGCAGCCTGGATTTCTACATAGACTGCTTCCGCCGACGTGCACGAGCTGAAATTGTGGAAAAGCAGCATCGCTTACCCCATAACCTCAGCCATGCAGAACACAGTGCCATCCACAGCCTCAGAAACAACTCTGACATCATAATCAAAAAGGCTGACAAAGGAGGTGCTGTCGTCATCATGAATAGGTCGGAGTACGAACAAGAGGCTACTAGGCAGCTCTCCAACACCACTTTCTACAAGCCATTACCCTCTGATCCCACTGAGAGTTACCAAAAGAAACTACAGCATTTGCTCAAGAAACTCCCTGAAAAAGCACAAGAACAAATCCGCACAGACACACCCCTGGAGCCCCGACCTGGGGTATTCTATCTGCTACCCAAGATCCATAAACCTGGAAATCCTGGACGCCCCATCATCTCAGGCATTGGCACCCTGACAGCAGGATTGTCTGGCTATGTAGACTCCCTCCTCAGGCCCTTCGTTACCAGCACTCCCAGCTATCTTCGAGACACCACCGATTTCCTGAGGAAACTACAGTCCATTGGTGATCTTCCTAAAAACACCATCCTAGCCACTATGGATGTAGAAGCCCTCTACACCAACATTCCACACAAAGATGGACTACAAGCCGTCAGGAACAGTATCCCCGATACTGTCACGGCTAACCTGGTGGCAGAACTTTGTGACTTTGTCTTGACCCATAACTATTTCACATTTGGTGACAATGTATACCTTCAAATCAGCGGCACTGCGATGGGTACCCGCATGGCCCCACAGTATGCCAACATTTTTATGGCTGACTTAGAACAACGCTTCCTCAGCTCTCGTCCCCTAATGCCCCTACTCTACTTGCGCTACATTGATGACAACTTCATCATCTGGACCCATGGAAAAGAAGCTCTTGAGGAATTCCACCATGATTTCAACAATTTCCATCCCACCATCAACCTCAGCCTGGACCAGTCCACACAAGAGATCCACTTCCTGGACACTACGGTGCTAATAAGCGATGGTCACATAAACACCACCCTATATCGGAAACCTACTGACCACTATTCCTACCTACATGCCTCTAGCTTTCATCCAGATCATACCACTCGATCCATTGTCTACAGCCAAGCGCTACGATATAACCGCATTTGCTCCAACCCCTCAGACAGAGACAAACACCTACAAGATCTCTATCATGCATTCCTACAACTACAATACCCACCTGCTGAAGTGAAGAAACAGATTGACAGAGCCAGAAGAGTACCCAGAAGTCACCTACTACAGGACAGGCCCAACAAAGAAAACAACAGAACGCCACTAGCCATCACCTTCAGCCCCCAACTAAAACCTCTCCAACGCATCATCAAGGATCTACAACCTATCCTGAAGGACGAGCCATCGCTCTCTCAGATCTTGGGAGACAGACCAGTCCTTGCTTACAGATAGCCCCCCAATCTGAAGCAAATACTCACCAGCAACCACACACCACACAACAGAACCACTAACCCAGGAACCTAACCTTGCAACAAAGCCCGTTGCCAACTCTGTCCACTTATCTATTCAGGGGATACCATCATAGGGCCTAATCACATCAGCCACACTATCAGAGGCTCGTTCACCTGCGCATCTACCAATGTGATATATGCCATCATGTGCCAGCAATGCCCCTCTGCCATGTACATTGGCCAAACTGGACAGTCTCTACATAAAAGAATGAATGGACACAAATCAGACGTCAAGAATTATAACATTCAAAAACCAGTTGGAGAACACTTCAATCTCTCTGGTCACTCGATCACAGACCTAAGAGTGGCTATACTTCAACAAAAAAGCTTCAAAAACAGACTCCAACGAGAGACTGCTGAATTGGAATTAATTTGCAAACTGGATACAATTAACTTAGGCTTGAATAGAGACTGGGAATGGATGAGTCATTACACAAAGTAAAACTATTTCCCCATGGTATTTCTCCCTCCCACCCCACCCCCCACTGTTCCTCTGATATTCTTGTTAACTGCTGGAATTAGCCTATCTTGCTTGTCACCATGAAAGGTTTTCCTCCTTTCCCCCCCTGCTGCTGGTGATGGCTTATCTTAAGTGATCACTCTCCTTACAGTGTATATGATAAACCCATTGTTTCATGTTCTCTGTGTGTGTGTATATAAATCTCTCCTCTGTTTTTTCCACCAAATGCATCCGATGAAGTGAGCTGTAGCTCATGAAAGCTTATACTCTAATAAATTTGTTAGTCTCTAAGGTGCCACAAGTACTCCTTTTCTTTTTGCAAATACAGACTAACACGGCTGCTACTCTGAAACCTATATTTTTATGTTGTATATGTGGATTAATTTATTTATGAATTATCCTCCCTGTTCTGCAGCTGAGCAAATAGCACTCACTGAATCTTATTTTTAAGCAAGAAAAGGACAGGATATCATCACCAAAGATGAGTGTTCATTATTCAAAGATTATTTGTACAACTGATACACAAATTCTAACTTAACCTCAAGCAAAAATACAAATCTTCCTCCCTTGGATTAGACCTCAAAAATTCTCCTTCTGTTATTAGCTTTTGTAATTGTGATTTAACTCTGTAAAAGTTGTCACCCACAACTTAAATATTTCCTCCAAAATTCTGAATTACAATGCATATTTACCTTCCTGGACGTTCCTAAATTATTTTGAAAAATTGCATGTAATTTTTTAAGAGGGAGGTTTTTTCCTCTAAATAATTTGATTTATAGTGACTTGTTTATAAAACTTTTTTTTAACTTCTTAAAAAAAAAAACCCAACCAAACAAAGAACAGGTCATGTTTTACAAACTACTTTTTACAGATTCTGACTTTTTGTTGTTACACCCAGCTGGGAGTTAACTGTGAAAAGATTTCCTGGAAGTCACTGTCAATTGTTTGGTATACATTTTTGAAAAATTAATACACTAATGGCATTTTCAGTTAATTACCTCATGCACTAGTCAGCTGAATACTGGATGAACATTTAGAAAGAAATGAATATCCTATTGCTTATGGACATAGAAATCTGCAACAGGTCATGAAGCTAGGCAGAAGAACAGCTCACATAATCATCTAATAATGCAATTGATGCAACCCCTGCTTCCCTCAGGAAAAAGAAAACAGAAACTGCAAGTGCAAGTGTTACAGGGGTGGAAATCAATGGTTTATTCAGACTTACAATGTGGAAAAAAGGCCAGGCAATTTTTTCAGGCACAGAGGAGATCTTGTGCTGTGCATTTCAATGTAATCTATACATTCAATCACATCACTGATGGTAAGTATTTAGGGCCTCCACATAGCAGAAGCACAGGAGAAGATAACTAGCTCTTTATATCTGCAAATTCCTCAGTCATGGACCTGTTCCAGTTCTTTTTTGTTATCATGAAAGGATTTCAAGTAGCCTATTACTCTGGGGGCAAAGGTCATTTTTGTGGATTCAGTCCTTTTCCTTTGCACAGAAACCTGCGCGGTTGGGAACATCCTGCTGAGTCATGTTTGTTTATTGATAAATGTACTTCCTTTCAAATTTGACAGCCACTGATATCTAGACCTCTTGAGGCCTTAGGAAGAAAACAATCAAAACCAACCAAACTGAATGAAAACACATTAAGTGGGGGTTATATTATTAAATAAAGGTGAAAATGGATGGATACTAAACAGAAGCTAGATACTGAAGAAATATTTAGAATGCATAAGTGACTTATAGGCTGAGCCTAAATCCCATTAAAAGTCAATCAGCTTTAGGCTCCCAAGTCACTCAGGCATATTAAAAATGTTACCCTTTGTCTCATTATATGGAGTTATTTACATACAGGGTGCGTTGATTTTAACCACTGTAACAGACTTGTCCACCTTTCCAACATCAGTTAATCTTGGTGTATTCATTTAAAAGTCTAAAGCATGATCACAATGATTTCAGGGCAAATGTGACTTTACCAGCCACTGCTGCACTGGATGGAGGTGTGCAGAGAGACACCACATCACTTTCTGAGCAAGAGAACAGAGGTAGCCAAACAGGATGCTTCTGGAGACACCATGTCCCCTCTGCTCCTGTCATAGACCACCAACCTGTGTGGAAAGGGATCATGGACTTCGTCTCCCCTCTCCTCATTTGGGGTGCTTGGTACTGCTGATGGCAATAGGATTCCATCATGCCTTCAGGTCTGGCACTGAATTTCACCCCTGTGCAGAGGACCCATTTGGAGGACTTAAGTGGTGCACAGAGTCTGCTACACAGAGGAGAATTTCATCCTCAAAACATTCTGGGTGCACTCTCCCTCATCTAGCACATCTTCACAAAAGCAGTTAGAATCATCTGGCCCCTACCATACAGACTTCCTTTTATGGAGTTGATTTGTGCAAAAAAGCAGTCCAAATAATGACCCTGATCATCATCAATGAGAAACTTCTCATTTACTAAGTGACACATTGTTGGAATTCGCCTGACTGAGCACTGCTGGGCAGAGTGATCTAAGTATGTGCCGAGGGAAAACCTCTTTAACTACATTTTGTGAGCTGCTTTGCAGCCCTCAGATGGAAGATACTGTATGAAGGCATTTCTTAAATCAAGCCTGGTGTAGCCCAGAAGTGGGTCATGAAGGATGACTGCCGGGTTGTGGCAAACTGCCTTCTCTCCTTCCCTCCCAAAAGTAGTGCAACTAGTCAAAATCCAGCAACCAGCAGGATGCAAGGGAAGGGATGAATAAATTCTGCTTCCTCGTGGTTCAGCTCCTCTCTGCAGACACTGCACTCAGCACTGGAGGAAAGGTGCTGCTTCAGTGTGCTCATAGCTCTCCACAGCTTCTCTGAAGCAAGTGCAGAACATTTGGGCAGGAAGAGCAGACAAGGGAAAGAAAGTTTGAGAGAGAGAGAGAGGAGCCGATAAAGATCTGCCAATCTAGTGCTCTCCACTCCGCAACCTAACATCCCACACCCCCCGGCATCACTTCCACCCAGTATTAACCAATCCCTCTAGTGTCTCTGCCCAAAGCTAAGAATGGTTTCTTGCTGTGGTCCCAATCCCACAAGGCTTTGGGAAGCAACAAGCAAAGGCAGGTGAAGGCCACTGTGTTATTAAAAAAAAAAATCTAATTAATGGGATGCTTCACCAAAAAATAAAGTCATTTAGCGATAGCTTTTATTTTCAAGCCCATCCTGGATATATACGAATGTGAACAAAGCACTTCAGCAAACACTTATACGTAGTTATAACCAGGAACTGTTTGGGTTCATGACTTAGCATAGGTGGACCTCATCCACTGACCTGGCTCTTTCCTTTGCTTCCCTTTCAGACTACCCCCGATGGAGACTTTCTCTATGTTTCCTAATGCTGATGTCTTTGGACCCTTTCAGGCAAAGGGCACACACCATATTTTCATGTCAAAATAAGGAAAGTCAGCTTCTATCCCCAAAGGAAGGAAATGATCAGGCAAAAAGTCACTAAACATTAGCGACTTCATCTTGGATACTTAGTCTGGCATTGGAAAGATAGTACATAATGTTTTGGAACAAGATTCCATAATGCATTCTCTGCTCTACTGTACTGTAGCTGGAAGATAAGGGAATCAAATATGAGAACAGGGTAGGATTTTTTTTTATATTTACTATAAATAGGGAATTCATATAGGACAAAAGGTAAAAAAATATTGTTTCAGTGAAACAAAGGAAATGCAGTGGATCTAATTTACCTAGATTTCAGTAAGGCATTTGATATCGTGCCACATGGGGAATTATTAGTTAAATTGGAGAAGATGGGGATCAATATGAACATCAAAAGGTGGATAAGGAATTGGTTAAAGGGGAGACTGCAACGGGTCCTACTGAAAGGCGAACTGTCAGGTTGGAGGGAGGTTACCAGTGGAGTTCCTCAGGGATCGGTTTTGGGACCAATCTTATTTAATCTTTTTATTACTGACCTTGGCACAAAAAGTGGGAGTGTGCTAATAAAGTTTGCAGATGATACAACGCTGGGAGGTATTGCCAATTCGGAGAAGGATCGGGATATTATACAGGAGGATCTGGATGACCTTGTAAACTGGAGTAATAGTAATAGGATGAAATTTAATAGTGAGAAGTGTAAGGTTATGCATTTAGGGATTAATATAGGGATTAATAACAAGAATTTTAGTTATAAGTTGGGGACGCATCAATTAGAAGTAACGGAAGAGGAGAAGGACCTTGGAGTATTGGTTGATCATAGGATGACTATGAGCTGCCAATGTGATATGGCTGTGAAAAAAGCTAATGCGGTTTTGGGATGCATCAGGAGAGGCATTTCAAGTAGGGATAAGGAGGTTTTAGTACCATTATACAAGGCACTGGTGAGACCTCACCTAGAATACTGTGTGCAGTTCTGGTCTCCCATGTTTAAAAAGGATGTATTCAAACTGGAGCAGGTACAGAGAAGGGCTACTAGGATGATCCGAGGAATGGAAAACTTGTCTTATGAAAGGAGACTTAAGGAGCTTGGCTTGTTTAGCCTAACTAAAAGAAGGTTGAGGGGAGATATGATTGCTCTCTATAAATATATCAGAGGGATAAATACAGGAGAGGGAGAGGAATTATTTCAGCTCAGCACCAATGTGGACACAAGAACAAATGGGTATAAACTGGCCACCAGGAAGTTTAGACTTGAAATCAGACGAAGGTTTTTAACCATCAGAGGAGTGAAGTTTTGGAATAGCCTTCCAAGGGAAGCAGTGGGGGCAAAAGATCTATCTGGCTTTAAGATTCTACTTGATAAGTTTATGGAGGAGATGGTATGATGGGATAATGAGATTTTGGTAAGTAATTGATCTTTAAATATTCAGGGTAAATAGGCCAAATCCCCTGAGATGGGATATTAGATGGATGGGATCTGAGTTACCCAGGAAAGAATTTTCTATAGTATCTGGCTGGTGAATCTTGCCCATATGCTCAGGGTTTAGCTGATTGCCATATTTGGGGTCGGGAAGGAATTTTCCTCCAGGGCAGATTGGAGAGGCCCTGGAGGTTTTTCGCCTTCCTCTGTAGCATGGGGCATGGTTGACTTGCTCCTTGAAGTCTTTAAACCATGATTAAGGACTTCAATAGCTCAGACATAGGTGAGGTTTTTCATAGGAGTGGGTGGGTGAGATTCTGTGGCCTGCGCTGTGCAGGAGGTCAGACTAGATGATCAGAATGGTCCCTTCTGACCTTAGTATCTATGAAACGTACCTTTACTTAGGGTACTGACTAATGCAATTATGCAGTTATCTCAAATCAGGGTTCTATCACATTGCATTACCTGACCTAATGAATTATGAAATTAATTATTAGAATCACTCAATTATTGATTAACAACAATAGCAGTTACTTCTGGTGAATATATTAAGGGAATGCCACAATAAACTATTTTCAGCTCAGCTAGTTTTCACGTCTCATGTGAAGCGCTCTGATGGACATAAGATTATTGATGACCTCTGTTCACTATTCAATACGCATGGTGGCGACATGTGCACACCGCAGTTGAGGAACTTATGCATAGAAGCGCAAACAGTGACAAACAGGACAAGAAGCACAAGGAACTCTGAATCCTTAATGAGAGCACTGCAGTGAAGTTACTCCAGGTCAAGAGCAGTTATAAGATAGAAAAGGGGTATGTAAAGGTAAGCATCTTATTTACATGCTGTGAATCAGGCTTAAACCTCTGTCTCAGACACACCATTCCCCACTCACATCCTGTCCCTTCATTCTTAACAGTAAGGGAGTTAGAGTAAAAGGAGCTTGAGATTTCTACCCATGTAGATGACTAGGCCTGGCATGCATAGCTTCCTCTTACACTTGTCCCACTTCAGAGGTTTGCAAGGAGGCTCATGCAAAAATTGTCATCCCCCTGCCTCCAGGACATCAAGACCTACAACAAATTCATTACCTCTCACTTCAATACAGTTCACTCCCACCACAATAAAATAAATCCATCCGTTTCTCCCAAGACAGCTGCCCCTCAAGAAAATAAACACAGAGAGATTAGATTCCCCTCTATCCCCACCCAGTGCTCTAAACTAATGATGGCTTCTTTTCTCATTGATACATTAAGCCAAAGGGAGGTTTGTGCAATGATGCTGTTCCAGGCTTGGTTCATGTCCCCTCTCTTGCCACTCATTTCCAGGTTCCCCATATGCAAAACTGCAAGGCCCTGGTCTAAGGAGGAACCAGCAGCTGATAGCAGGGAGAGGAGACCCTGAGTCACAATCCTCACCCATGTAATCAAGCTGAGGAAGCCTAGGAAGCAGCTATTCATGAACTACCAGAGCCCCCCCATCGGATGGTGTCAGATATCGTAAGGCTGAAGGGGGCTGGGGGGAATGTTCTTTATCTAGGTTTTAGAGAATAAAACCCACAGACTGGCAAGAAGAGACCTGGTAGCTTTTCTTTTTCAAGTACAATTTAAAAAGTGCTACAGATAGTATTTCACATACCATCAGTTCTATAAAGGGGCTATGTGAACAGCATACCGAATGGCTGTTTCTCTACCCCAAATCATCAAATCCATACAATTTGATTTACCATAAACTAAACATACATTTTTGCAAAGTATTTTCTGTTCTCAATGGGACAAGAATGTAAAACAGAAAAGGGGTTAGGAAATTAATTACATCGGTCATTAGACTAAAAATTTGAAATAGTTGAATCCTGTGATCTGTTAGATAATATTCTGTTCAATATTAAAATCAACTTTCAATTAAACTTTGTTCTTGCATCCTTTTAGTTTTCCTTACGTTTATTAGACAATCACAAACTTTTTAGCTAGCAAGTTGCAAAGTAAAACTTCAAGCCATAAAAACTACTAGCTGGGTTGGAACTGTGGACCCTGAAGTGAATAGCTTCCTATCCAAAGTCCTTCACCAATAAATATACTGAGACAGACTCCTCTGAAAAACATTGTGCCATTAAATGATTAAAGATTGCAGTTGTCTGTTTAAAGACTTCCCGTTTCTGCATCCAAATCCAGCACTATGTTAACAGGTATCAAATCACAAACATAGAAATTATTTTCAATTAACCAGGTTTTAATACTAGTTATCATATAGGCCACATAGATCTGAAAAATAATTTTTGAATCACAGACTTCATTGGGGATTTAGAATTTGATATCCTTCAAATACCTACTTCTATACAATTACTTTATATAATAAAGCAGAACATAAGCACGGGTCATAGGAAGTTTATGGTGAGGCTATGTTTTTTGTCATTATGAGGATGTGAGATTAAGCAGTTTAATTAACAGAGGCTTCATTAGGATTATATGGTTATAAAGCATTATAAAGTTCTGCAGAGGAAATGAGAATATTAAATTAATAGGACCAATGACAAATGCGATTTTTAAAGAACTGTTGATCATTCTTTTAGTTTAGAATGCTTTAAGGACAATAGTGCCATAATACTATTTCTAGAAGACCAGATGGCAGTTATGCCCATTCTAAAGCAAATGCTTTGTCAGTTAACAGTATCTTTTTCTTTACCTACCATAGACATCTGTTATACGTACAAGGTAGTCTCCTGTTTTATGTAAGAAAGATGGAGACTACCAATATCAGGAGTCAAAGACTCAGTGGGAGCAAATGTGATAAACCCCCCATGAACTCATTGCTGCAAGGTGCTGAAGACTCGGTCTCAATCCAGCAAAGCACTTTTTAAAGTCAAGCTTATGTTTCACATTGCGTAGTGCCTTTCTCACATACTTAAAAATAATGTTGATAAATTGTATAGTCAGTTGCTTGATCATACTTTGGTTTGTTAGGATATATACTCAAAAAACCAAATAACCAATATCAGTCAGGTTTATTAATATGGCACAGGAAAAAAATTCTATACAATACCAGTCTCCTAAGAACAGTCCTGTGCAATGATATTAAATTCACTTTACACTCACCAAAAAGTTACATCCCTAAAGCCATCTTCTTATATCTGATTTGTTCACCAGGAAAAGGTACTATATAAGTCACCTGAAAATGGATTCAAGTAATCAGCTTTTTACCTTGTTTGTTTCTTTATCTTCGGTTCTGAACCCATGCATTCCAGGTCATGATGCACCCTTATCTTTGTTCTGGGTACATGCATTCAAGGTACTAAGGGGTGTGAAGACACTTCCTAGTCTTCTACTAGGGTAACTAGGTTTGTGAGGGTAACTCCCTTTCTGTTGCCATGAGGAAACAATTATATGTCCTGATACTGACAGTTTCCCTATCTACTTAAGCCAAGGCTTACTTCAACTAATGCAAGCTGTTATGGGATATTTAGCATAAGTAAACAGGATTATAATAAAGGTCCAGGCTAATGTTGGCTATAAAATTGCTATATTAATGCTTAATAATATGTATACTTAAACACTTGGAATATATATTGCGGGTTGTAGTGTGTGTATATATATATTATATATATATATATGCTAGCCAGTGTATATTAGTCAACAATGAGCATAAGTTTAAAATGCTTTCCTGGATTGGGGCAGAGTGCTCATAAGCTTGCAAGACTGAGTCCCATCTGAGCATTGCCATTGGGATAGTTCTTGTCAGATTCAGGTGTTGTGCATTGGCTGACAGAGATGAACCTTCCTAATGATTTTGACACTCAGACACAAGTGGATGCTCTATCCAACTCCTTTAAAGCCTATGGATAGGCATAATACAGGATAAGCTTTTACCCAGCAATGAAAGTAGACTAGCTGATATGGTGCATGTTGATAACTCATTCAAGTTCATTTTTTCAACCTACTTTGCAAGACTGAAATTATTTAGAGGTCTTATTTTTAAACAAGAAAAATCTTTTCCCTAAAGTGTGAGCTAACCTTTATTAATCAAATTTCCCTGATTTTGTTCAGTTTTCAGTGGCACCTTCACACATTCTTGTGTAATTCTGGCTGAGAAAATATGAGGTGGTAATTGTCTCTGAGTAGATCAAGCCTTTTCGCCATAGATTAAATTGCAGTACTGAGGCAGATTTAAATAAGTATACTGTTTTAAAGGGTGACAGTTAAGCTTTCCAATTAGGAGTACACAATGCAATGGTCAAGATTCAGTGTGAAATCTTTGCAGTCTGTAAACAACACTTGTACTAAACTATGTCATGACAGCTGAAGAATGGTGTTAAGTCAGATGGGAAGGCTGGGTGGGGAGGACATATGTTGTAGCCAGAACTGAAAAGTGAGGTTTTTCCAATAAGTTGCAGATGGAGGTTTCCTATTAACTAGGAAGAGAACAAACATCTCTGGGTATGTCTACACTGAAATTAAAACCCCACAGCTGGCCCATATTGGCTGAGTCAGGCTTGCGGGTCTCAGGCTAAGGGGATGTTTGATTGCAACGTAGACATTCAGGCTTGGGCTGGAACTTGGGCTCTTGGACCCTATGACGTAGGAAGGGCCCACTGCCCGGGCTGCAGCCAGAACCTGAACATCTACACTGCAATCAAACAGCCCTTAGCCTGAGCTCTGTGAGCCTGACTCAGCTGGCACTGGCAGGCCACGGGTTTTTAACTGCAGTGAGACATACCCTGTATGGCCAGTCATGATGGTAATAGAGGGGGAAATCAGTATCAAGCTATCCCCACTAGAGATCTTAGCCAGTACAAAGCAACCCATACTGCATACCACAGAGCACTTATCACCACACCAGCACTTAAGCCTGCCTTTGGTGGAGTCCTGGCAGCTACAATTTTGGCAATATTATGCAAACTGGCCCCAGGGAGAAGAACCTAATCCACTAGCGCTAAAATATTTTAGATGGTGAAAAATGCCATGACTGATGAGATCTAGTTAGAAGTGATTATATTGTAATTCAAATGATTTAACCCGTTTAAACATTTATTATGTGATTGATACCATGCAGCCATAACGTGTTTCTAGGCACAATTATCACAGAAAATTTCAAAGCACACACCAACAGTAAAATTCAGTTACGCTGACAGTACTGTATGAAATCCCAAACACTAACATTTTTTAATGTTGGACAGGTCACCTTAGCACCTTTGACTTGTTGAGCTGAATTAATACAACACACTGTATGCTATTTAATCAGCCTGTCCCTTTTTTGCCTTAGAAACAGGTTTTTATCTAGGGCTGAAACTAAGGCTACACTTACTTACTTAGAAAAAAAAAAGTGGGCAGAATTAAAAGGGTCTTTAGATTGTACTGTGAAGTGAAAAATGGGCCTTTTTGTGGACATTTTACTAAGCTAAGCACATTTTTCAGTAAAGAGACAGTTTTGTACAGCATAAAAGAGGAGAAAACATGGAAAAAATAATTTTCTCTTTTTTGTTGTTGAAATTACACATAAAACAAGAATGTGACAGGGTGAAAAAACCTTATGAAATAAAATTATCAAATGCATATCCCCAACTATAAATCTAATTTTCCATTTTAAAATATAAATGAAGTTGTTTGTATTTTGTAATCTTTGTACTCCTATAGCATTATCTTGTAGTTTTGTTTTATTGTTTTTTCTTCTTTTTTTTAATCTGTTCACTTCTGCACTTCCTTTCCAATCAGTGAATTTCATGTTGCAGTCTAGATGAACATTTCTGTCCTCTTTCTTTTGAACATGTTTTACTCTTTCCCAGTACTAAAGTCTGCAGGCCTTTACAAAGAACACTGAACCAGGGACCTTTTAGAACTTCTGTTTAATTGTAGAAGACAAGCCAATTCAAGATGCCAACAATAACACACAGTAGATGATGTGTGTGCTTTTTCATAGTTATTGGGAAAATGTTTCTTTGCGAGGCTGGATAATGAAGTAAGATGAGGTAAAGGGCAACTTCTGCTAGAGGCGTGTACGTGTTAGAAGCCAAGTGGCTGCAGGATTCAAATAGGTATTCAGCAAAAAATAAAAAAAAGTGTCCTGCTAAAATGTTTCCAGTGTCATTTCTAATTAGAATAGCCTTAACAACACACAATGGTTCATCCATTTACTGAAGCCATGGAAGCTTTAGCCTTAGAGAACTTTGCTAAATATGTCATTAGCTTCAGAGCTTGCTCTCATTATGCAGCAGTTCAAAGCTTACATAGCCTTATTAGTTAGCAAAGATTGTATTTTCCCTATTAGACAGTAATGATAGATGTGACTGGCCTTGTGATCTGTCAGAGACAAGTTTTGGTGCTCACAAAATCGGAAGCAACCATGGATACATTCAGCCTTACACAGCTCCAGCTCCACTCCACTCGGATGTGGTTGTATTTGCCACATACTGTAGGCCTAGGGAACAGCGAGGAGGAGAGGGAAATAGTATTGACAGGACCTTTTCCCATTCTGACTTTCAGTCTCTCTCTCGATGTCAATTTCTGTATTCCTCTGTGAAGGTGATGTTTCAGTGTATATTTCTGTAGTAAAGTCAATTTATAAATCATTTTTATTGCTCTGATATTTTAACAGTTTAGATTTCTCATTTCTGTGCTGACATATTGGGGTGTATATGGTTTCTTAGTGTATTAAACCCATTCAGTATATGCATGGACCAGTTATCCTATCCATTCTGGAAGCTGACACATGTAAATTGTTCGGTAAATAAATAAAAAAGGTGGAAGATGATCTTCCTAACCCAAACTCCAGCAGAGCAACTGGATGCTGGGTTTCAACAACTACTGAGGAGAACGTACACGACACGTGGCACAGCTCTGCCAGGCAAATTCAAACCTGATGATGATGTTCCTGTGAGTAATGGTGTAGACTAATTAGGTGTGTATTTATTCTAGACTGACAATTATTCCTTGATAATTAAGGACTTCCTTCCCCTTTAGCAGCCCACATAAGTACCAAGGGAGCAACTTGCTGTACAAGGAATGGGAGAGTACAATGAGGAGGTAGAACCAAACTGCTCTCCCGGTATACATCTGCCAGCAGAACATATGGCTGAAGGAGTAAGAATATGCTGCATGCCTTGAAAGACTGTATCAGATGTTTCTCCTCCCAGCACAACCTAGAAGCTCTAGGCATAATTTCTCTAAGTGCTCACCTTGGGGTGGTGCAACTATTCTTACTTCTCTCCTCTAAAGCCAAATGCAGGGCTATGCCAGAAAGTTACAACTGAGCTCTTAGTAAAACAACAGGTTTTATGCCCATTCTGTTGCAGATATAGGTCCCTCATTATCAAAGACTTGCAATTATACCCCATATTTGGCACTTTTTTGATGTATAATGGGGACTATCAAATGCCTTTTCATTTGTAACTTCAACAGATGAAGTGGAAACCCCCCCCAAAAAACTAGTGCATTTACCCACTGCACTTCCTAATCCCTTTTACCCTTGCTTTCGATTAACTGAATGCCATCAGGTACTCACATTATTTCTTGATGCTAGTACAACAGAAATCTAAAAGAAAGGTACATCAAGAGGAAAAAGAAAACATTACAAACGGAATGAAGGTGTTTGGGGTAAGGGGACTAGAGAGGAAGATTGCCTATAACCATTAGGAACAGGTTCTCTCCCAGCTCTGCTTCTAATTTGTTGTGTGACCTTGGGCAAATTAATTTTGCAACATGGAGGAAAGGGCAGAAAAAGCTGTAATATCTGGAGAGGGAAGGAACAGTGGCTCCATTCTGTAATGGAAGCCATGGAAGTCCTACTGCTACAGCTCGGCAGTGTGCAGAAGGGGGCTGCACCAAGGAGGATCCCCTCTCTGCAGCATGCTCCCCAGTTTAATCATCAGAGTTATTAAACAGATATCCGTCTTGAACTTACACAGCTGCTATCACCAGAAATATTTCCCCCTTCATATTTTCTAGGTTCTAGATGTGTAGCATTCAACCTTCTTTGTGAAGTTTGTTCATCTGTGAAAAGGGGAGAATATCTATCACACAGTTAAATAATATCTGTGCATCACAGACATAAGAATGGCCATACTGGGTCAGACCAAAGGTCCAACTAACCTAATATTCTGTCTTCTCACAGTGGCCAATGCCAAATGCTCCAGAGGGAATGAACAGAACAGTTAATCATCAAGTGCTCCATTCCCTGTCTCTCATTCCCAGCTTCTAGCATTCACATATTGAGGTGCTTATAGTTACTAATAAATTTTAAAAAGCACATTAATAAAGTAGGAAAAGTACATACTAAATGTTTCCATGTACATTAAAATTAATAACTCTGAAAAGACTATCTGTATATTATCTATATGTTTTACAAACAGAGCCATTTTAAGTATTTTTAAACATGGTTCTCATTAAACTGTTTTTCCATCTTCCTGTCACTTAAGAAATTATCTTGGCATCAAAACAGATGAGTTCACTATTTAAAGTTGCTAAAAAGTAAGGCTAAGTAACCTTTTTTCGTCAATTCTTGTTGCTGTTCCTAAGTGGGCCCAAGTACTCTACTAGATAATTCTCATGCAGTCTGTAAAATAAATTAATAAATAAAAAATCAACAATTTGTATTGTTTTTATTTTTTTATTCTTCCCTCTTTGAAGGTAGAAATATTAACTAACTATCTGTCTTATCTCATTTTGCATAGTTGTTCTGTCCTTCTTGCCTGAATACGAGTTCAGAGAAACAAGATTTTAAATAGAAGGTAACAAAATATTTCACTTTGTAACACTAGGAATATTCATGTTGATTTTTTTGTCTTGGTTATGCCTCTGCACTGTTCAATTCATTTTTTTTCTTTTAGAAGAACACACACTTATTTCACAGATTCATGAGTAGAAACTAGCTTGCTATTCCTCAAAGCACTAACATGATTCATGTCCATTTTGTTTCTGGATGTAACAATATTATCAAAGAAATAGTTCAGCACTTGTGGCTGGGTTTTGCTGAGACGTGTATTTTACAATCATCACATCAAAACATCTGTTTCAAGTGTGGCATCTCAACTCTTTTCCAAGAACACAACCACTAACACTAACAACATTGTAACTCTTTTTAACTATATAAAATGAGTGTGGTGGACTCACCCTTAGCACACGTTTGACTCAGACCACAAATAAGCCACAGAACCTTTCAAAATTCACAGTAAATATACAAACCAACAAAGTCAGCTCCCAGTTGTTGAAGAGGCAGAAACTGGGGGTGAGGAAGAACAAGTAGGTGTGAGTTGTTCCTTATAATAAAGCAAGGAAAGCTTGCATTCAACTACCACATTTTATATAGCTAGCACCAGAGACGCTATAGACAGCTATTTCTGCAACCTGCTCTTCTTCATCTCCCTTGCAGCCCAGAGTCTTGTTTACCAGTATGGCCTAAAACCTTTTTGACATTTGCAACTTCTGCATTACACAACAGAAACAGCTTTTCCACACAGAGTGGGAGAACCATTAAGGTCAGGATTGATATACATTTTTAGAAGCTTTCACAGCACTTGCCAGAAGCACTATCCCATGTTAGCCAAAGGCACTAAAATTACTACTATATAGTTTTAGAAATAAAAGAAAAAAACCACTGATTTTTAAGTAGCAACTGCTTTACTGAGATATCAATATAAAGTCCTCATCCTTTCTGAATGTCTCCTTGTCCTTCCCTTCTCCATCATATCAAATTCTAGCTACCTGTAATTACTTTCAAGGTCCCGTGTAATTCTTCCTCCTATCTTATCTGAGCTTGTCTTTCATTGTCTGGCCTCTCCATCCAGTCAAGTATACCACCCGCATCACCTTGTGTCATGGACCCGAGCCCTGGCAGTCAGGCCTAGTGGTCAAAGACCTTGGTCAGAGCCAGAGTCAAGAACTAGGATTCAGAGCCAAGGGTCAGAAACTGAGCAGGGGAGCAGGATGGAATTAGACTGGAGACGTGCAGGAACAAGGATGGGAGTAAGGCAGGCATAGGAGCAACAACTGCTCACTGGTGTAAGCACCGAGCAGCCAGTCTGCTGGGCTTAAGAACAGTTCTGGCAACACTGCTCAGCCAATATGGCCAATTAAGGGTTTCAGCTGCCATGAGCAAGCTAGTCCCAGGCTCGGCTCCAGGCCCTCATTCCTGAGGCATTATTTGTTTCCCCCACAAACATGCCCATACTTCAATCCATTCCATTCCCCATATGTAGAACACCCTTCCTGTACAGGTCTGCAAAGCCACTGTACTCTTATTTAAATCCCTCCAGAAGGTCCACTGTTTCTTTAGACACATACGTGATGCTTGCTGATTAAGTTATCTACTTATCCACAGCATTTGTTCATTTCTTGAATGAACCACTCTTGTGTTGAAGGAGGGGGGAGCGGCTGGGGAGGGGGGCTCCTCCCCCCAGAGCTTGCTGCTGCCAGCAAGGAAAGGGCTGGGGGGGAGTCCTCCTGTCTGGCCCCTGTCCTGGAGCAGCCTGCCTGCACCCCAAACTCACACCCAGCCCTGCCCCACTCCAGAGCCCACACCCCCCTCACCGCATCCGCAACCCTATACCCTAACCCTGAACCCCTCCAACTCCCCCAAACCCTCATCTCCAGTCCCAGCCAGAACCCTCATCCCCCACTCCACAACCCTCTGCCCCAGCCCTGAGCCCCCTCCAACACACAAACCCTTCATTCCCAGTCCCAGCCAGAACCCTCATCCCTCTGCACTCCAACCCTCTGCCCCAGCCCTGATCCTCTCTAATCCCCCAATCCCCCAAGCCCCAGACAGAGCCGTCACCCCCCACACTTCTACTCTCACCCTGAGCCCCCCACACCCCAAACTTCTCATTCCCAGCCCCAGACAGAGCCCTCACCACCTACACCCCTATTCTTGCCCTGAGCCCCTCCCATACCCCAAATGCTTCATCTACAGCCATACCCCACAGCCCTCACCCTTGCACCCCCTGCCTCCCATCCCCAAACTCCCTCCCAGAGCCTGCACTCCAATCCCCTGCCCCAGCCTAGGGTCTGCACCCTAGACCTCCTCCCCAACCCAAACTCCCTCCCAGAGCCTTGGGCAAGTGCGGGGGTGGAGTTTGGGCGGGGGCGAGTTCTGGGCACCACCAAAATTTCTACAAACCTGCCACCCCTGGGTGTTGGGAGATGTTCGTGGCCTGTGATATACAGGAAGTCAGACTAGACGATCTGGTGGACTCTTCTGGCCTTAAACTCTGTGACTAGGACTCTAAATCTGAGCACAATTTCATTTACACAAAAGAGTGTTCATTATTACAGGGTTATAACAGTCTCTTCCATCTTTCTCTGAAGTTGCTGGTCACAGAGACAGGCAGGACATTGCACTAGATGGACCAGGGGTCTAATCCAGTGAAGCAATTGCTGTGTTAATCATTTGTAACAGGTAAAATTACTAAACAGAGGTTCAGTCCTACAAGCCCTCCATGCACAGATTAGTAATAGTGCTCAATGGAAGTTCTAAGCTTTCAAGTTTTGCAGAACTGAGCCTGAGGGCAGGTTTACACTTAAATGCTCGTCACTATAGTACTGCAATAAAGATGCTACCTATGACGTCGGGAGGGCTTCTCCCATCATCACATGTTCTCCACCTCTGAGAATGGTCATAGCTCTGTTGACTGGAGAAGCCCTCCCATTGACATAGTGCTGTCTACACAGGGGGCTACATTGGTATAACTACGTAGCTCAGGGGGTGTGGATTTTTTTCCCCCTGAGTGATGTAGTTATATTGATGTAAGTTTATAGTATAGACCTGGCCTTAGTTTTTTTTAAACAATATCTTTTAACAGCAATAAGAGATCACTGCACCTGTGGATGAATCTAAAATGTGACTAAAAAAATAAAAAGCAGTATAAATAAATGAAGGGTTCCAGAGTTCCACTTCTATTAGACAAAACATTCTGCTTGGATTCTGGGTGCTTAAAATTAAATATAAACTTTAAAGTATATTAGGATTTTGCATATTTCTCATGTCTACTTTTAGGAGTATATGCTAGACATGGTTATAAAAAAACAGTTACTTGTTAGAACAATAAATATTTATCTGTATTACACTGAATAATTGATGAATAATTTAAAATCACTTCTTTCTGTTTGTCAGTTAAATCAATTGCAAATAGTGTATTAGAATGTAAAATCAGCAATTCACAATTAGAATTCTGAACTACATTGTTGGTTAGTTCTGAAAATCCAAATTTCAGTGATTATTTGGACACTTATATTTAACATTTGCATTCCTATGAGCTGACACTAGTAAAATACATTTACAAAATTTTCACTGGTTGGGGAACACAAGAAGGGGCATGAACACAGTCAAAGTAAGTTTGTTTTAAAATCAGAATGAATATTGACACACTAATATTTGCAGCTTTCTCTTAGCTGTAATGAACATGGATTTGTATGTTCAGAAGTTGGAGATGGGAAGCTGTGTTTGGGGAAATAATCAGTTTTACCGGAAGAAAAGATGTTCAAGAATCAATCTATAAATTAAGGATGAGCAAATAACCAATTTATTTTTGCCTGGTGGTCGAACCAAAAACAGCAAAGATCAAACAAATACATTATTTTCAGTTTGTTGTTTTTTAAACTAAGAGGGGTTAATTGAATTTTTAGAAAAACATTTTAGGTAAATTCTTAAATGAAACCTCTAACTGTCTAAATGTTCATTTTGCAAATGCTAAAACAAAACATTTTGACATTTCTGGAATTTTTCTTTATTTTATTTTTGTTAGAACTATTCACCAAATTCAAAATTGAATACACAAATAGTTTTGGTTAACTTGAATCTGCATTTTGGGGGGAAAATAACTATTTGCTCAAAGATTTCTTCTTGGTCTACTTAAATATAGACAAATCTTTGTCCCCCAGCCAACTGTGATTATATTGTCCCAACAGCAAAAGTCTGGTATAGCAAACATTTTTTTCCAAAAGTGATTAAATGGAAAAGTGGGGTACATAAAATGGGGGGAAATGCTATTTGATTATGGGGCATTTTTGTTTGTTTTTCATATGAACATTAAAATGCTCTTTGTCCAAAAGTTATGACATTAAGACCCTTATGGACATAAGTAACTTTGTATATAAACTTTATATTACCAAGGGTTATAGTGGATTCTCCACCAACAATTTTTAAATTGAGACTGGATGTTTTTCTAAAGATCTGCTCTAGGAATTATCTTGAAAAAGTTCTAAGTCTGTGTTATACAGGAGGTCAGACTAGATAACAACAATTGTCCCTTCTGGCCTTAGAATTTATGAAAGCTTTGAATATTAAAAGTAGTTCGCAATCTGCATACCACGAGTCTCTCACCTTGCTCTGTATTGAAGTTATTAGGACCTTGACTGTGAGCTTTTTTGCTCAGTGGAATTGTCATCTAAACGAGCTACCACTTTTCTTTTCTTTGCTGTTGACTCAATCTGAGGGTTAAGTTTATAATGTAATAAATATGGAGCTGATGAATCTATTGGCTCCTAGTAACACCTCACTCTTGTAGAGTACCTTCACAAAACATACACACACAGGGCTTGGTCTTGTAAAGCATAAAGCTACTCAAAACTATTCCTCAGTAAAAATCAAAGTTATATCTTATATATGATTCCAGTCAAATTACATTTTTAATCTATACAGATAATGAATAATTTTACAAGAAACATACCAGGGGCGAGTTTTCTAAAGGTACAGTATCTCAGCTTTCTCAATTTTTGATTATTGAGCCTCTTTAAAAAAAAAATGACAGGTTTCAGAGTAGCAGCCGTGTTAGTCTGTATTCGCAAAAAGAAAAGGAGTACCCGTGGCACCTTAGAGACTAACAAATTTATTAGAGCATAAGCTTTCGTGATGAAGTGAGCTATAGCTCACGAAAGCTTATGCTCTAATAAATTTGTTAGTCTCTAAGGTGCCACGGGTACTCCTTTTCTTTTTTTAAAAAAAATGAATTTGGAGGGTCTTTATCACTAAGATTTAACTTTTTTTTTTTTTTTTTTTTTTTTTGCATTTTTTAACAAAATTTTGCCTTGTGGTCAGAATCTTATGGAAACAGTAACTAATGTAACATACATCTTTAAATTCATTTCCCATAAACTTGACTATAAGGGTGGGTCTATAGCTAGTCTAGCCAATGTGAAGAAAAGGAGTCTGACTCCTTTAAGTGTTCACCCAAAGGAGTGGGGGAAAAGAAGGGGGGCGGGAAGAGGGGGAGAGCATCACCTGAGCAACAGGCTGCCTGGGAAGACCTCAGATGGGCCACTAATCCATGCATACCAGACAGAATCTTCCAGAACTCCATTCTTCCCAGACAGAACCCTCTTTTCATTTCCTCGGAGATCTGGTTCCATGGTACAGTGTGGAGACAATCCCCTTTCCACAGCCACATAAGCCTCATACAAGGGAAGGGCAGTGGGGTCTCAGCAATGGCTTGGGACCAGGTTAAAATCGGGAGGGCTGGCAGCAGCTCTCCCAAATAGGTGAAAATTATTAAGAAAAGAATAGTCCTGAGGTGTTTAGTTTATTGCCAGGAATTTCCCAGATAGTTAATAAAGCTGCAGTCTAATTAAACCACATCCTTTGTATCATCTCTTTCTTCCTGTGTGTCTGGGACAATGATCAAGTATAAAACAAAGTCACAGGTGCGCATAGTACCCAAGAGCAGGCGGCTTCATGTCTCAGCATATCTGAAGAGATGCTCCATTCCAAGAGGTAATTCATCATGTTGAGGGCATGAAAAAACAGGTTCTCAGTCTTGTGATCACAGAGATTAAAGAATGATCTTTTTTACAATGCTGAATCTTAGAGGTGAATTTTAAAAAACATATGTAGCTGCAACTGAGGTAATGTGAAGTCTGCAACCAGAAGATCAGAAAAGTGCTGGGAGGTACTTAAAATGTATCTTCCCTTCCATCTGAAAGCCGGACTTACTATTTAGTCTTACTCTCTGGTGTCATCAGTCATTCATTATAAATTTCAAACTTATCTCTGTCAAACTACACACACACACACACACACACACACACACACACACACACACACGTGTGTCTGTTCCTTGTTCTTCCTAACTACAGCAATGCCACTTGTTAATGCTACAGCAGTTGAATTTACACGGTTTCAGATTTCTGCACATCATTGATGGAATCTTAAATACAGCCACCTGTGTGAAAAAAGCATGAAGTTTTTAGTTTTAAAAATTAAGTCACAGAAATTAAGTCTTTGGGGTAAAACATCTGCAACACAAGTACAGAAAGCCACAACTTGTTTAAACAAATACTGTCCATTATAGTACCTTATAATGCAATTAAGGTTAATAGGACAATCTTAAGAACACACAATTTGATTAGTAAAAACATCCATGTAGGATAAACTGCTTAGCAATAGATGTAAGTAAGTGGATTAACTACAGAAGCTTATACTTCTCACTATATATGTTTTTATTTGTTATTGTAAAATGCAGGTCTTATAAATGACTATTTGAGAATTATAATTTATTAAATTACAGGTAGCATTGCAAATCCAAACAATATATTACTCTGTTTGAAATATCTATGGATATATCCATCTCCATTGGGAATTTCTAAGGACACTTCTCACAAGGAAATCTAAGGCAAAATGTGGTGCTTAAATTTAGGAAACTAAATTCTTTTTTAGCAACTTAAAAAAAGCGACCTGATTTTCAGAGGGCTGAGCAGGGCTTGTCAAAAGTTTTCTAAAAACTGTAGTTTTTCATTTAGTCATAAATGCATGGAAAGATTGTCTGTTGTCCTCCAAAGATGGTTCAGATGAAAACCAAAAATTTTCTGCCAAAACCCACAACATTTCAGTTTTCAGCAGTTTGACAATCTTTCTTAATTATTTTTGATTACCAAAAAGTGAAACATGTTTTGTTTTATGCTTTTTGATAAGGAGTCAACATTTTTGCAGGGGTGGTGTGTAGAAACAAAAAAAACGAAACCCAAAATATATTCTGATCAGCTCTAGAGTTGAGTACCTGAGCATCTTAATGTGGTTCCTCATCTGAAACCAACAATTGTAGAAATCAGCAAAACTGACTGAAGGGCCCGACTGTGGAACCCCTTATGTTTGCAGTCAATTACCCACATAAAGTACAACCACTGAGAAGGGTATTGGAAGGCGCAATCCGATTCCCAAAGTCAATGAAACTCTTCATTGACTTCCATGGGAACTGGGCAGGCCTATCTAGAGCAGCTGAGATAAAAATCAAAGAATTATGATGATAGATAAATTGTGAAAAATACACAAAACAAAAACCCCATAGATGCTAATCAACTCCCCTCCAATTCACCAACAGGTGGTGGAAGGGGAAGGAAAACTCCCTCAATTTTACTAGAATCAGCTGTATGAAACTGAAAACTACATTTTAAACAATACGTATATAGATTTTGCAGTATTGGAAGGGTAAGTTAATACTACAATGTTATGAATTTTAGCTTAGAAAGAGTTTTCTATTTGAGTACAAGAAGGCCCCAAAGTTATTGAGTACAATTATATTACTACAGAAATGGAAGAAATGAGTTAAGTGAAGGATATGCAGTGTGGAGATTGTTCATAAAACCTTTCAAGTACTATAAATATCATATTTTGTTCACTTGGTTCTCAAGCTAGCATAGCTGTAACCTTCTTACTGCCATAAAATAATGTTTGACAGTATCTAACAAACCTGTAACATTCATTAAACACAGGACAAATGGAGTTTGTGGAAACATGTTTCCAGAGTTCATACACAGGTTAAGCCATTAAAAGTTTAAACTGATTCAAAATTCCTTGAAACAAATCCAACCCAAATATAAAATAAAGGGAGAAAGAAGAAAACACTTTTCCAACTGTTTGACACTTTCCAGCATGCTACTGTGCACCACTTCTAATAGTTTACACAGTTATGTGCTGTACATACCATATGGTACTACATCATAAAAAGAAAGATTTATGACATTCAGGTATAGCTGATTTTTATTTGTAATTGTGGCATGTTTTAGTTTTGGAATCTCACTAACTTTTTGATATGATAACTTCTATTTTCATTTTATTTTTATTACTATCTTGTACGTCTTTCAAGGTATTATAGGTTGCCTGAGACTTCCAATCACAATACCCTGTTTTCAATTGTTTATTTAAACTATCTTAGTTGAAATTTGGAAAATTTCAGACAAAATGGTTCATCCATTTCTGAGAAGAAGGTTAGGGAAAAAATCAGTTGGTTTGCCTATGTTAAAAATTTTTTGGTGACTCTTTCTTTGAAAAGCTCTAGCTCCCCTAAGCTTTGGAGCAGAAACTTGAAATTAGAAAGTTTTGGCCTTTGTGTCAAGAATATGCCTTTTGCAATCCCCATGAAAATCCTCACACATTTTGACAAGTTAAAAGCCTCTGAGAAATTGCAGTTTGCACATGTTATATAATGGTAAGCACTCTGAATAATTAGGTCCGAGGTGTCTCAACTTGGGCACCTAAAATTTGTAGGCATCGTGGACACTAATTCCCCAATGCCTCAATTCCCCATTTTACAGATGGGTATCATACCACCCTCTGACATTAAAAACAGCCGAAGGGCAGAGGTTAAGAAGCACGCAGATATCTGGTAATGAACAACAGCTGACTTAGCCACTTCAAATATACCCCAATTCCTTAATGTCATGAAATGTATCTGATAAGTATCAATGAAAAGCTCATGAATCACTGGTTGTTAGTGAAATGTAGGTGCAAACTACTGATACAAAGTTATGGACATAAAGTGATATAATTCTTAAAATGTTTTTGCAGGCCAAGCAGGGATTACGGCACCCTAGGAAAGCAATGTGGTTTCCCCACCTGGGGCATTAGTTTCAATGTGCTTCGAAAGACAACGAGAATGTATTTATGGTATCTATATTTCAGGTACCAGCCCTGTGACTTTCAGGGATAGATCCTGGTCCAGGAGTTTGGCCACTCATCTTGATGGAAACATGTGGTGAGGATTTTATTTTGAACCAAGTTTTAGTTATTAGAAAGCATTTTATCTTTATTTCTCTTATAACCATTAGAGACTTTAATAAATATACCTGTACTCACTTAAAATCTCTTTCTAGGCAAATAAACTTGCTTCATTTTTAATTTAAACCAATCCAGTGCTGTGTTTGAGCTGGTTGGTAACTCCAGTTAAAGTAACAAACTGTTGAATACGGATTCTTTAAATGAGCAACAAATCTTAACGTTCCTCTCATTGTTCCAGGACAGGCTTGGACATTTCAGAACTCACGTTCTGGGGGACATTCAGGTGCGGGGAGAGTGTGGAGTCAACATACCAATTGTTAACAAAAGCTAGTGAAGACCAGTGGAAGCTTGTGATATTGCAGGGAGGCTCCTGCATCCAAGGCATTGGACCAGGACAGCCCAACACATATGCAGAGTGCACGCTTGCTGCTGGCAGTGAATGGGTCAGGCAGAGAGCTACAGTGGCAAGACGGCATAAGGCACTTAGGGCTACAGAGTAAGAGGTAACAACTATTCACCAGTCTGGATTGCACCCCAGAATGTGACACATCCCCTCATCTCTCAGGTGTCATGAAGATTGCTTCACAAACATTAATGGAGTTGTCAGGTACTATAGTGATGAGTGGCACAGAAATAGACTATCAGGAAATTAATAATTCTGTCTTCAGAGCAGGGTTTAAAAATAGTGTGCACTAAATATGGGATGGAGCCATATGGAAGAACGAGGAGAAAACAAAATATTGAATTGAAACACCCTCCATCTTCTATGCTGAATAAAACAGGTGTCCGGTGGGAAAATAACCATGTAATCAAGTAATTAAAGACTATGATAATGCATATGCACAATGGGGGCATGAGCAGGCAAATTAATGTTGTACAGGCAACCTTAATTTTGGTATTTCCTAACTTTTGAGTGATTCACTTCGCAACGTTAATGATGCTCTTTTGATGTAATTTTTTATGTGTAATATCATATATAAAAGGGTCTAACATTATGTTACAGTTAGTGTTAGCATTTGCAGCACATCAATTTCTATTGGCAGATGCAAGTATTTTAGTACATTGATGACTTCACATTTGCCAATGTTACAGAAGACATCTAGCACATGATCACTGAACAAGACAAAATATTGTTAATGTCTTTTGTAAGATGTTTATTTATACATTCTCAAGACACATTAGAAGTGGAGAATATTGATTTCACCTCTTCAGTTTTTCTTATGTAGTCTAAACTAACTATAAGATAAATTTTGAGTCATGTACAAAAGCTTTATTTTTAAGAGGTCCAGCTTCATGCATGTTTAATTGCATACTTTTTTCAATGTGGTATTTCTAGGTGCGTTACTGCTCAGAAGAATGTCCCCAGACCACATGATTTAACCATTATACATTCCTGCCAGATGGTCAGTCTACTTCCACCCAATATGACTGTATAAGGATTATTTTGAGTCTGTTAATGCAGTTGCTTGGTAAGATTCTAGAGCAATTCTATTTGTCCTTTATGTATTAAGGGCAAACAGCACTTGCAGTTCTTGCCAATTTAAGAAACAAGAGGCTTGGAAGAGTAGCTGAATCCAGATCTCGAACAGGACGGTTTAAAGCACTATTTCTTGGCCACTGGGCTCCCAATTTTGTTGCACCATATAGTATATATCAATATCCCAAGATACCAATAAATTCTTTGTGTATTGGTTCCTTTTCCCCAATAATCCTCTGAGGTAGAGTCCTGGAAGGGTCAATTTCTTCCTTTCCAACACATATCTGAAACTTCTTGGAGGGGTGGGGAAGAGAGAAAGAGAGTGTGAGCATACATACAAGATACCCTAGACTCCAACGTCATTACTATGCTGATTGCACCCAGCACTGCATCTTCTTCACAGGATACATACTAACATCATAGAAACATCAGAGCGTCTATCACCAAGTACACAGATGTAAACAGCTGAAAATGTTTGGCAGACAGATGGAACTTGCCTCACCTTCTCATCAAGGGCATATACTCATTTTCAAATTAGCCTGAATCCTCAGGGTCCCAATGAACTAAATCAGTGGACCCTAGACACCTAGGATGGAGTTTTCAAGAGTGCTTAAGTGACTTAACAGCATAAGTCTTAAATCATGTAGGTGCTTTTGAAAATCTCAAACCCCTAGAGAACAGTTAAGTGACTTCCATCCACTTTTATCTTGTTGATATTGCACATATTCCTCTCAGATGAGGTCCTAGTCACTATGAAATTAGAAAAAGATAAATAAATCAGAATAAAAGAAGTTAAACCTAGAGCTGGTGCACCTCAATCTTAATGCAAGTCCTTAATGACTGCATCTTTCACCTAGATATTTAGGGATGGGCATGTTTCAGATGTCATATATTCGTCAATTAATTACAGATTAAATAAATAGATGAGACAGAGGATGGAGTTGCACAGAAAGATTCACACAAAAGAAGAACCAGAAATCTTTGGGCTTCTCTCTTACTTGGGAAAGCAAGATTTTATGTTAAAGTGGTATTGTGAGGTTTTGCCATAAAAAAATACAGTTTCAGCAGTAGAAATATTTCCTTTTTGAAAACATACCTCCTCTCACCCAACAGAATAATACTATAATAATGCTCCAAAATACTGACTCACAGTGGATCTCACAGTACAGAGAGGATTTGGACCATTTCTGTAAAATGCTATTTAGAAAAAAAATAGTTAAGAGACAAGGTGGGTGATGTAATATCTTCTCTTGAGCCAACTTCTGTTAATGAAAGAGACAACTTTCGAGCTACACAGAGATCTTCAAGTCTGTGTAGTTTTTTTGTTTATTTAGCTAAAAGTAAAGGAATATGAGTGAGAACAATTAGGTACTTAGAAAGAGAATTGTAAAAAACTAAAAGGGACACGAAGAAGTGTATGAAATCATTGTTGTGATAATCCAAGTGAACAAGAAAGACTTACCAACCTGGGACCCTGAACTACAATTTATTTTTATAGTTCAGCTTTAGATCTGTCTGCTGGTATTAAAAAGGGGTAGCAATAGCAGCAATGCCAGTAGAAATCTTTTTCCCCTGCTTCACAACAATTTGACCTCTCCCTTCCAAAGGAAAGTTCACGAGATATGACCACTTTCCTCCCTGTCTGAGGAATAGTGACTGAGTATTCCCTTTTAAAGTTATGTAGTGCAGTTAAAAAAACACATTTTACAAATCATCAGAAAAATTCATTGAACTCCTTTCTCCTAGAATTTTTGCAAAATGGTAGTAAGATTTTATGAAAAGGTAGCTGAAAAGGAGTTACTATGAATCATTCACTGGCTATAAGTCCTTTGTTACAACAGATAGTTCTGGTGGGATTTGTGCTTCAGAAATAACTTCTCACTTAGAATCTGGACTGGAGTCCAGTGATTAATTAGTTTAAAGTAAAATAAGTCACTGATTAATTGATATGTTGGGAGGGTATTCCTGGCAGAGACAGCAGCCATATTCACAGACAGTAATCTTCTACCTCTGAGAAGCCTCACTTTGGCCAATTTTTTAAGATCAATTACAGCCCATTTTCACCACCAGGGACCACAATACAATCACATATTGCCAGTGTTGATCATATTAAAGAAGTTCTGTATTAAAATTACAAATGAATTGATCCCCATAGTTTAAACTCCAGAATATTACTAATTAAGAGGTCTCTTGGTTTTTGGTACTGTTTCTCTCCCTCCATGTGTGAAACTTGCAAGCTGCTAATTGGTTAGTACATTCTAAGACAGAGTCTGTTCTCAAAGCAATTCTTTGTAACAACTATTCACACAGAGAGAGACTCAAAGCAATACTCTAACAGAAACAGCACCCAGAGACTCCCCCGCCCTTTTGTTGTATCATCTCGCTTTGTTAACAATTGTGATTAAAATAGAGATAGAGGATGTATGTGAATGGATGCTTGGTGTGGATAATAACTGAATGATCAGGGAGGTGCCAGCCTAAGAATTCAGTGTCCATCGGCTGAAGAAGGCGTCAAGTGGAAATAATCAGAGGACCCCCGGAGGGCAGACTGGAATCCACCCAACAGCGTCAAGAATGGGAGAACCAAAGAACACCAGAAGAATAACATCTGGCAGCACGGAGCCGTCAGGAATGTGCCATCTGCTGATTGATTCAGCAATCATGATGAAGCAATTCCCATACACTGGCATAGGAAGAAATTCCTATAAAAATGGACTCTAGAAAGTGAGAACTTTGGGGTCTGATTCTGCAAACCCACTTCCAGGAGCATCAGATGAGCATCTGACATGGCCCTGCTCCCTCCTCATGTCCAGGCCACCTGGCAAGTGGCTTGGCATGAGCAACTCTAAGGCTGGTAACTATGATAACAACCTTGAAGAACCTGTGTGTGTGTGTGTGTGTGTGTGTGTGAATAAATATGAAATTGAATAGAATGTTATAGCTATAACTAACTGCTTCCTATGATTCTTTCTGTATTCACAATAAATGTGGCATTTTGCCTTTTCCCCTTTAATAAGATCCTGCTAGTTTTTATTTTATTGGTATAACACCCAGCAGGGAATTCCCCTGGTATCGGGCAACTTTCTTCCAGTATATCTGTGCTGCTGTTGGGCTCTATGCCCCACCTTCGTTTCCGGTGTAGGTGGGCATGCCGAGGGTGGCGCTAGTATGGCAGAAGTACCCCTCCCCGCCTGCCTTTTTCACTGGTGGTAGGTTACACACAGGACCCCATGACGGTGATGTAAATTAGCCTGCTGCCACACAGCTAATGTGTGCTGGGTCTGGCAAAACGACCAGGAAACCGGAACCAAACACTTTTCCCTGCAGAGCTCTGATTGCAACAGATTGGTCTATTCCATTTAGTCCACAGCGGTTCTTGCAGGGTCAGGGACTTCATGTGGATAGAGACTGAAATCTAGTGCAGGGAATCAGTGGTTGTGGTAGTGATACAGTTGATGGGAGCTAAGCAAATGATTTTAGTGACAACGTATTGGCTAGGCATGAAAAGTACAACGTAATATAACTTCAATGAAGCTACATCAGGGATGAATTTAGCCCAAATATAGAAGATTCAAGGAACTTCATTTAGGATATTTTACAATCTCTATCACAACCTAAAAGATTAAAATCCTCCTTTACATAAACTCATTATGAATTTTGGGATTAAAAATATTAATTTTACACAGCATTTTTAGCCTCAAAATAAAAATAAAGGTGTCTATTGCCATTAACATCCTGATAAAGGCAAAACTAGTGCTCTAGCAATCCCTTGTGAGCTATTTACACACTAGGAGACAAAGATGATCATTGTAAATTATGCATATTACAAATTGTTTAAATACAGCCATCAGAGACACTACAGCTACATTTCTGATATGAAAAAGTGTCCTTTCAAATTCTACATGGACACCTCTGAAATTTCTAAAAACCATGATACAGATAAGTAAAGGATGAGAAGGGCTGATTTTATTGAGCTGATCTTGCATTTTGTTTTGAAATTACAGATGGAACATTTTACAAAACCCTGCAGCCTCTTGACACCAGGCCCTTCCTCCTCTACTCCCCTGCCCTTTTTTTTTTTTAAACCCCACCAGCACCCGAACTTTAACTATCCAAGTTTTTTCAACCAGATCAAGAACTCTAATACACACAACCGACTCCCTGCCCCATACCCTGCAAAATGAACCTTTGCTTACAGAGCTACCCTTTCTCACAACCCTGGCGGAAAAAAACCTTGACTTTTGAAATCTGGACTTACAATACATCATCTGCTTTAGAACTTTACTCAAAGCTATTGGGAGAAATTGTTCCCCACACAAACTAAAGATTCTTGTATCGCTCAAAAGGTAACAATTCTATTGAAGTGATCTTCAAAATGTTACTTTAAAAAAAAATCTTTTGGCCAGGGACACCAGCCTAAGTAATTAAGAGAAAATCTCATTAATTAAAAACAACACATGGCTGGAGAAGTAGTTAGTGCACAGCCATATAAAAATATAGATTTCTAAACAGCAAAAAGAAAAGGAGTACTTGTGGCACCTTAGAGACTTACAAATTTATTTGAGCATAAGCTTTCGTGAGCTACAGCTCACTTCATCCGATGCAACCAGTTTAGAATTCCTGTCTCTGCCTGACAGGGACGAGGGATTTTGTTGATACAACATGTAGTAGATAATCCTAGTGGTGAGCTGGAGCCGGTTGCCACCGGTTCGCTAGAACCAGATGTTAAAATTTAGAAGCCCTTTTAGAACTGGTTGTTCCACGAGGGACAACCGGTTCTAAAAGGGCTTCTAAATTTAACAGGCCAAAAGTAGTGCCTTAGGCGCCAACTCCATGGGTGCTCCAGCTCTGGCCCCAGCTCACCTCTGCCTCCTCCCTTGAATGCACCACCCCGCTCTGCTTCTCCGCCCCCTAGGCTTCCCGCGAATCAGCTGTTCATGAGGAAAGCTGGGGCAGGCTGAGAGGCAGGCCGCAGCTTCCCGCTCAGGCCCAGGGAGGCGGAGGTGAGCTGGGGGGGGGCATGAGGAGGGCCGCCCGTGCCGCAGCAGGTAACCCTGGGGGGGGTGGCAGGGGAACCGCTCCCCACCCCAGCCCACCTCCACCACCCTTGGCCTGAGTGTGAAGCTGCGGTCTGCTTCTCAGCCCTCCCTGGCTTCCCGCCAAACAGCTGATTCGCAGGAAGCTGGGGGGCGGAGAAGCAGAGCAGGGTGGTTCATTCAGGGGAGGAGGAGGAGCAGAGGTGAGGTGAGCTGGGGCCAGGCATGGGGTGGGGAGCTGCCAGTGGGTGCTTTGCACCCACCAAATTTTTCCCATGGGTGCTCCAGCCCCAGAGCACCCAGGGAGTTGGCGCCTAAGGTGCCACTTTTGATGTGATCAGTGGGGGAGTGGCCACTCCCCCTGCTCCCCCCCCAGCTACACTCCCCCGCCCCTAGGAGCCAGAGGGACCTGCCAAATGCTTCCTGGGAACTGCCCCAGGTAAGCACCTCTGGGACTCCCCACCTTGCCCCCCAGCAGGTGCCTCTGGCTCTTAGGGGTGGGGTGGACACCCACTACGGTGGCCCACAAGACCCTCCTGCCAGTTCTGGGGGCAGTCAGGGGACAGGGGAAGGGGGTGGTTGGGGCTGGGGGGCATCAAGGAACGCAGGAGGGTTGGATGGGGCAGAAGTCCCGGGGGGTGGGGGTGGGCAATGACCCCCTTGTGGGGTGAGGAGGGAACCTGTTATTAAGATTTTGGCAGCTCATCACTGGATAATCCTATATTAAAATTAACATTAAAAATAAATCTCTCTCAATTAAGATTTGTCATTTAAAAATTAATTCCTGCTTCATGATAAAAGTGAGGCTAAGAAAACAAAAATGTGGTGCCAGATGCACTTTAATCTATTTCCTGGTATGAAACAGGTCTGATACGTTACTAAAATGTCTATGATAATACAGTGGCATGGCCATTGTGAAGTAGGGTTGGCTCAGAAGCTTAGGGTAAACACCAGTTTTCCAGTCTTCAGGCTTTGGCAACCTAAACACACACTACTTTGAATAGCAACATACTAAAATTAGGTGCCCTCAAACCATGGTATGATTCATACACAATTCTTTGTACAGGTGTAGTCAAGACAGCAATACTAGCACTGACTGAAATAATTTAAGAGTTAGTTCATCTAATAAAATATTTGGAAAAAATCATTTATTAACTATTCTCAGGGAATATCCCCAACTCACATGTTAGGAGACAAAAAAGTTATACACTTTGTAGTAGGAACTAATTCATAGAACTTAAATTCAGAAGGGCCACTATGAAAGAGGCTGGCCTCTGCATACCACTACCCTTAGAGTTTTAAAATTATTAATCTAAACACTCAAACACTAACAAAGCTGTCAAGTTTGGTGTTTTTTCTGGTGAAGACATCATTCTAGGAACTAGGCTGAAATCACATCTCACTTCTCATAAGCCACCCCAAGTCAGCTGGATGTTATTTTCATCATTAATGGCTTGGACTGTCTTTGAGCTGGAGAAAGAAATATTAATTCTTAAATCACATTTCCAGGCTCCTATCTCATCCAGTATTCCATAAATGAGTTGTGTACAACTACAATGACCCCTGCATGGGTCATGAGCAGGATTTGAAACCAGAGCCATCAATATTTTAGCACAGAGATCTATATAAGTAGGTGGACAGTACACTCTATTCATCATCTAGTACGAGTATCTACTTGTGAATACTGTTTTATCTACTTACTGGTGGCCTTCAACCTACATAACTTCTACAGCTGCATAGTGCCCCTGGAAAAGCAGAGTACTACACTACAAACATCCCCCCTCAGCCAAAATGTTGTGCGCCCAAGAATCTGTCCATGAACCTGTCTAACTCCAGCACCAGTAGGACATGGAAGATATCAATTTTCTAACTAACTATCTTCCCCTGCTCTAAAAGTTGCTTGTTGTCCTCCCCTTCTGGCTTTCCCAGTCCATCTTTACAGGTCACCAAGGGACATGACTCACAAACTGGCGAAAGCAATGGCAGATTTGCCACAGTCCCAGGGAAGACCATGGAGGATCACAGATGTATTTGTTAACCCAATCACAGTTAGGGAAAGTATTCATTTTCTTAGGAGTGTTGTAAAATTTAGGACTAGACCTGTTCCTACTTATCTGCTTGTGAGCTCACATAATTAAAAAAAAAAACAACCCCCCCACACCCACAAACAAACCAAAAAACAAAGAAACCCCAAAAACCTCCACATGGCACCCAGAACAACACTATTTTTCAAGCAAGGTATACATACAAGCCAAGGAACAAGAATCCTAAATTACCCTCATCTCTTTCTATGTCATGAGTGTTAAAACTCTAAAATGTTAAGATTTCCTAGTCTGACATAGAGCTAGAAACTCAGTAGTTCACAATGACATTACAACAGGTACCAAAAGTTAGAAATGCATTAGGAGGCAGAATAAAAGAGTTACAGTAGACAGACTGGGTGGAAGAGCTTTACACACTAATGCATTAAAAGTGGAATTAAAAGATTTGTATATGTATTATATAATCTGATTTGTATTTTGGATGCTGAAATATGAAATAAGTAAGCCACTACTAAAGAGATTTTTTCAGAAGAAAGGGAAAACTATACCCAACTTAAATTCTATTAGAATTACTGTTTTTGCTAGAAGTAATATTAAATATCTGCAGAGTTAATCTCCTAAACCTAAAGAATTGGACATATTCAGTGTTTGTGATTTTGTATTCCCCTACAGTTGCCATTATACCTATAGGATTTAAAAAAAAATTGAAAGAGCATTTGCAGCCCCATAACCACTCTGAATGAGTGAGTTGAGCTGTACATCAATACATCAGTTCTCATACCCTTCTAACAACAATGAAGTCTGGTGACATGTGATAGCAGCTTTAGATTACTACATTTTAAAAATAAATGCTTCCTAGATTAACACATTATAGATAGTATGGGATAGATCTACTTAGCAGTTATTTTGAGTGCGCAATTCTCACTTAGGGATCCATTACAGTACAGGCTTTTCTAAATACCTAAGCATCTTTAGTAATTAAAATTGGAAAAAAAAACCCACCACCACCACCAAAAAACAGGGCTTGCACAGGTTGATGTAATAATCCTGGTTACAGGACTGCCTAGGAAGACCCATCTTTTGGCAGACACAATTTAGCAGTGCACCTGATATTTGTGATTTATCTGACCAATGACAACTAAACAACAAATAGTGATATGGTTACACTGAACTGTTTGCAGTCCACAAGGCTAAAACTATTTTTGAGGGTGGAAATCACTGAATAGTTTTGAATGAATGATGAAGGTACTTGGGGAAGACAGTCTGCTCACAGAATATCCACAAAGCAGTTAGAAAGGTAAAGGATTTACATTTTAAAATTAGCATCCAGAGATCCCTTTTCACAGATGCAGTTTGGACATGAAAAAACATACACCTGCAGTTTACACCTATAAAGCGAACTGCGGGTACCAGAGAATCTATCCTTCTGACATCCTACTTTGTATCTGCAACCAGACAGATGCAGCAGCAATCACAGGTTTTTAACTCCAGTTCAGTTATATTCAACTAACATCAACCAAAACAAAAAAAAATGCATGTGAGAGGCAGCAAAGGGACAGTCAAGGGCCTATGCACTATTGAAGACTGACTTGAGCCCTATTTTGAGAATGTAAGTGGTTCATAGGTATTACACAAGTGCTCTCAGTGGCAAATGTCACCTTGAGCATGCAGCTGTGGCTCTCATAGCTAAGAAGTAACCTGTTACCGAGAATTCCTTATCATCTGATTTGATTAGGCATACTGGGAATCGACTTCATTTTCAGTTCACTCAATACGACATTCATAATCTTTACTGATTTCAATGTAGTATTCTTTTAACTCCTTTTTAAAAGGAAAGTATTGGAAAGAAATATTCTTCCAGGCTTTCCAAATGGAGGAAAAAAATTAATAATAAAATCAAATGAAGTGCCCTGTTGGTACATCTGTATGAACACTGGCACCCAATAGTGGAGCCATTTGAAGTGATAAACTAGAAAAGTTTCCACAGGAGATACTCTGGCAAGCTTAAACCAGAGTTATAGAAACTAACAAATCAACAAGATTTTCTCCACACATGCGGCATTTGTTTCCAGTCTGTCAGACAGCATCAAGGAAAGCGAGATGCTGTGTTTCTTATTAATTTAATGGATTATTGAAGCATCAAAAGCTAAGAGCTGTTGTACAGCAGTAATTGTTTTACTACCTCAAATTCAAGAAAACTGCCATGGATATTCTGACAAGACAGCAATATCCAATAGTGATTCAAAATAAGATAGAACAGTAGTAATTAAAATCATGAAGCTAGCTTATGTTTTGAGCTGGTTACAAGGAATAGTTAAGTTATTAAATTTTAAACCTATACACAAATTACTTTCAGCTGAAACTAGCTTAGTACAACTACTAGCTTGGTCAGGGAAGGTTCATTGTTCCCCCATCTGGTAGCTCTTGTTCCTTCAACCCAGAACTCCTGGATTAGATCCTTGGCTGTAGTAATATGCAGAACATGCAGTGGGTCCAGCCACTCAACTGTGGGCTCTGCTTATTGTTCAAGTGAGTCTGCTTTACAATCTAACCACCAGATAATCACCAGTTGCGGAAATCTAACAGCCTTCTTTTCAAATAATTAATTAATAAAATAAATGTAACTGCATCAGGATAAATACAGGGCCTGATTCTCACATACTTGAAGGCATCTTTACCCTACTAGAGCTAAGTAAAGTTCCCTCAGTATAAATGAGACTCCCACCCATAGTATTCAATGTTAGTCAGTAATTAACATGTATAGCTGAAAAAAAGCAACCCAATTTATGCCACATCATTAACATAACTAAGGATGATAGCTTTATTGCTGATAATAATGTTTTTATTTGCTGACGGTTACCATGATAACCAAGTTAATTTTAAAGTACAAAGAGTCTTCATACTTCACAGAACATTGCAAAAATAAAGACAAACCACAATATGAGTATTCTGTTTCAATCTTTAAACCACAAAATGAGGTAATGAGAGTGCTTGAAGTGCAATCTGAATATACAGCTATAATCAGCACAAGTATATTTATTAGCTTTTATTCTGGAACTCATTTAAGGACTAGAAAATGTTGACCACAGACTCAGATACGTCACTACTCTGTGGCTAAGAGATCAATGAACAGCTGAATAACATAGGTTCACAAGCAGTTCTGAAGATGATCTCAACATTTCTGAACAGCAGCATTTTAAAATATTATATTTTATTTGCATGGGCAATGTGGTTAGATATTTAAGACAAACCTAAGACTGAAGCCAAAGTGATAAACTTTGTTTACTAGTTTGCTTTTGGAATGAGCAGATAAGACTTCAAAGCATATGATACAACTAGAAGAGAACCTTTCTGATACAGCATTAACTTTTGTACAGATCATTCTGTAATTGAAAAATTAGCACAAATGTACAAAGAAAAAAATATTTTACCTCTTTCAAACAGTTTGTTTCCCTATTGTTTATATTAGAGACTAGCCTGAGAAAAGGTAGATCCACTTTTTATTACTAAAAAGGATATACTTTAATAATATCAACTGCGCTGGAATTATGTTCCTAGTAGCATTTCATGCCTTACAAGCTTTTTTGGGGTTGGGAGGGGGGAAGCTATATAGTGAGCATCAGCCAAGTGTTTCATATTGGAGTATAGGACAATGATGTAAGCAACAGGTTTGCAACCTCTTGGCTCACTTTCTGATCTCACTTATTTTACCATAAATCTGGATTAACTTCACCCACGTCCTAGAACTATTTTGAATTTACACTAGTAAAACTAAGAACACACAGAATGAGGTTGATTGAGTTTTCATGCTGTGTATAGAAACTGAAGGTCTCTCAGACATCTTGTCAGAGCAGGGATTTTTAGCTCTTGGTCATCTTTTATGGCCTCTAGTAAACATTAGCTGATTTAGGGTTCTAATCAAGGAAACATGCAGATGTTTTGGTTCACACTATTTAGATGTGAACCTAGGTGACACTAGATGGATTTGATAGAGGTTTGTTTTGAGTTCTTTTTGCTGCATTAGAAGTTGAAAATCAAAGCAAATTGGAAGGGGCGGGGGGGAGGGGGAAGGAGAAGGGGTCTGTACAAGTCCACTGGAACTGAAATCAAAGATAAATTGGTTTTTAACCAGAAACCAAACTCCAGCAATAGGAAGCTATGAGATAAGGCATAAAGCTTTATTTTCTACAGATTTAGCAGCAGGATGAAAATTTAAAGGGAGAAATTTAGTTGCACAAGTCTTCCACAACAGCTGGACTTATTTCATGCCTGACAGCCATTTCTATCATTCCCCTTTCTCACCTGGCACTAGGCATGCAAGATGCTCATTTTAAATGAAACTAAGTTATATGAATCTCTTTAGAAATTGTATATAGTAACAATTTATTACATTATAGTGAAGCAGAACACAACATTCTTAAGGCTTAAATGAATGTTTGCTCAAGCTGCAATTCTGGATATACTTAACCTCTGCTTAGGGCAAAATTAGTTCTCTGGAAAAATGACTTCATTTTACAAGATTTTCTCTGCACCTAGCTTGGAGCCAGGGTACATACTCTGGTAATCTGGCAATTATTAGCCACTCTATTTTCTCTCTAGTTAATTAATGTACTTTCAGAGTACTTTTAGCCCTAGCCATTTGTAGAATTTAGAAGGGCAGAGAAACTGATTAAGACAAATTGTTACAGAAATAAAATTCACAGTGGAACCATGACAGGGCAACCAGAAGAAAGGGGAGGAAAAAAGGGGGGATAAGAAAAGCGGTGACTAAAGAACAGTTAGGCAAAAAACAAAAACCAAAACCCCAAAGATGGTGAAGAATAAAATATGAAAAGGAAGAAATGGGTTGAACAAGAACAAGAGAACTTTTATTTGTATCATTCTTCATTATTGGGCAAATTTTCCTACAGAACTGATGTGGTTCCATTGCATGAAAGGCCAGAGTGAGGGACCTTTCATAATATGCTCAGCCGCTCTATTCCACAGGGTTCCCAGCACCTGATATATTGCAATGATTTGGTGGGATTAGGCACAGGCTGACTCAAGGATGGGTCACTAGATCCACTGTTCATTTTTACAAAAAGAAAAGGAGTACTTGTGGCACCTTAGAGACTAACGAATTTATTAGAGCATAAGCTTTCGTGAGCTACAGCTCACTTCATCGGATGCTTATGCTCTAATAAATTTGTTAGTCTCTAAGGTGCCACAAGTACTCCTTTTCTTTTTGCGAATACAGACTAACACGGCTGCTACTCTGAAACCTGTTCAGTTTTAGCTACTCTTCTTGCAGAGTGACACCCTGGAGTCTATTTCAGCCTTTATGATTCGCAGCTGTGCTGCCTGCATATATGTGTACATCTTTAAAATGACTGTTTCCCTCCAGTTTCTCTAATGAGCAGCACAGCTGCTTAGGAATGAACACTGGAGCCAAGATTGCCTATCAGCCTAAATAATGAGCTTTTCAGTTCATCTGCTTTAATTACTTTGTTCCAGTATCTGATGAACAGCTCAATAACAGGTCCATAGATTTTTCTCCCTCTTCAGAAAAAAAGGTAAATCAATGAATTGAAGCCATGTTATGTTACTATAAGCTTCATTGGTCTCATTCTAACTAAATGTACAGGTAACGTGTTTGTGCTTCTCTGTTCTGAGCACCGCTCTGCCCTTAGCAACTTCCCAGTACCACACAAATTCAGCTCATCCTAATCAGCATTCCTGGGTATATAACATCATCCAGTGTATTGCTCATATTTTGTTCAATCTAGTTTTTGAATGGATGTCATTTAGTGTTCGTTTTTCTTGTGTTTTTTCTAATCAGTTTGTCTTTTTTTTTTTGCCCATCTCTACTCCTGAATCCCAGTCTAGTTCCCTATCCAGTGGGCCACACAACCTCTGAGAATCAGTTCTGATGGACAACTACATAATTAAGAAAAGAATCGACATCTTTGACTCTTTTCCCTATTTCAAATTCATAGTTTAGTCATACTGCCAGGAACAGTTGCTTTTAACACACTGTTGTAACCAGTTTACAAAGGTGGCTAGAATTTTTTATGGCTTTGTTAGCCTTTTCCTAGTGGCCATGATCATGTGTTTGGAAAGTATTCAATGTTATCTAATTCAGCAGAGAATGTTTGCTTTACTGTAATTCTGTGTTTCTAGCATCATTATGACAGTGGAAAATGATTAATGTAACTGGCCAAGCGCCTGGGACTTTTTAGCATTAGAAATGTTGACCACAGAAGAAAAATATTTTTTGCTTTAATGCAGGGTTTGACTCCCAGATCTGGATATTAATTTCTTTTGTTGTTGTTAAAGATTATCTGACCTTTGAGTCTACTTTTACTGTCAGTCTTCATTTGAAACAGCACCAGCTGTGGTGCATCATATATTTTCAGTAGAATGTAAAATCCTCAACATTAAAGTTAACTAGTTATTTCCCCTCACCCCAGAAACAAAGAGGATATAGAAGATAGGTGAATAATGTCATTCTCCTGTCCCAGTTGGTTACACTTCAGGAAAAAGTTGTAACTATATCAGGCCCCAAACAGCAAACCAAGCTGACCCTGAATTTTCTTTAAGGTTTTCAGGAGTCTGAATAGATATCTAGCCTTACCAAAATTTTACCCAATTAAAAAGGTACATATTTCCCACAACCACCCCTTTTCCTTAGGTCCTGGAAAGAGAAATATATACATGTATACATCTATACTGCAATTAAAAACCCACACCAGGACCATGCCAGCTGACTCGGGCTAAAGGGCTGTTTAACTGAGGCGTAAATGTTTGGGCTTGAGCTGGAGCCTGGGCTCTAGAACCCTGTGAGGTGGAAGGGTTCTAGAGCTTGGGCTGCAGCCCGAGCCTGAACAGTCTACACTTCAATGAAACAGCCCTTTAGCCCAAGCCCCACAAGCCAGAGTCAACTGGCATGGGCCAGCGATGGGAGTCTAACTGCAGTGCAGGCTCAATGGGTTTGTCTACAAAGACCACACCTGTGAATGCCATTATTTGGGCAACCTACAAACAAAGGAGAATTGCAACATTCATTTTCAAGGAGAAAATGTAAGTTTCCAAACCTTTTCCTTACAAAGGTAGTTTTGAAGTAAAAAAGAAAGATATAACCTGATCTCTAGGTCACCAACAGTCCCCAGGACCCAAGAGTCCATGGAAGCCATGAGCTTTTGGTTCCTCAATTTTAAAGAGGGCTCAGACTCTTATCGGGTATGTGTGTTTGTGTCATGATGGAGGAGAGGAGGGAAGTAGCATATGTTAGAAATACATCATCTCAGAAGCCTGAAATCCTATTCAAAGAGCATATTGAATGGTTACATTTAGAGTTACTTCTGCGGAGATATTACTTGTTCCAGCTATATTCTGCATATTAAGTAGGGAAAATCTCTCTAACAAGTACAATCTTTCAAAACAAAAAATCTCTTGCAGTTTGAACAATGGTTATGCAATCCTCCGCACCTCACAAGCATCTCAACCCTGTTGTCTTGCGAACATCATTAGAGGTGGGAATGCAATTCAGTCTCTGCCTATGGCCTCTCTGCTGAGATCATACTCATAGACAATAGTTAGTACCCATTCTGAGTGTTGTTTTCTGAAATGAATACATCTGGTATGAAGTGGACTAACCCATTTCATACATCCCAGAGTCATCAGGTGGTTTAAAACAAAACAAAACAAAAAAACCAAACAAAGAATTGGCTTTACTATCCTAAACTAAACTCCATATTCCCCAAATGAAAAGTGGATAAACTCAATTTGTGTTTGTTTACCCTCAACTAAAAAAATTAGTAAAAATCTTTCGTTACTCATCTAAGCCATATTTGATTATAAACATTACCTTGAGTGATACAATTCCTTTCCCCACCTCCCTCCCAAAATAATCAATCAACTTTTGCATTAGCTTAGAAGTCCAAAGCATTGGAATACTCTCCTACAGTCATGCTCAGTAGTGCTGGTCTCCTTAACATTAGTACCACTAGGTGATGAAACACCACTATGGAATAGTTCTACAGAAATACTTAATTGCAGCCTGAGGTACTTTCATAAAAAAAAAAAAGATTACCAGAATATTATAGTGAACAATGCTATGAAATGACATATTGGAGGCAAATGAGCTGTACTTGAAATGAAAGACATATATAAAAATATAAATTTCCCATTCTGGAGTGATTCAGCAGATGAGATGTAAATACTAAGCGGAACCACAGTAATGTCGTCTCCCACATCCAAGTGCTTTGTAACGGGACTTTGGGAACATCAGTGATGATGTTATTGTAGTATGAGTAAGTAAAATATTGTTTAAACAGTTTTAGCATAGACTTCCCTGCTGTAAGCCAAATGGACTCACCACACAGGTCCTCCTAAGATTTAAAATGCTATAGTTTGACACATTATGTCTCACTAGAACAGCTGAACCAGTTTTTATGACTGTAGAAAGGATACAGTTCAGAAACATTCAGGTGACTGTTACCTAGTAACATAAAACAAATCAATTGCTCTCTTGTATGATTCAAAAGGAATTGCTCTTTTATTTCTCTTCTATATAGAGGTATATATGCAGTTTACTTCAAAAGTGGATTCCCCTCATTATTCCATAAGAGAAAACATGCAATAACCCTGGCATAACCTGAACTCCCCATTCCTGCAAAGCCTTCACTGCTCAACCCATTTTTCATAGTTACAGCCCTTGCAGCTCAGCCAGGTCAACAAACTCAGGCTCTGTTAGGCTAAAGATCTCAATTCCAGAGTCAGGGAATCTCCAGAGAATGTCCTATGTCCATATATTTTACACTAGCAAAATCCATGTTGATCCAGTGCTCCTCCAGCAATCATCTGTGTTAGTCCTCCACAGTTAAGAATGTGGCAAATGCAACCCCCTGCCCTCCAAAACACATATTTCTCCAGGTCCCATTCTGCTCCCAACAAGAGATATTCTTACTGGAGAGCTTAAGCAGTACAGTGAATGGTGCATAGGCATTCCACAGTGTGGTGAATTTTACTCTAGGTGTCTTGTGACAGGTCACACAAAGATGGAGAGCTCAGCAACAGAACAGATCCTCAGGATGCTCACTCTTCTTATGCTTTAAACCATTCTTCCGTCCTCTAAAGAAAGTGGTTCTCCATTAAATGCATCCAGATCTGATGTTGGGTAGGAGGTAAGATGGTTATTTTGGTATGAAAACATAGTTTTTAATGTTCTAAACAGGTGGTTATCTGTCCAGGGATTCCAAAGATATAGTCTCAATTAGAATTTTTTTCTTCAAAGATTTTTATCTGGGATTCATGAAAACTCAAAGTAGTACTAAGAAAGCATGTAGTCATGGCCAGTCCAAGTGTCTGATCTCATAAGAAGGGCCATACGAGTCTGACCAATGGTCTATCTAGTCCAGTATCCTGTCTTCCAACAGTGGTCAATGGCACATGCCTCAGAGGTAAAGAACAGAACAGGGCAATTATCAAGTGATCCATCCGATCATTCAGTCCCAGCTTCTAGCAGTTAGAGGCTCAGGGTCACCCAGAGCATGGGGTTGGGCTCCTGACCATCATGCTAATAGCCATTGATGGACCTATCCACTATGAACGTATACAATTCTTTTTTGAGCCCAGTTATTTTGTCCTTCACAACATAGGTGAACCTCATTCCATAGGTTGAGTTTGTGTTGTGTAAAGAAATACTTTTTTGTTTAAACCTGCTGCCTATTAATTTCATTGGGTAACCCCTGATTCTTGTTATGTGAAGGGGTCAATAACACTTCCCTACTTTCTACACACCATTCATAATTTTATAGATTTCTATCACATCCCCCCTTAGTCCAATACTAACATATCTTTTTTTCATATGGGGCAACCAGAACTACACACAATATTCAAGATAAGGCCATACCATTGCTTTATACAGTGGCATTATGATATTTACTGTATTATCTATCCCTTTCCTAATGGTTCCTAACAATGTTAGAGCTTTTGCACATTTAGCAGATGTTTTTAGAGAACTATCCAAAATGACTCAGATCTCTTTGAGTGGTCAAAGCTAATTAAGTCTCCAATATTTTGTATGTATAGTTGGGTCTTATGTTTTCCAATGTGCATTACTTTGTATTTATCAATATTAAATATCTGCCATTTTGCTGCCCAGTCATCCAGTTTTGAGAGATCCCTTTGCAAGTCATCACAGTCTGCTTTGGTTGGACTTATCTTGAATAATTTTGTATAGTCTGCGAACTTTGCCACTTCCAGGATAAGAGGGAAGGTCCTCTTACACAGTGGACTGCTTATTTTGATTAAGAGGCTTTGGAATGGAATCTTGTCCAAGGCTTTCTGAAAGTCAAAGTACACTATATCAAAGGGATCACCCTGGTCCACATGCTTGTTAATACTCTCAGAGAATTCTAATAGATTGAGGCATGTTTTCCCTTTACAAAAGCTGTGTTGACCTTTAATGACTATTTGCATCAGCAATCCCATTACAGTGTGACTACTTTTTTTAGTATGTGGACAGTATTCTGCATGAAATTGTTAGATCTAGTGAAAACAGTAAGGGATCAGTTGGAATCTTGTCACTTGGGCTGGTCAAAATTTTTAATTGGGTTTACAATTACATGAAAATTTTCTTGAGAAGTGTGAACGTTTAGCCAAAAACTTGTTGGTATTTTGACAAAAAGTCAAAATTTACATTAAAAAAATCACCTCTGACTAGCTCTATTTTCCTCATTTACTCACCTTCCATTTCCACCATTTTACATTTTACGTGGACTAACTAAAAATCAACACATGTAACCTAATCACAGTGAAAACAAAGTAGCTCAATGAAGAGCATGAGCAATTTTTAGTCAGTATTTTCAGTTTGTACCCCACTTTGAAGAAACCAGGAAAAGATTAAGGAAGATGGATCTTATATTACATTGGTGCAATTGCATTAACTCCTAATTTAATTATTTTTGGATTGGAATAGAATTAAATACTCTTCACTAAAATATTCCAGTTGTGACAAACTGGGTAATTGGCCATTCAATACATAAAATTAACTTCAATTAAAAAAAAATCATAGAAAGAGTGAAGATAGGTGATAAAATAGCATTTATGGTTTACCTCTGTATTATCTATAAATAAATGTATAAAATATTTGCATCATTTCAAATATGTCTCCTGATTTGGTTGCAGTCAGATAGCCAGCATGTTTGTCCCATGGAAAAATAGATAAAAAGTGTTAATAAATTATAAATCTTTCTACTTAAAGAGAAAGTTAAGGAAGAATCAGTAGAATCTAGACTGCACCGAGTTCTTGACATGAAATGGTGTAGTTTCTAGAAGTCGAACATGCTGGCATCTGTTTTGAGAACGTGTGCGTGTAGGAAATGGTCCCTAAAGTTTCCATAATCTAAAGAGACAGACACACTTATAGTACTGACATTTCTAGGTGGTCTTCTGGCAGAATTAAGATATGGGAAAACTTGCAATAAATGACCTCTGTACATGGCTCTTCATGGTCATCTTCATCAAGAGACTGCTTCCTGCAATGAGCTCTTATGAAAGCTGAAAGCACTTAGCTCCCCTGGGGAGAAAATGACCCTCACTCTTTGCAGGCAGCACTCAAAACATTGCAGGATTGGGCCTCAAAATTGTAACAAGGATAAACTTTGACCTGGTTCCGTTGCAGGAGTTTAAGTGTTAAGAGATTTTCTTCCGTATCAGATTTGATGAGGAGAATCATCCAACATAGGTTTACATTATATTGTCATAAGTAACTACTGGTTTCATGCAAAAAATAAAAAAAACATTCTACTTAATATTTGATTGCAGGTTAAATGACAAGAAAGGATATTCTTATCCAAGGCAGAGCAAGTGATTCCATTTTTAATAGTATGGGAATGAATGTGTATTTTATTTTTTTATTGTTGTTAGTAAATGGTAACCTAAAAGTATAAGGCAATATCTCATGGGAGAGAATTAAAAAAAGATAGATTAATAAAATTAGAAGAAAAATGATAATTAAACCACAACACAGGTCAGAAATTAAACTTCTTCTTGTTTATATTTTATGTAGGATTTATTCTCATGATTAACATCTATCCATGGGACAGTTTTGCAAATGACTTTTGAGGGTAAGGTTGGGTGAAAAAAAAAATCGCATCCTTCCTAATTTATAGAAGAATAGAATATTAGGGTTGGAAGAGACCTCAGGAGGTCATCTAGTCCAATCCCCTGCTCAAAGGAGGGCCAACACCAACTAAATAATCCCAAACAAGGCTTTGTCAAGACAAGCCTTAAAAACCTCTAAGGATGGAGATTCCACCGCCTCCCTCGGTAACCCATTCCAGTACTTCACTACCCTCCTCATGAAATAGCTCTTCCTAATATCCAACCTAGACCTCCCCCACTGCAACTTGAGACCATTTTTTTTTTCTGTCATCAGCCACCACCGAGAACAGCCTAGCTCCATCTTCTATGGAAGCCCCTTTCAGGTAGTTGAAGGCTGCTATTAAATCCCCCCCTCACTCTTCTCTTCTGCAGACAATTCTTGCCTAAAATTTGCTCACTCACACTCCCCTCACCGCTGATGGGCAAGTGAAGTATCCTTAGCTTTTTGTTATCTTAATGGTAAGGGTAGGCGAAAGAAGATTAATTGGGTTAGTAAACACATGATTGCTTAACAAGGCTGCCTTATGGAGCTCTGTCTCTCATGTTTCTCTCAGAACTATTGTCTCTGGTCATATTTTCAGGAATTTTAGCGATTCAATCAGAGCAGTCTGATGTTGTAATATACAAGCCTTTAGAAGCAGTACTTTATGGGAGCCTTGAAAACAAGATAACTCCTCTCCCACTTTGAACTGGCTTCTCTCTGAAATAAATCAGTGGTAGATACTTAGACCCTCCTGAAGAAGAATGGGGCCCATTGCTAGACTCCTGAATACAGGTGTTTTCAGATAAGAAATGGTTCTTGGTTAAGATGGCAGCCACAGCTTCAGAGACAGGTATATTTTCCAGTATCTAATCTACAACATTAGAAAATGAAAAATGAAGATGAAAGTTAGAGGTCACGCATAGGCTTCTATTGTGGTATTCATTTGTGGGATCATCCCTTCCTCCCCAATTTCAGAAGGTCTCCAAAAATTGTTATCTTAGCCTGTGGCCCTTTCTGTGCACCTTAATGAATCATGAAAGGGAAGGAGCTGATTTAAGTGCTTGTCTACACATGAAATGCTATAGCAGCAGTGCTGTAGTTCTTCAGTGTAGACACTGCCTACACTGATGGGAGGGGGCTCTCTCCCTGGGAGGCAGTAGCTAGGTCGATGAAAGAATTCTTCCATCAACCTAGCACGGTCTACTCAGGGACTTAAGTTGGCTTAACCCTGCTGCTCAGGGAGTGTGGATTTTGCACACTGCTGACCAACATAGTTAAACTGAGCTAATATTCTAATGTAGATCAGACCTAAGAACTTTGCCCTTCCACAACAGGCTGTCCTCTCTCTTGGATGCTTCAGCCTGCCTTCAAGCCGAATAGGTATTTGTGACTTCTGTAGCTTGTGAGACATAGAAGACCACAGCTACTGTCTGCTATAACAAACCACAAAAAAAAAGAAGTGTTTATTAAGCCAAAGGACATGTTTCATAATATGATGCTTCTAATAGTTGCAGCCAGATTTCAAAGTCTGACATTATACAGTATAGATTAATGTTGCCAATTATTTACAGAATTTTACTTGATCCCTATTCCATGATGTACAAATAATGCAACAGTTCAGATTACTGTTGATGAAATTTGTGTTCTAAACTGTGTCCTAAATGTTTGACATCATATGTGCAATGCTATAAGAAGGCCAAAGAAGAAACAGCCAATAGTGACATTAAACATGCACTCAGATGAAACTTGTCCTGTAAAGTCAGAGTTTAAGGCCAGAGATGACCACCAGATCATCTTGTCTGACTTCCTGTATATCACAGGCCACCAACATCACCCAACACTCACACACTAAACCCAACAACCGAAATGAGACCAAATTATTACAGCCCACAGGAGACTAGACTATTATGTGCCACAGGCAGAGAACAAGAAGGACTGAGGTGCACCCCTCAGGCAGAGAAATGATAAAGTGATGTATATGCAAAAAGAAAAGGAGTACTTGTGGCACCTTAGAGACTAACAAATTTATTTGAGCATAAGCTTTCGTGAGCTACAGCTCACTTCATCGGATGCACGAAAGCTTATTCTCAAATAAATGTTAGTCTCTAAGATGCCACAAGTACTCCTTTTCTTTTTGTGAATACAGACTAACACGGCTGCTACTCCGAAACCTGAGGTACATGCAGACAATCCTGGCATATGATCCGCATGCTCACACTGCAGAATAAGGTGCAACCCCCCTCCGCCCCGCTGCATAGATTATTCATTGGTGAAAATCATAATAAAAAGGTTACATACATAATAGGTCCTCCTTAGGGCTGGTTCCGATTTCTGCAGTGCTAGACAAACTAGCATTTATCTACCTCATCTGTCTGCTTCCACTCTCAGAATCAACAGTTACTAGTTAGTTTTGCAGCCCTTTGTATTTGCATTGTAAAAAGAGCACTGCATTTTCCAACTCTAGATCCAATGGGCTTCTCCCTTATTTCTGTGTTGTATTGTGTAGGGTGTTTGAGGCTCTGAGGCATGTATTTCATTTTTTCACTGAAAATCTCCTTGCTTTTTTTGTGTCTCAACTTTCCCTCTTCAGCTGTATGGGTAGCCAATCTCTAAATGTGCTGCAACTATTTGGATAAGAATGAAAGAGTTAGGATGCTCATCCAAAGCACATCTAAATTTCATGATTCTACAAGACTGGACTAGAAACAGAATTAGAACAGGCCCTTACTTCTAGTCAGATCAGAAATGTCTCAGGCATAGGTGCCAACTCTGTGGGTGCTTCAGGACTTAAGCACCCACCAAAACAAAAAATAGGGGTTGCTCAACACCCCATGAGACATAGTATTGCTGACAGTTTTATCCAGAAAGTTACAGTGACACGTAATGTCTTTAAACTGAGACATTAGTGAAGACAGCTTGTAGGTGAGTGCAATGATTTTAATATACTGTAATTTATTATAATGTAACTATGTAGTTCATTACTATTTTAACAATGATTAAATTAAGATACTCATGATAGACACATATTCAATAACCAGAGTATGAAAGAAGTGTATAAATACGCTGAAAATAACCTCTCCCCAAAGCTCCCCCTCCAAATACACACACCTCTTCAAAAGCATCCACTGGCAAAATCAAAAGTCAGCCCCTGTGGCCTCAGGAATAGCCTTTCTTGAGATATTTTAGCACTTAAGCTTCTAGCTGAAACCAGAAAGCACAGAAGTGCATGACCACAGCAAATAGTTGGAATAAGAGGTTTCAGAGTAGCAGCCGTGTTAGTCTGTATTCGCAAAAAGAAAAGGAGTACTTGTGGCACCTTAGAGACTAACAAATTTATTAGAGCATAAGCTTTCATCGGATGAAGTGAGCTGTAGCTCACGAAAGCTTATGCTCTAATAAATTTGTTAGTCTCTAAGGTGCCACGGGTACTCCTTTTCTTTTTGTAGTTATAAAGTTTGTTATAAAGTTGGGGGAAGAGAAAGAGATTGGCCAAATCGATCTGGGAAGGAAGCTTTAGATCATTACTTTCCATATATCTGTGTACTCGTTGGATCCAAATCTTTCCTTAACCTCCAAGTCTCTCGAAGCTCTTCCATTACCATTGCTGGCATTTAATTAACTGCTGGCATTGGAGGCTAATGTTCTAAAACGTATCAGCAGGGTAGAGGAAAATAGACAAAATATGAATTGGGTAGACATTGTTGAGTGAATGGTGTGAGCTGAACTCACCTTTTGCTTTTGCAATCTATCAGCAATGAGTAATCTGTTTTATTAGCAGTGTGTAGGATGACCAATTGGGGATTTTAGATTGAGAATAGTGGTTTTGTTCAAATGTAATTGTGATTTACTGTTAAACTTCCTTTAAGTTAGAAAGTTGCAGCCTTTGCCAAAACTAGAGCTGGGTAGAAACCAGATTTTTAACTTTATGAGAGAATCTGCAAATTTGAAACTTCTTCAAAATGGATAAAAACACAAAAAATACTTCTCCAGAAACAAAATTCAGAATGATTTCATTTTAGGACAATTGAAACACTTAATTTTCTATAAATTCTAAATGTTTCATTCCAATTTTCAGCTTTTTTCATGTTGCTATGTGGTGTGGTGTGGAGTGGATAATGTAAAATTAAAAATTGAAATGGAACATAACTTTGAAATGGAAGATGACCTTTACAGAACTAAATATTTCTAAATGGAATGTTTGACCTGATTGAAGCATTTTTCCATTTCCTTTGAAATGAGCTTTTGGTAAATATACACGTTTTCATAAAATGTTTTGCTTTTGACAAATCAGCATCTTCCGATGGGAAAACACTCGATTGGAAAATTTTTGACCACTCAAGACAAATGTATTAGTCTGCCATTTTCCTGCTGTGTTTTAAGGCAAGAGGATTTTTTAAAGTGCCTAGACTTCAATGTTTTGTTATTTTGGCATTTCAGGACTTACATGAAGGATTTATTCACTAGGAACTTAGCCGAAGAGTTCATATCTTTGCTCCTGTTTTGTTGGAGAGACCATTTGGATTAGGCTGAGTTAAAAGGTAGAAGATATAATGATTTTCATTGGGAAGATTATCTTTGTATGTGTGAATGGTGTGAGTGGAAATTGCCTGTGATTCTAAACTAAAAATGTGAACAACAAAATTCAATAAAGAAGTGTAAATTACCAATATGCTGCAAGATTATTATTTTTTGGTTTTGATTTTTTTTCCACTGTCCCATATTAGCATTGTTTTTATGATAGTTATCCTGTATTTAATACTTTTTTTAAATACAGCACATTAACGTGAATTATGCAGTAACTATGCAATTGATGTTTGTCACACTTTAACACCTGACTGTTAACTTCAGTTCAATACCTGATAGTTCAGTAAACAGAGTAATCACTTTCTTAGTTTCCTAGACACTATATCACAATCCTATGATTCGAATTTGACACTTGGATTCCATTTCTCCAATCCTTTGTTCTTAATGTAAATTTTGTCAAACTTGTAGTATAAATGAAAGTAACCAAAAATCTAGTTTATAATAGTATTTGCAGTCAGGGTTGTTGTTTTTTTATTACTGTGGGGAATGTAACTGGTTAAGAGACTAGGATCATGTAAGGATAACCTAATGGAATGTTGTGGATTTATAAATTACAAACTTCAGCAGTCTGGCAGTTTCAGTATAGGAACTGGAAAATATAAATTTAGAAACTAAGGGCCAAATCCTCAGACGGCATAAACCAGTGTAGCTCTCTTGATTTAAACAAAGCTATACCAACTTGCATGGCACCAGCCAAGAAGCTGACCCTCCCACCCCCAAAAAACCTGACATAAATGTTAACAGGTATTGAAGAATAAGGCACAGCTTTTGATGACTGCTATATAAACCATATTTTGGAAAGTTTGGTAAGCTTTGTTATTGAAGGAGCGTTTGGTTGTCAATTTGTCCTGACATATCACTTGACTGAAAATTAGATAACTAGGTCAAATTCCACAAAGATTTATCAAAGGATTTTAAACTTCCAGAGCAAATGGGATTAAAAGAAGAATAACATTTAGATCACTAGCAGTTTACAGACGGACAACCAAATAAATGATTTTCAGAGATGAACAAACAGGTTTGATTAAAGTAAGGGCTGGCTTGAACCTTCACTGAAAACTCACACCTAGTTTTCCCTAAGGTTTGGAAAACTCTTATTCCAACTAGAAAAGGAGTACTTGTGGCACCTTAGAGACTAACAAATTTATTAGAGCATAAGCTTTCGTGAGCTACAGCTCACTTCATCGGATGCATTTGGTGGAAAAAACAGAGGGGAGATTGATATACACACACAGAGAACATGAAACAACGGGTTTATCATACACACTGTAGGAGAGTGATCACTTAAGATAAGCCATCACCAGCAGCAGGGGGGGGAAAGGAGGAAAACCTGTCATGGTGACAAGCAAGGTAGGCTAATTCCAGCAGTTAACAAGAATATCTGAGGAACAGTGGAGGTGGGGAGTGGGGTGGGGTGCGGGGGAGAAATAACATGGGGAAATAGTTTTACTTTGTGTAATGACTCACCCATTCCCAGTCTCTATTCAAGCCTAAGTTAATTGTATCCAGTTTGCAAATTAATTCCAATTCAGCAGTCTCTCGTTGGAGTCTGTTTTTGAAGCTTTTTTGTTGAAGGATAGCCACTATTAGGTCTGTGATCGAGTGACCAGAGAGATTGAAGTGTTCTCCAATTGGTTTTTGAATGTTATAATTCTTGACGTCTGATTTTTACATAGAGACTGTCCAGTTTGACCAATGTACATGGCAGAGGGGCATTGCTGGCACATGGCATATATCACATTGGTAGATGCGCAGTATCTTCGAGACACCACTGACTTCCTGAGGAAACTACAGTCCATTGGTGATCTAACTAAAAACACCATCCTAGCCACTATGGATGTAGAAGCCCTCTACACCAACATTCCACACAAAGATGGACTACAAGCCGTCAGGAACAGTATCCCCGATAATGTCATGGCTAACCTGGTGGCTGAACTTTGTGACTTTGTCCTCACCCATAACTATTTCACATTTGGGGACAATGTATACCTTCAAGTCAGCGGCACTGCGATGGGTACCCGCATGGCCCCACAGTATGCCAACATTTTTATGGCTGACTTAGAACAACGCTTCCTCAGCTCTCATCTCCTAATGCCCCTACTCTACTTGCGCTACATTGATGACATCTTCATCATCTGGACCCATGGAAAAGAAGCCCTTGAGGAATTCCACCGAGATTTCAACAATTTCCATCCCACCATCAACCTCAGCCTGGACCAGTCCACACAAGAGATCCACTTCTTGGACACTATGGCGCTAATAAACGATGGTCACATAAACACCACCCTATATTGGAAACCTACTGACCACTGTTCCTACCTACATGCCTCTAGCTTTCATCCAGATCATACCACTCGATCCATTGTCTACAGCCAAGCTCTACCCTATAACCGCATTTGCTCCAACCCCTCAGACAGAGAAAAACGCCTACAAGATCTCTATCATGCATTCCTACAACTACAATACCCGCCTGCTGAAGTGAAGAAACAGACTGAGAGAGGCAGAAGAGTACCCAGAAGTCACCTACTACAGGACAGGCCCAACAAAGAAAATAACAGAACGCCACTAGCCATCACCTTCAGCCCCCAACTAAAACCTCTCCAATGCATCATCAAGGATCTACAACCTATCCTGAAGGACGACCCATCACTCTCACAGATCTTGGGAGACAGGCCAGTCCTTGCTTACAGACAGCCCCCCAATCTGAAGCAAATACTCACCAGCAACCACACACCACACAACAGAACCACCAACCCAGGAACCTATCCTTGCAACAAAGCCCGTTTCCAACTCTGTCCACACATCTATTTAGGGGACACCATCATAGGGCCTAATCACATCAGCCACACTATCAGAGGCTCGTTCACCTGCGCATCTACCAATGTGATATCTGCCATCATGTGCCAGCAATGCCCCTCTGCCATGTACATTGGTCAAACTGGACAGTCTCTACGTAAAAGAATGAATGGACACAAATCAGACGTCAAGAATTATAACATTCAAAAACCAGTTGGAGAACACTTCAATCTTTCTGGTCACTCGATTTACAGACCTAAGAGTGGCTATCCTTCAGCAAAAAAGCTTCAAAAACAGACTCCAACGAGAGACTGCTGAATTGGAATTAATTTGCAAACTGGATACAATTAACTTCGGCTTGAATAGAGACTGGGAATGGATGAGTCATTACACAAAGTAAAACTATTTCCCCATGTTATTTCTCCCCCCCACCCCACCCCACCCCCCACTGTTCCTCAGATATTCTTGTTAACTGCTGGAATTAGCCTACCTTGCTTGTCACCATGAAAGGTTTTCCTCCTTCCCCCCCCTGCTGCTGGTGATGGCTTATCTTAAGTGATCACTCTCCTTACAGTGTGTATGATAAACCCATTGTTTCATGTTCTCTGTGTGTATATCAATCTCCCCCCTGTATTTTCCACCAAATGCATCCGATGAAGTGAGCTGTAGCTCACGAAAGCTTATGCTCTAATAAATTTGTTAGTCTCTAAGGTGCCACAAGTACTCCTTTTCTTTTCATAGATTCTGGTTATCCCTTACCCAGACATGCAGGGGAAGGTAGAACATACCTGAACTCCTTCCCAGCCCACAGAAGGACCAGGGAAAAATTCTGTCCCTATGCTCAGGCAAGAACAGTAACTACTTCCCAACTGAGAACACACAGTATCCCAGAGGATGTGGGCAAAGGTAAGGAGTATGAAGGGCCATGGCTCCACCTGCTCCACGCACAGAAGCTGAACTGGCTGGGATTACCCATGCTGGAAGGGGAGTGATGTTACACCAGTATTCCCTTACACACCGAGGAACTCCAGGAGGCATTCTGCTGTCCTGAGGCAGAAATACCCTGTAAGGCTGTCTACTCCATAGTTAGCCCGTGACAGCTGACTTGGGTTTGTGGGGCTCTGGCTAAGGGGCTGTTTAATTGTGGTGTAGATGTTTGGGCTGGGGCTGCAGCCCAGGCTCTGGGACCCTCCCACTTCAATTAAACTTCCCTTTAGCCTGAGCCCAAGTCAGCTGCAATGTCTAACTGCAGTGTAGACATACCCTAATACTCCTCAGGGGCAGTGCAGCTCCATAGTACTCCCAAAGCAGGCCTGTCTCTTAATGGTAAAATCCAGCTCTATAACACTATTACTTTCTTAAGATACACTTACCAGCCTCATAGGTGCTGTAGAATTTATTTAATGTTTGTAAATTTACCTTGAGATCCTCAGATGATAGATGCCATATACTGGAGTCAAAGTATTTTTTTTTAATTATTTTAAGCCAGTCTACAAGGTGTCCTATAGTTCTGATTTTTTAACTTTGGTACCTTATCTTGTTCTTATATATTGCTTCAGTTTCCCTCAATAAAAATAATCCATAATATTCTTAGGCAACTCTAACCACTCTGATCATTGGATGGTGCAATAAAGTCACCCAGCCTATGTCTTCTTTATGGGTCACATGAACTTTACCTGAAAGGTTTTTGTAATACAGTAAGAGCCAGTTTATCCAAGCCTCCATTATCCAGCTCTCCATATTAACAGAACAAGGGCTGACAGCCAAGCCCCGCCTCCCAGGGCTGAAACTCTTTGCCTGTTCTTCAGATTATCTGGATTTTTCATTATTCAATCTGGCTCTGGTTCCAATTAGATCAGCTAAATGGGGTTCTACTGTATTTTTAAAATACCTCTCACATGCCACAGTGAAATAGGACCTGCTTCAGGTAAATATATATTTTAAATCTGATTACAAATAGTACATTTATTTATTGTGCAAGGTGTATCCTGTGGGCAGGCCCCTTAAATCAATGAGGGAGCTGGTTACAGGATCATAGCCTCAGTCTCATCTGTATTACGTGACAAACATCAGGCTAGACTTAAAACACTAAATCACTCAAGAGTCATTTTATGTGCTTTCATGTTCTGTATCATTTCATTTATCTGGTAGGTACCATTAAGGAAACAATTTCTACCTATATCTACTGGCCTAATCTCATTCTTTATAAAATGATGCTTTGTTCTTTTTTAATTCTCTGCCCAGCTGAATAGAAAGACTAAATTAACACCTATAAAAATCCCCTTGAAAATGTTATACCTGCTATGAAACGGCAGACCCTGGAAAATAGGAGAATGTAGATTCAGTTGTAACATAAAAATACGAACCAGAGTTTATCTTCTCTGAGCCTTTTGTTTTCTGATATATTCTGTGTGATTGGGGCATGTTTCAAAACACTTGCCACATAAACTTCTTAGAGAAAAAGCAAGAAAACATTCTTGAGTCTTGCCTACACAAGCAAGGGAGTACCAATTCTCAAGTAGACTTTTTGAAAGCCTGCCTATTGTTTGCCAAAATAAAGACTGCACAGTCTTTTCCACCTACAGTGCTACAGATCCTACTCAACTCACTGTGAAATAAATACTTTTAAAGAAAAAGTACAATAGTGAGATTGGTAGCAAACAGAACCACCACCAAATACTTTTCCATGGCCTATAAATCTATACCCAGTTTGGGTACTACACAGTTACAAATAAAGCAGATGAAAATACCCACCAAAATTGGCCTACCCACTAGTGAAGAGAGATTAAATACTTAACCAATACATTAAACAGATCAAGGATTTGATCAGTAACACAGACACAGGTAACTAACCGCTTTCATGTTCTCTCCACAGGTACCAATGCGGAGAGTGGACCAGATGATATGTCTGGGGGGAGAAAGCGGAAGGAGACTCCGCTGGTTGGGAGGCATGAGATGCGATGTCCTGAGGTTGGGGGTTCCACGACCACCACTCCCAAGAGGAGAAGGCGGGTGGTGGTGGTCGGGGACTCTCTCCTCCGGGGGACTGAGTCATCTATCTGCCGCCCTGACCGGGAAAACCGAGAAGTCTGCTGCTTGCCAGGGGCTAAGATTCGTGATGTGACGGAGAGACTGCCGAGACTCATCAAGCCCTCGGATCGCTACCCCTTCCTGCTTCTCCACGTGGGCACCAATGATACTGCCAAGAATGACCTTGAGCGGATCACTGCGGACTACGTGGCTCTGGGAAGAAGGATAAAGGAGTTGGAGGCGCAAGTGGTGTTCTCGTCCATCCTCCCCGTGGAAGGAAAAGGCCTGGGTAGGGACCGTCGAATCGTGGAGGTCAACGAATGGCTACGCAGGTGGTGTCGGAGAGAAGGCTTTGGATTCTTTGACCATGGGATGGTGTTCCATGAAGGAGGAGTGCTGGGCAGAGACGGGCTCCATCTTACGAAGAGAGGGAAGAACATCTTTGCCAGCAGGCTGGCTAACCTAGTGAGGAGGGCTTTAAACTAGGTTCACCGGGGGAAGGAGACCAAAGCCCTGAGGTAAGTGGGAAAGCGGGATACCGGGAGGAAGCACAGGCAGGAATGTCTGTGAGGGGAGGGCTCCTGCCTCATACTGGGAATGAGGGGCGATCAACAGGTTATCTCAAGTGCTTATATACAAATGCACAAAGCCTTGGAAACAAGCAGGGAGAACTGGAGGTCCTGGTGATGTCAAGGAATTATGACGTGATTGGAATAACAGAGACTTGGTGGGATAACTCACATGACTGGAGTACAGTCATGGATGGTTATAAACTGTTCAGGAAGGACAGGCAGGGCAGAAAAGGTGGGGGAGTAGCACTGTATGTAAGGGAGCAGTATGACTGCTCAGAGCTCCGGTACGAAACTGTGGAAAAACCTGAGTGTCTCTGGATTAAGTTTAGAAGTGTGTGCAACAAGAGTGATGTCATGGTGGGAGTCTGCTATAGACCACCGGACCAGGGGGATGAGGTGGATGAGGCTTTCTTCTGGCAACTCACGGAAGCTACTAGATCGCATGCCCTGATTCTCATGGGTGACTTTAATTTTCCTGATATCTGCTGGGAGAGCAATACAGCGGTGCATAGACAATCCAGGAAGTTTTTGGAAAGCGTAGGGGACAATTTCCTGGTGCAAGTGCTAGGGGAGCCAACTAGGGGGAGCGCTTTTCTTGACCTGCTGCTCACAAACCGGGTAGAATTAGTGGGGGAAGCAAAAGTGGATGGGAATCTGGGAGGCAGTGACCATGAGTTGGTTGAGTTCAGGATCCTGACGCAGGGAAGAAAGGTAAGCAGCAGGATACGGACCCTGGACTTCAGGAAAGCAGACTTTGACTCCCTCAGGAACAGATGGCCAGGATCCCCTGGGGGACTAACATGAAAGGGAAGGGAGTCCAGGAGAGCTGGCTGTATTTCAAGGAATCCCTGTTGAGGTTACAGGGACAAACCATCCCGATGAGTCGAAAGAATAGTAAATATGGCAGGCGACCAGCTTGGCTTAATGGTGAAATCCTAGCGGATCTTAAACATAAAAAAGAAGCTTACAAGAAGTGGAAGGTTGGACATATGACCAGGGAAGAGTATAAAAATATTGCTCGGGCATGTAGGAAAGATATCAGGAGGGCCAAATCGCACCTGGAGCTGCAGCTAGCAAGAGATGTCAAGAGTAACAAGAAGGGTTTTCTTCAGGTATGTTGGCAACAAGAAGAAAGCCAAGGAAAGTGTGGGCCCCTTACTGAATGAGGGAGGCAAGCTAGTGACAGAGGATGTGGAAAAAGCTAATGTACTCAATGTTTTTTTTGCCTCTGTTTTCACTAACAAGGTCAGCTCCCAGACTGCTGTGCTGGGCAACACAAAATGGGGAAGAGATGGCCAGCCCTCTGTAGAGATAGAGGTGGTTAGGGACTATTTAGAAAAGCTGGACGTGCACAAGTCCATGGGGCCGGACGAATTGCATCCGAGAGTGCTGAAGGAATTGGCGGCTGTGATTGCAGAGCCCTTGGCCATTATCTTTGAAAACTCGTGGCGAACGGGGGAAGTCCCGGATGACTGGAAAAAGGCTAATGTAGTGCCCATCTTTAAAAAAAGGGAAGAAGGAGGATCCTGGGAACTACAGGCCGGTCAGCCTCACCTCAGTCCCTGGAAAAATCATGGAGCAGGTCCTCAAAGAATCAATCCTGAAGCACTTAGAGGAGAGGAAAGTGATCAGGAACAGTCAGCATGGATTCACCAAGGGAAGGTCATGCCTGACTAATCTAATCGCCTTTTATGATGAGATTACTGGTTCTGTGGATGAAGGGAAAGCAGTGGATGTATTGTTTCTTGACTTTAGCAAAGCTTTTGACACGGTCTCCCACAGCATTCTTGTCAGCAAGTTAAGGAAGTATGGGCTGGATGAATGCACTATAAGGTGGGTAGAAAGCTGGCTAGATTGTCGGGCTCAACGGGTAGTGATCAATGGCTCCATGTCTAGTTGGCAGCCGGTGTCAAGTGGAGTGCCCCAGGGGTCGGTCCTGGGGCCCGTTTTGTTCAATATCTTCATAAATGATCTGGAGGATGGTGTGGATTGCACTCTCAGCAAATTTGCGGATGATACTAAACTGGGAGGAGTGGTAGATACGCTGGAGGGGAGGGATAGGATACAGAAGGACCTAGACAAATTGGAGGATTGGGCCAAAAGAAATCTAATGAGGTTCAATAAGGATAAATGCAGGGTCCTGCACTTAGGATGGAAGAATCCAATGCACCGCTACAGACTAGGGACCGAATGGCTCGGCAGCAGTTCTGCGGAAAAGGACCTAGGGGTGACAGTGGACGAGAAGCTGGATATGAGTCAGCAGTGTGCCCTTGTTGCCAAGAAGGCCAATGGCATTTTGGGTTGTATAAGTAGGGGCATAGCGAGCAGATCGAGGGACGTGATCGTTCCCCTCTATTCGACACTGGTAAGGCCTCATCTGGAGTACTGTGTCCAGTTTTGGGCCCCACACTACAGGAAGGATGTGGATAAATTGGAAAGAGTACAACGAAGGGCAACAAAAATGATTAGGGGTCTAGAGCACATGACTTATGAGGAGAGGCTGAGGGAGCTGGGATTGTTCAGTCTGCAGAAGAGAAGAATGAGGGGGGGATTTGATAGCTGCTTTCAACTACCTGAAAGGGGGTTTCAAAGAGGATGGCTCTAGACTGTTCTCAATGGTAGCAGATGACAGAACGAGGAGTAATGGTCTCAAGTTGCAATGGGGGAGGTTTAGATTGGATATTAGGAAAAACTTTTTCACTAAGAGGGTGGTGAAACACTGGAATGCGTTACCTAGGGAGGTGGTAGAATCTCCTTCCTTAGAGGTTTTTAAGGTCAGGCTTGACAAAGCCCTGGCTGGGATGATTTAACTGGGACTTGGTCCTGCTTTGAGCAGGGGGTTGGACTAGATGACCTTCTGGGGTCCCTTCCAACCCTGATATTCTATGATTCTATGATTCTATGATTGCGTGCTGCTACTCAAAAGAGTCCAGTATAAAGGTTAAATCCTGTGCTTCTCACTACATTTGAACAGCTAGGGCTAGCTGATATTGGAGGAGAGGCAGGGTGACTTTATCCTGTCCCATTGCCACCCCCCACCATGACTGCAAAGCAGTAGTAGAGCTGTTCCACAGCCACAATTGCAGCCTCAGAGCTGCAGTAGTCCCTGCCATCTTGCATCATGTTGGACCATGCCGGGGGAGGAGAGGGTGGCCTAGCCCAGACAGTCCGTTTCCCGCATATTATTCATGCCTGTGGTTGTGCCCCAGTCCCCAAAATTGACTGTGTAAATGGAACAGGGGCACTGTGCTTTCTTCTTGTGCCAGCTGGAATCACGGATTCAGGATTTGCCTGAGCGAGCACCACTGACAGCACATAACAAATAAAGAGAACACACATTACTGGAGAAAGAGAGAGGAATCTTTCCTATGCTAACTATTGCTAGGAATTGGGTGTATTTTATTCCCCAGAAACCTGGTTAATCTATACACCACTACTAAGCCTTTGGCTTTAACTACTGCTTTTAAATAGATATCAAACCTCTTTGTATTATTTTAAAAGGTTTGGTTCTCAATTATTTGTAATCCTCCCCTAGAGGTTTAAAAGATTTTTTTTTCCTCCCATCCATTATATCCTTTTTCCAGATTGTTTTCGTACTGAACTTTTGGACCAAGTCCACCAAATTTTATATTTCTTTTGTTTTAAAGCTAAAAATCAAATCAAATAGGTTAAGTCTTTGGTCTGAATCTGGGCCTAATTTGAATACACTTGGATTGACTCATGGTTTTGCACCAAAATACCAAAGTCAGTTTGACATGACTTTGATGCACAGTGAAACTCAGGACCCCAGAATCAGGTGGACTGAAAGTCCAAACACACATTTGCATGAACCACTGTGGAGCAAAACCAACAAGTTCTGTACATCTTCCAGCCATTTTATGTTTGGCAAGCACTGTTTTTCCCCTCATTTTTTCAAATGAAGTTGAAAATTGGCATGGCCAGTTTAATTTAACAATGCTTCCACTTCCAGAGCATCTTACCAAACCAAGGTACTATCTAGCTCTTTCATGCAAGATTTATATTCTGAAGAGTTTGGCCAAATATTTAGGCCTGTTTCTTTCTATGCAGCAGCACATTTTTCTCCCAGCAAGAACAAAACACAATGCTAAAGCAACAAGTAGGAGAGTATACAAAACTGGACAGATAGGATTGATATGCTTGTCCTTCGTTATCAGTCTAAGTACTAAAGAAAAGGAGTACTTGTGGCACCTTAGAGACTAACAAATTTATTTGAGCATTTATTTAAGCTCAAATAAATTTGTTAGTCTGTAAGGTGCCACAAGTACTCCTTTTCTTTTTTGTGAATACAGACTAACACGGCTGCTACTCTGAAACCAGTCTAAGTACTGCCTTTGCTAATTGACGCAGCAGTGGCAGCACAGAAATGTCAAGTGCAGGGAAAAGGAAGAGGACAAGTGTTACTATGTTGGATGGGGATATTGCCAAATTGGATTTGCATGTGGGAAGATAGTGGGGGGAAGATTTTGCTGGAGTAGCCAGTATCAGAGATTGTAGAAAATACATGTTTGAAGTACAGAGGGAGGGAGTTAGAGACTGTGTGGGAGGCAGTGTAGACAATGCAGAAAGAATGCAAATTGTTCCCATACTGTAGACTTTTTACATCTATTTTCTTGTCTATGAATGCAGCAAAAGATGATAAAAAAAATGTCAGATAAAAGGCCTGATTCTTCCCAGCCTTGCAACTTGTGTAGTCATCAGCATCAGCAGGTATATAATCCCACTAAATTAGAATGGCATCCACTTTTATGTAGTAATTAATGACAATGTAAATTGGCCATACCACCATTCTATTTGATAACATTGTATATCCATTGGTGTTAACGACTACAAAATTTGAAGAGAGTCAGGAGAATTAGGCACAATATTTCTCATTTTACAGTTTACCTATGAATTAGAATTATTAATGTGTGTTTTGTAATCACTATGGTGTGCTGCACTAGCTCATTTTATGAGCTTAATGGTTTTCAAATACTTTTTAAAGAACAATCATTTTTAGTTACAAAAACATTAGAATCAGTTGCAATTAGAACAATAACCTTTGGTCCTTCAATAACTTAAAATAGGATTGACTGATTTTTGGGGGTGGGGGGGGGGGTTGAGATTCTGTAAGTGAAAACTTCTTTCTGAAGCTTCAGACTTCAGGGTCAACTTTTCAGCCCTGGATCATTTATGACTAAGTTATAAACACAAAGCTAAGATTTTATAATAAATGCTCTAGTCACACTACTCAACATTTATACGAAAGTATATTTATCTTATAACTGAAGTAAAATTCCATCAAAGGAAAGCTGTCAAACAGCTGAAGTCAAAGCTACAGTCAAAGTAGATTACACTAATATATTTATTTCTGACATAATGTGATTGTCAAAGCACAGTTAATCTGAATTGAAACAGATTTGAATTTCTTGTACATGAGGAATGAACATCATTCTGCAGTATACTGTCAACTGAAAAGGCAAAATGTATGTTACAAATACCTACCATTTGTAATGCTGGATGCATACTACAGCAAACAAGAAGGTCTCTGATCTCACAGTCCTAAAACCGGCAAAATGGATTTCTGTAGGCGTTGACACTGTATTTCCTCCCCATCCCTATTTACAATTTCTCTCTCAATATTTCAGGTTCCTAGCTTTATTCTAATGTTCTCTTGTAATAGAAATAAAATCGTACAATTTGATAGTTTAGAGGTGTGTAACAGATTATCTGAATTCCACTTAATTCTTTTATACCCATTCTTCTCTGTACCTGACTTTCACTTCAATTGGGATTAAAGGACAAATCCTGCATCTCTCACTCTCACCAGTCTCCTATGGATTTCATTAAGAATTCTGTCTAAGTAAGGAGTTCAGGATTGGACAAAGACTTCTCAATGGGAAGGTGTACTATCTATCTGCAGTGATTTGAAAGTCCTCTCTAACTTTTGGGTTGAATATGGGCTACTTAAAAAAAAAGGAAAAAAAAAGGAGGAGGGTGGGGGAACCCAATTTTGCCATCCTTGTATGTTGATTATAATCTTACTACACAAGTACATATTCTCTTTTTGGAGTTTGCCAGGTTCCGGAAAGCTGGACTGAACCTGTAGGGGTCCTACACTATGGATACCCAACAATAGCTCCAGAGCATCCATACACCATTTCCCTGCCTGTTTAGAGTCTGGGGTTGGGACAAAATAGATTGCAAACTCCTGCAAAAAGGAAACAGGGAGTCTTCCGATGGGGTGATTTATAGAGACGGTTTGCTGGGCTAATGAGGAGCCAGGACAGCTTAGTCCCTCATTGGTGGGGACAGCCTGACAGAGGCAAAGGGAATAGCTTTAGTTTCAGTTTTGGCTGTTTGCACGTGGAGCTGAGAGAGAAGCAGAACAGCTCACAGAATCTCTGATTAACCCTCTCTCACAATAGTCAGACAGTTCCAGCCCTGAGGAGACCAGTGGTCTGACAGGGAGTGAACTGACCTGGCACCAGCTACCTAGAGCCAGCACAGGACTCCAGGTCAAGGAGCCAGAAGACAGCTCTACCACCCAGGGATGAAAACACTGTAAAAAGGCCCTTTTAATTCTCTTTAAGCTAGCCAATATTTGCAGTGCTGCTATATTCATCCCCGCATTCCATCTTCATGGAAAGGTGTGAGGAACGGAGCTGGATGTTATGATGCAATTGTGAGTGATGTACAGTGGGGAATTTGTTGTATTATTGTGTTACAATGTATTTGTTGAACTTAACCCTTTCCTTCCATATAGCCTGCTTTCTGTACCCAATAAAGTCCCCTTCCTTATATTCTTACTTTGAGGTGTGGAATTTCATTTGCTGGGATTTGCAATATTGTATTGGGTCTTGCGTACTGGCTCATACTCTTTGTTAAGAGTAATAATATTAATTTCCAAAAGGACAACACCCCTTGTGTCCCAGGCACAGAGAGGAGTCAGCTTGGCATCACAATAAAGAACCCAGGACCCAATCCATGCAAGGATTGGGGGGGAAGGCACTACATGTAGTAAGCCTGAGGGAGGAGGTTTCAACCATACCTAGAGGACAGATTATATACCACTGTTTTAGGGATTGAGTACATAAAATTAAATGAAATTGAATGTCTCACAATTACAGTATTTACACGGCATCACTTTGTCTTTCACACCACAGCAAAGTGATTTCCAGTGCACCAAAGGCATTGGAATGTGACTGGATATTGACTTGAACTTAAACATTACTTTCATTATGGGATTTTTTTTTCCACTGTAAAAAATAGTTCCCTATAACTGGTCATTTATAAGACTGGGTATTCATAAAAATTGAGGTTCTCCTATAATCCACTAATTCCAGTAGTACTACTTGTAGGGCGGTAACTTTGGTAGCAGGATCAGAACAACAAGTAGGTCCTGAGATGAGTGTAAACCAATGGGAATAACAGAAAAAAAAAAAAGCATTATTCTTTCCAATACATTTGTTCAACGTTAATGGAGTTTCATATCCATAACACTAAAACATGTGTGGTGTTTTATGCCAAAATTTGTGTTATAATGTAGGTCCATTTATTGGATAAATTTACGGAAGAGTGCCTCAGAGAAATCTGATGTAATCCAGCCAGGTGAAAATGGATGCTTTTGTTGTAGTTGATCCACCTACATTGAGTGATTATGGTTCATGCCTTGAATTAACTGAAGAGTTTCAGCATTCTTGTGCTCACATCTGTCTTCCATTACATACCTATATGCGAAAGAAGCTTCAGCTGGAAGACTAGTTCCAACTAGTCAACTCAGCCTTCCTATTATGGCAGTTTTTAGATTTGAATCTAGAATTTTGGAATGCAGGCTATTTTCTAAAATTATACACGTTCTTCCTTCCTACACCTCACCTCCTTTTGGTTTTAAAGAATAATCAGGTTGAAAGTTCTTAATTGAAGCAAGATATATTCCTATGTCCAATATTACAAAATGCAAACATTTCTTTTTAAAAAAGAATTAAAATGATATACACCCTAAATACGACGTCTGGGGAAAGAGGTGCTTGGACGCAAATACAAAAGATTGTCCAAACCCCATTCTGTGTCCAAATTTCCCAGACAGCCCTACCACTGCTATAGGTCATACCAAATCCCCACATCTGAAAGCCTCCAAATGTTGTTTTTCAAGATCTATATTTGAATTTTATAGGCAAGGCCCAAATCCAAGACATACACCTGGGTCAAAGTCAGACTACTGAACATTCACAGTGCAAGTAGTATCCCACCAAAATCCTATTTCTATTACAAATTCTGAAAGAAGAAGAATTATTGGGCTCAATTCTGCATTCCATTATGCAGTAGAACTCCCATAACGGAGTCACATTTGGGCTTTGGTTTTCATGGTCATTACCTGAAGTTCCATCTCTGAATAGGGGACCCTTTAAGAATAGCATTAGCCTGTCAGAATTAACCCATGATTGTGTATTACTGTTACATTTTCTACTTGATTGTTTCTGAAATAGCTCATCCTTCTTTTTTATTAATAGGTTTGGTAAAAAAGCAAACCCTTTTCACAGAGGAAGGGCCGAGTCTCAGGGGACTTGTCTTCACTAGGAAACTAAATTTAATCACAATTAACTGACAATACTGAGCATGATTTGCTCTTGTCTACACTCACCAGTCTCACTCAGCATTCACACAACTTGACTTCTCACAATCCTTTTTAACCACAATAAAATTTCTTAATGAATAAAAGCCCAATGAGAGGTGATGGAAGGAAATATCTTAAAGATCATCTCTGCAACTGATAACTTATTGCTCTCCTTCACCAATATGGGGTGAAAATACAATAAGATCCACCTCCTTTTAAAATCTCTGATACCACTGATACTTGTGAAAAATGTATAACAGACATAATATATACTTGAGTAGTGCCTGTACTATGATTTTTTAAGCGTGTTATTTTGTAATATTAGATACGGGGTATATATCCTGCTTCAGTTAAGAACTTCAAACTTGGTTCTTCTTTAAAGCCAAAAGAAAAAATGCTGGTCAGACTGAAGTGGAATAATCAATATCTATTGGACTGACTCATCAAGATACTATGCTGGAGAAAGCTTCAAATAAATCTTGATTTAGTGAGGTAGAACAGTGTAATGGATAGGGCACTGGACTAGGCATAAGGAAACTTGAGATCCAATCCCAGTTCTGCCAATCACCCCTCTCTCTGTGCATCACCTGTATCCTCTCCCACCCTTGTCTATTTAGATTTCAAATCCTTTGGCTCAGTGTTTGTGTTTTAGGATGTATGTGTAGCATGCCTAATGCAATGGGATTCTAATCTTGGTTGGCTCTTCAAGATAACACAAATAATACCTGGTTAGGAACAAGTAACTGTGTTATTGGCTATTTATCTTAGGCGTGGCTGGCTAAAAAGCATGTTAAGAAGAAAATTCTTATAGACAGGAAGACATTTCCCAAGAGAAGAGTCCGAGAGGGTCAGGCTCCATTTTGGGAAAGACGGGTTAGGTTGTCTGTGAGAATTCAGATTCCCCCTCATGGTGGCAACATAATGTATGTGAGGTAGTGGTTCAGAAATGTGTCTTATTCTGCCAGCATAAAGTACTGGCTGACACAATATCTATTATCTTGAAGGTGGCAGAGAGCACAAAGAAGTATTTAACAGCCTATTTTACTTGTGCCTACAAATAGAGCTAAGGTCTTTCACAGGAAAAGCCATGAAAATTCTATTTGGGTACAAGAGGACTGAATGGCTTGACCGACAGATATTATAGCCTCCCCATATTATCCTGTCCCCCACCACACCCTGAAAAACCTCAAAACCAAACCACACACTTCTGCAAAATAAACTCATGGGGGAGAAAAAACAACCCTATCCATACTTCTTCACTGCTCAGAATAGGAACCTCATTTTTTGTTTCTGAATTTTAAAATAATTTTTGCTATGCATTTTCCAGCCCAAGTTAATATATGTAAGACAATATTGCATGGACATTTAAATTCAATTAAAATTGGCTTTTTGCAATTGTTATGCTACAGAAGTGATTTCAGAAAAAGTTCTTTCATAAGCTTGCTGGACTTCAGTCTATTTTCCTTAGGCATTCTCTTCAAGCCAGGCACCTGACGTGATGTTTGGCTTTCTTTGTATCACTATTTCCAGAGTTAAAAGATATTTTGGCTTGCAATTGTATTGTAATTTCAACAAGACAGCAGGCATTTCTTATTGCCTTTCACTTTGTTCCTCTCCTTGAAAAGCCCTCAGCTTCCTCCTGACAGTAACAAGCTGCTTTATGTCAATGCTTGTGTCAGCGAAAGTTTCTATTTACATTTTCAAATTATTTCTTCTCTTGTTCCCGGTAGAGGCCCCTAAATGGCCAAAGAATTGATAAGTTGCATAAAAGAGGATGACCTATTGTTTCCTTGTTACCATTTTGCCAAGCATAGGCACCTGTTCCCTTTAGACTATGGGCTAAAGTATATTTACACCAGTATAATCCTGAAGTTGTTTCAGCAAGTCTGTAAGTAGGCCTGTTTTCTTCTTCTGCCTTGGTAATTTATGCTTCTACAATTGTGTAAAGGGGCCATAAAGAGGATAGAAGCTGGGCTTCTTCCTTGCTGATATCGCTGCCAAAATGGCCGTATGCCATCCCTAGCACAGGGGAAGGAGGGTGCATGGTATGACCCTGTTGTGCTCTGCTATTCTTAGCTGGTGGGAGGCTCCTGGAAGGTTGTTGGGGCCTCAATGTAAATTATAGCCCTACCTGTGGTCAGTTCAGGATTGCTAAGTAGTCAAAAGGAATAAAAGCTTTTTTCAAAGGATCACAAATTCAGAACCAGTGGATTTGTACTGATTTAGAACAATGTAACACAGGATTTACTTTGATGAACCATGGCTTGCCCCTCTAATCCCAGCCCCGCTATGCTATTTTTATTATATAAAATTATATTACCAATATGGCTGCAAAAGTATTCTGCTCATGAAGTTATAGCGAGATACAGAAGGACTAGGTTAAAAAAAATGGATTATGTGGAGACTGAGGTTGGGATTTATGGTGTTTTTCTATTTCCATATGAACCTCCATGTGAATAGTAGAATCAAAAGTGCAGGATTTCCAATCCAAAGCTTCACTTCACTGAGGATCTACACAAGTCATGCTAGTTAAATACTTGTTAGTTATTAATTCATCAGTAAAATGCCATCTGGATTTCTTTATTTTTCCTGGACAGTCTTTATTAACAGACACATGGAACCACAGTCATTGGGTCATGGAGTGCATCACCACAGACAAGTCTTTGAGCATAAATCATTTGGCTGCTTCTTATAAGAAATCTGCTAGGAACCATGATAATTATAGACTGGTCTATCATTCTTTATTCTTCTAACAAAGATGATGCTTCTTTATGCAATTATAACCTTGCCTTTGCCCATGACTGAGCCTCTCGAAATGGTACCACCCAATACGCAACATGCATTAGAGACATAGGTGTTCATAAATCATCAAATACATGTTGCAGCATTGTACATTTCAACAACGAGGTTTGATCCACATCAGTAGCTACACATCCCCCTAGCCCTCAAGAAGCACATATCAGCACTACAGGTCATCACTGAGTGATGGGTTCAGAATACAGGATGGATGGGATGGAGCCTCTTTTTATTAAGCATGTTGCATGAACAAGCAGGAACTCTTTAAATGTAATGGACACATTCAAAATAATATCCATTGTACATCCGTAAAGCTGGCAGACTTATGTCTGAGAATTTGTAAGTAATTTTTATTACTACTGTGACGGTGCCCCCCTTAAGGCTTTATGGAAATATGCTTATGAATGTATATGACATAACTGGAATATGTTTTATGCTACATATACCATGCAACATATCTCCAGAGAGGTTATGATGTACTGAATCTATTAATCCTATTTGTATGCTTATATCATTTTTGTATTCAAAGTTATGAATATTGGTGGTATACTTGTCTGATTCTAAGTAGGTTTTAGTGAAGCAGTTGGTCAGCTTCCTGAGAAAAGACTATTCTCAGTAAGTGCCCAATCAAGAAGCCCTTAAGCCAACAATGAACTTGGAGATGCCAGTCCACATCTGAGCTTTCCCAGGAATGTGGCTTGGCTAGTGTCAGGGTTCTTTCTCCACTCTAAACTCTAGGGTAAGGACGTGGGGACCTGCATGAAAGACCCCCTAAGCTTATTCTTACCAGCTTAGGTTAAAAACTTCCCCAAGGTACAAACTTTGCCTTGCCCTTGAACAGCATGTTGCCACCACCCAGCGTTTTAAACAAAGAACAGGGAAAGAGACCACTTGGAGACATCTTCCCACAAAATATCCCCCCCCAAGCCCTACATCGCCTTTCCTGGGGAAGGCTTCATAATAATATCCTCACCAATTGGTACAGGCGAACACAAACCCAAACCCTTAGATCTTAAGAACACTGAAAAATCAATCAGGTTCTTAAAATAATTTTATTTAAAGAAAAGGTAAAAGAATCACCTCTCTAAAATCAGGATGGTAAATACTTTACAGGGTAATCAGATTTAAAACAGAGAATCCCTCTAGGCAAAACCTCAAGTTACAAAAAGACACAAAAACAGGAATATACATTCCCTCCAGCACAGCTTATTTTACAAGTAATTAAACGAAAGAAAATCAAATGCATTTTCTAGCTAGATTACTTACTAACTTTACAGGAGTTGTACAGGCTTACATTCCTGATCTGTTCTTGACAAAAGCACCACACAGTCCAAACCTTTTGTTCCTGCCCCCAAAATCTGAATCTTTTTCCCTCATTGGCCATTTTGGGTCAGGTGCCAGCGGAGTTACCTTAGCTTCTTAACCCTTTACAGGTGAAAGGATTTTGCCTCTGGCCAGGAGGGATGTTATAGCACTGTATACAGAAAAGGGGTTACCCTTCCCTTTATATTTATGACAGCTGATAAGGAACTCAGTCATGCTTGGACATGTGACTTGCCCAGGTAACTCAAACTCCATTTTGTAGCTGGACTTTGCATAAGAGAGAGGAGGGGGTCTCCACCCACAAGAGAAAGTCTATTTAAACCACTGGGAGACCCCTCCTTTTTGTCTTCAGCTGACTAAAGAGAGAGCCTCTCCACCCCCAAAGACACCTGAAAGAAACTGGAACAAAGGACAGTAACTACAGGGGGTGTGAGTGATTGCTGGACCCAGACTAGGAGATTAGTCTGTAAGAGAAAGTTTGCTGGAACTGGTGAGGTTTTTATCTGTATTCAGTTTTGTTACTGTACTAGACATACACTTGTGTGTTTTATTTTATTTTGCTTGGTAATTCACTGTTCTGTCTGTTACTACTTGGAACCACTTAAATCCTACTTTCTGCATTTAATAAAATCACTTTTTGCTTATTAGTTAACCCAGAGTATGTATTAATACTTGGGGGGAGGGGGCAAACAGTTGTGCATCTTTCTCTATCAGTGTTATAGAGGGCGAACAATTTATGAGTTTACCCTGTATAAGCTTTATATAAGGTAAAATGGATTTATTTAGGGTTTGGACCCCATTGGGAGTTGGGCACCTGAGTGTCAAGGACAGGAACACTTCTGTAAGCTGTTTTCAGTTAAGCCTACAGCTGTTAGGGGATGTGGTTCAGACCTGGGTCTGGGTTTGCAGCAGGCTAGAGGATCTGGCTCAAGCCAGGGAGGGCACTGAAGTCCTAAACTGACAGGGCAGAAAAGCAGGAGCAGAAGTAGCTTTGGCACATTGGTTGGCAACCCCCAAACACACACAACAAAACCAACTCCCACCTCCCCCTCCCCCCCACACACATACCAACTTGAAAACTATTGACTTACATGGCTGCAAGGCTCATTAAGACCCAGATGACTTCCTCACAAGGTAAGGCCCTTAGACTTCAGGACTAGCATCTTGGTAATAAGTAACAGTTATTGCAGTACGAAAATGAACCACCTCTACAAACATGACAAGTTTCAATCAGTGTGATCATTAGACAAAGTATTTTTAATGTACACATAGTGTGTACAAATAGTTTACCAATTAACTAAATTGTTCAACAAACCAGTAATACTTATATTTTGGTGGGGGAGAGGGGGAAGGATGTTATGCTTTCCCTCCAACTCGCTGTTTCAGATCAGGAAGCATAATATTGGAATGCCTTCAGATCTGAGCATTCAGTGATCATACAAAGCTATTACAGTAAACATAAAAATCTGTTTTACTCCTACATATCTACTAATACTGGGAAGATTTCCAATGCATATTGGATGTCTTTTTGAGTGCAGTCAGAACAGCATGACAAATACTGTTATGGATCCACTTTCAGGGTTTCACCCTGGCAACACTAGGAATGGAGATTAAAAAAGGCATTATAAAAATTTGAAGTTTACAGGAATCCTGGCAGGTCTTGGTTGTACTTGCAGAACCAAGTTTTCAGAAATACTCAGCACTCTCAGTAAGGAACAGGTTTTTGAGAGTGCTTAGCTCAGCTATGTATACATAGCTACCACCTGTGTTAACTATCTGATACAACTTGTGAAGTTTCCTTAAAAAAAAGTGCCTACTGGCAGCTGAAGAGGGAATAATAACCCTTCTTGGGTTTAGAAGGTACAAGACAAAAATATGGATCAAAATAAAAGCCTTAAATAATTCAGTAAAGAAGTGCATGATGTTACTCTAGCCACTCTGTTTGTTTGTATTTGTAAAACATAGTATCTGAATTTTACTGTTAAATAAAAATATCATGCATATGCCCTGTGTCTGAAGGCTGCTTGCTAAGCTGACTCCTGAAAGAAAAATGTTTCATAGAAAAATGCATCATGCAAATATCTGTATATTTTACAAGGTTTAAAAAATTAGTTACGGGAAATGGGCATTTCCCCCACCCCAAGTGTTAATACAGGTTTTATTTTATTAGCTATTTTTGCCTCCATGTGAACAATTTCCTCTTTCCTTTCCCTAAATTAAAAAAAAACAAAGGGAGAAACTAAGCTAACATCAGCTGATCTCTTCTCTTGCCACCACTTATTACTGGGTGTGCTTGAATAGTGACAGATGCTACTATAGCATCACTTCCTCAGTATGTGGTTTGCTTCTTTAAGCCAAGTGCATTTTGGCTCCAGTATCAAGACTTTTCAAGTGTTACAAATATGAAATACCCTTCACAAAATACCCTGTAATAAGTTTCAAGGCATACACATGAAAAAGCCATAGGTTCCCAGAGGAGTCTTGCAAAGAAAGAGCATAGTATTCTCTAAATGCGGATCTACAGTGTACATTAATTACAGCTGTAACTATTGTGACCAGTTTTTGTACATCCTTGGGTGAGCATGTCCCCAACATAATAATCCTCCTGCTTTGCAGATCCATGCAACTTAAATCTTACTGACATGACAAGATGTACCTACTTCTTTATGTCAATCACACAGCAAAATAATAATTGTCCATTAAAGTGTGATTACAAATTAGCTCTGTGATTTTTGGAATTTACAACACTAAGGGATTTCTCTTTTACTGTTTTAGCTATATTTAATCTAGATTTAGTTTAATATTTAATACTATATTTGCATTTTGCATAGTTCTTCTCAAATTGGAGGATTTAGTCACTGAGGACTGTTCTAAGAGATACATTCTGGTTCATACAGGAATTATTCTAGGGAAGTCCTACAGCCTGTATTATACAGGCAGTCAGACTAGATATCACAGTGCTCCCTTCCTGGCCCTGGAATCTAATCTATTTCCATTAGATAGTATAACAGTGCCTCTTCATTTTCTGAAGTAATGAGAATAGGGACAGTAAATTAAGGGCTAAATTGTGTAATTCCATTACAGTCAGTGGTGGTGGTGGGGCGTGGAAACTGTATGTCTCAGGGGATTTAGCGGAGTACAAATAGAAAATTCCAATCTAGCTTGGGTCAATAGCAATCGTTACTATCTGAGGTTCTTCAGTAGCTTACAGGAAATGCAGCTGGTGTGCTCCGCCAAGTCCCAGTGGACAGAAGTCCATGCATAAAAGCTACAATCACAACTGGCACAGTTACTGAAAGCCTTAAGAGAGTGTCCAAATAATACATTAGGCATGGATACTAAGCTCTTCTTCATGGAAGAGCTCAGAAACAGTCCTTCTAGGTCATGACCAAGGTATTCCAATAACACAGTGTAAATAAATTTGTACTTCATTGTACCCATCCCAGGCTAAAGGACCTCAGTTTCCAAGGCTGTCAACCTTGCAACTGTCATGCGCAATAAGATAACACTCTATATAAAGGCAAACATTCAAAACCAAAACTTCCTTCCCTGAGACTGAACATGTGACTTTCACATCAAACTCCAATCATGATCGTACTAGAGTTCTGAAATAAACCATCACACACGCCAAAGGCATCTCCAACAATGCTGCACAAGCGGCATGCATGCGCACTCTACTATTGTATCGGGGGCTTCACTTCAGCATCCCATCCCAATTCAGCAATGCACATAAACACATTCTTACATTTAGATTTTAAGGCATGTGCTTAAGTCCCATAAACTTCAATGGAATTTTGCACATGCCTAAAGTTAAATAATGCTTAAGTGCTTCATTGAATACGATTTCCTTAAGGATATGCTTGAATGCTTTGTTAACTGTACAATACACAGTGAAATCCCCTCTTTTAAACCTACTCATTTAAGATCCAAAATCTCAACCACATTGTTGGAAAACAACATTTTGGTTGTGTGTGTGGAGGAAAGGGGGATAACAGATCGTAGATACCAAAAAATATATTATTTAAGCGACTTGTGCCTGGGTCAAGGCCTGACACTGGCAGCTCGAACTAGGACTTCACACAAAAATAGCTGGAGCAAAGAATATCCACATACCTGATTTAGCTATCAAGACATGGAGGCCTAGGAATAAGTGACAAATATAGAAATTGATTAAAGCTACTTTGTACTTTGAAGCGGTAGAAAAGGAAAGTAGTGTGGATACAGCAGGATTTGTCCTTAGTTTTTGTTTCCACTTTTCAAGTCGTTAAGGTAAAACAAAATATTTGCATGATGATACATAAGATACAATATTTCTGTATCCACAGTAAAACCATAGGAAAGCTGAAACTGTAGAATTTTTTGTTTGCCATGTATTTAATATATTTCACAATTAGAGCAATAATTAAATAAGACTACATTGTTATGCATGATATAATCTCAGATGGGAAAATGAAATCACACAGTGTTTTTAATTTTGAATACATCAGTAAACCACCAAATTTAAGGTCTATTATTGCAGACTGTGGAAAATATTTCTGAAGGCATGCTCTTAAATCCTGGTATTTAGGGGAGGGAAAATTAAAAAGATCATCTTTACAATAAAAAGGAATAATATCTAACTGTCAGAATAAAACTCTCCTGGCTCCAGACTGTACAGTAATTTCAATTACCATCTCCCATCCAATTCATGCAATGCAAAGACATTGTTTGAATGCAGTGGCAGCCACCATTCCATTTAAGGTAACTTAGATTCATAGAGATTAAGGTCAGAAGGGACCATTATGATCATCTAGTCTGACCTCCTGCACAATGCAGGCCACAGAATCTCACCCACCCACTCCTGTGATAACGCTCTCACCTATCCCTGAGCTATTCAAGTCCTCAAATCATGGTTTCAAGACTTCAAGGAGCAGAGAATCCTCCAGCAAGTGACCAGTGCCCAATACTACAGAGGAAGGTGAAAAACCTCCAGGGCCTCTTCCAATCTGCCCTGGAGGAAAATTCCTTCCAGACTCCAATATGGCTATCAGCTGAACCCTGACCATATGGGCAAGATTCACCAGCCAGATACTACAGAAAATTCTTTCCTGGGTAACTCAGATCCCACCTCATCTAACATCCCATCACAGGCCATTGTTTTTCATTTTAGAAAATACTAATTCTCATATGTATCAAGGAGGTTTATTGAAGTCACTGAAAACGTTAGGATTAAGAGCCATGTTGTGATACACCTTTCCAAGGCTATGAACGTTTAAGCAGTCTTCTTATCCGTGACCCTATATTCCTGGCCCAGACAGGGCAAGCAGAATTGCAGTCCCTATAATTAAGGAAAAGTAGGGGTACCTATGGGGATACACATAATCTTAGAGTCTTGGCCTTGGCACACCCTCCCTCCATTTGGCTGCCAGCTGAGCTGGCTAACCACAACAGGGTGCAGATTACTACCCTGCATAAGGGGTTAGTAATGGACATACCTGCTCTATGCACATGGGAGCCATTCTGTTTCCTAGTACTCCTCCTGGAACAGGGGACAGTGGAGATACACAGAACCACAGAATGAGAGCTGTGTTCAAAAGGCACAATCTATCTCTGAGTAAAGATAAGGCAGCAAGAAACAAAATACATGAATACTAGATTTGATGGATTATAATCTATCCTCAAGACCCACCTCTTCTGCCAAGCCTACAAGAAGCCAGTCAATTTTTATTAGGCACGTAGATCAGAGGAGGATATATGACACTTTGTACATATTTTAATCCCATTTTCCCTGCCCTGGGCAGGAAGTACAGAGAACAACACAGGTGCCTATCGGTATGCTTTTCTCATAAGGTGGGAAGCCACCTAATATCCTAACTGAAGCCTCCTAATAGTCTTCAAGATTCAATTCAGGTAGAGTACTTTGCAGTAATCCATCTTTAATACAAAAAAAGAAGCTGACTACGATGTCAAGGTCTACATCACAAAGAAGAGATTATGATCTCAGCCCCCAAGTGCACAAGTTTTGGAAACAGCAGCTTGCTTGCAAGCCGAAGAGATATTGCGTCTGTACAGAGTCGGACATGATGAAGTGCAATGAGATTATTCCCTAAACAAGGGGGAAGAGACCAGAGAGAGTTGTGGTGTCCAGAAAGAAGAAACAAAGCTCACTGGGGTCCTAGCCGAGGAAGATCTGATTATACTTTGCTGGAGACAGAGACAGGAGAAGGAAGAAGAACCGGGTTTAGAATTGGGTGTCTGGACTAAGGGGGCATTTTAGCTCAACTTTTTCTTTTTTACTCTCAATATGGTTCACTGCAGCAGCAAAAGAGGAACCGATGTTTAGTCTGAAGTTTAGGTGATTCCAAAACAGTTTTCCAACCATAAGTATCTTCAGCTTCGGGGGGGGGGGGGAATCACACTACCAGCCTTTCATTTCTAAAGCACATTCATGTGACCAGTTATTCTGCTACAGACCAAACCCACTTGTGTCTTACCTCTTCTCCTCGTCAGTGTGGTATCTACATAAACGGCAAGCTTTTCGTGATAGGGAGTGATCATATTTTGTATGGTAGTCATAAAACCAACCAACCAACTGTAGCAGTTACAATTTAAAAACAAAACACATTAAGTTAGCTCATGTAACAAAGGAAGCATTTGGTATGCACACTTCACAACCCATGGTAAGCCCCATCTGGGCCAAAAAAAGCCACAGACCATAGGTTTTACACTGTCTTCCCAAGAACTACTCATCTTACAAGGCCTGGTTCCTAAAACTGATGTGCAGAGTGGGAGTCAACCCACAACAATCCACTTATAGAGTTTCTGTGACAGAAGACAAAATCAAATTTGCTCCAGAAAGCAAGGGAAATGGCTTAAGCAATCCTTAACTACAGGACCTGCTTCCGTTCATAGGGACCCAGAAAGCTGTGATAGTTCAGGTTATAGAAGGAATATTCCAGCAAGAGTGCGCCTATAGCCTTATGCACATCCCCTATCCATCTTTCAGGCACACGTGAAGGAGTGGTAGAATCATCCTCTTAAAGTCCTGAGCCAAGTTGACCAATTAGTCAATTATGTGGAGATATTCCCCATAAAAGAGTAGATGAACCAGACGCCCTCAGTGAAGTGCTTTATGCAAGCAGGCAATGAGTCCTGACAGAAGGCAATGCCCTGCAGAACAGATATTCAGGATGGGGAAGTGGATTAACAATTACTAACGCACTATCCTCAGACTCTACACTCCTTTTTGCTTGGACTCATGTCAGAATTTGTATCATGACCCAGTGTCAAACTCCACAAGTTGAGACCTATAGGGCTATTTTTAAAAACAACAAAACAAATATGTTAAGTTCAGGAATAGTTTCAGTTGTTTATGGGAACATCACAAGAAGAGATACACAGGAGTATAATATTTTTTTAAATGCACATTGATAAGTCAGCTATAGAGGGACCTGGCCTCAAATCTGAGCCATACAAGTCCTATACGTGCAAGTGTCATTTAAAATACTCACTGGTATCAGTTATCTAAACAATGAGATATTTTTATGGAGTAAAAGGCAACCACAACCAGTTTTAGTGTGTATGAATCCTATGAAAGCGTTGATTTGGAAACAGAAGCTAGAGAGTTGTTAGAGATAGCATCTTGTCCTCAGATTTAAAATCAGCCAAAAGATCATGTTCTGATGCTCTAATGCTTCTATGTTAGTGTTTCATTATCTACTATATTTAGGGGTGGATCCCTCTGAAGGTTTGCTTCACCAAAGTCAAGTGAGTTAAGCACTTACTGGATTCCACCTCTCCATTCTTGATACTGTTCCATGCACGAGAACTAGATCATATAGAATAAAAGATGTCCAAGCATTAAAAACCATAACACATTTTAAATAAGAAAATTCCACTCCTCCATACTCCTCAAGTTACTTTTAAAATGTGAGATGGTGTCTAAAGCATACACAGACATTCTTCCCCACTGTTCTCCAGGACAGACAGAAAGTTACTTCCATTAGTTATTACAGACCTGGAATTTCAGTATACCCTCATGTGTCAATACTGCACTGAGAGTGCCTCCAAAAAAAAAAAAAAAAAAAGAAAACAAAAGTTTTCCCTCTGCCAGGAAGCACAGTGAATGATAAGCCAACTATCCCACCTCTCACACCAGTTGTGACAACATTCCGAGCCTGTAATTGTGGGTCCTGCGTTTCCTGGCGGATCCAGGGACCTCAGAAACTCACTAAGGCCCCAATGTGACCTTCCTTTCACAGTGCAGTGGTCAGAGTCACAGCCTATTGAGTTAATCTCATCACAGGCCAGTATGGGAGATGGAAAGGGGGAATACCACACAGTCTCTGTTGCTCCATAGAGCTCAGTAGGCACAGTTCGCCCTCCTGAATGGACCATGTCTTGCTTCCCCCTCTCAAGGGGATCTCTGTAGAGTATAGGGAAACCCGGGCCCGCCCTCTACTCCAGGTTCCAGCCTAGGACCCTTAGCATAGCAGCTGTTGGTGGCTTTCCCTCCACCGCTAAAAGCTGCTTTGACTCCCTGGGTCACTTCCCCCATGGTCCCCTCTTCCTAGCTTCACCCTTACCTCAGGATGCAGCGATGCTTCCTCCTCCAGCTCGTTTCACCTGGGCTCTCCCTCGGGAACTGGAAAGGAGAGCTTTTAAGCAGTCTGAGTGAGACCTTGATTGGTTCCACCTGTCTCCATTAGCCTAATGCCCTTAATTGGTTAATTGGCATCAGATGTCTTGAGTGGCCTGGAATAGCCTTTGTTTGGCTATCCAGAGAACATGGACCTGCTCATCCTGAGGCTGATATACCTGCCTTCCACCACTCTCTTATATCAGGTCTCATATATCTCTTATGTAGGTCTGGTCTGGGTGGACCACGTCCGCCAGCACGGACCCTAGCCTCAGGGAGATGGCTTTTGCCACGATTTTGTAGTCCATGCTGAGGAGCGAGACGGGACGCCAATTTCGTAAATCGCGGAGGTCCCCCTTCTTCGGAAATAAGGCCAGCACGGCTCGCCTGCACGAAAGAGGGAGGACCCCGCTCTGCAAAGTCTCGGCCCAGACGGTGACTAGGTCTGGGCCCAGGATGTCCCAGAACACGCGGTAGAACTCCACGGTCAGCCCGTCCATGCCCGGAGATTTATTGGTGGGCATGCGACGGAGGGCTTCCGAGAACTCGGCCAGAGTGAGAGACAGCTCTAGCCGGTCTCGGTCGCCCACGCTGACCGTCGGGAGCTCCTCCCACAGCACTCTGCAAGCGTTAGGATCGGTCGGATCCGGGGAGAATAGGCTTGCGTAGAAGGCTCTCGCCATCTCGCACATCTCCACCGGATCCGTGAGGGGGGTGCCATCTTCTGCCAGTAGGCAGATGATATGTTTCTTAGCCCCCCTCTTTTTTTCCAGAGCGTAGAAGAAGCGGGAGCCGCAATCCATCTCCCGAAGGAGACGAATGCGGGATCGAACAAAGGTACCCCGGGCCCGATGGTCCTCGAGAGTCCGGAGCTCCTCCCGCTTCTCCCGGCACGCTCCGCAGAGGGGTGGATCCTCGGGGCTGGTGGCCAGACGCCTCTCCAGCTCTAAGACCTCCCGTTCCAACTGCTCTATCGCTGCATCCCTCCGTCGGCTGGCGCCCCGGGTGTAGTCACGGCAGAAGAGCCGGGCGCGCACCTTCCCTACGTCCCACCACCGCCGTGCCGAGCGAAAGGCACGCCGCTGCCCTCGCCAGGCCAGCCAGAAATCCCGGAAGGACGCCACGAAGCCCGCATCCTCCAGCAAGCTGTTGTTAAAATGCCAATAGGCCGGCCCCGGCCTCTCCGCGCAGAGGGAGGCTGTCACGGTGGCTATGTGATGGTCAGAAAATGGGGCCGGCCGGATGCTGGAGGAGTGCGCTCGTGAAAGATGAAAACGTGATAAATAAATGCGGTCCAACCGGGAGTGGCGTGACCGATGGGCCTCCACCCGGACAAAGGTGAACGTAGAAGTGTCATCCGGGTGGTGGTCGCGCCAGACGTCCACCAGGGAGTGGTGTTCGACTATCTCCTGGAGGACGGCGACGGCGGCCGGGCTCTGCTCAGTCCCCGAGCGGTCCTGTTCCTCAAGGATGATGTTAAAGTCCCCTCCCAGGACCAGGCACTCCTAAAGTAGACCCTGTCCCCCCAATCCAGCCGCCAGCTGTCTTCGGCGGTCGGATCCGTATGAGTCTCCTGCAGGAAAACCACAGAGTACCTCCCCTCTCGAAGGAAGGAGAGCACCTGGGACCTGCGGAGACCCATCCTACAGCCACGGGTGTTCAATGTTGCGATGGTAAAGGGTGCCATGAGGAGGGCTGGGGGGGGGATCCTCGCCGGCAGGGATGCTCGTGGCTCCCGGCGGGCCGCACAGCAGTCCGTGACCCACCCCGTAGGTGAGTAAGGAGTCACGGAAGTGGCGGACCCGCTGGTAGGCCGCGGCGCCCTGTCTCCCGGTCCTTTTCCCCTCCCCCATGAGGGCCCTCGCGGCCCGGAGGATTTGATTAAAGTCCCCCCATCGCTGGAGGGCAAGCTGGACTTTGTTGCGGGAGCCACGGACGTCTTCTAGGGACTCCCGCAACTCCTCTCGCAGCCCATGGGGGGCTGGGGTTATGGTCTGGTTGCTCCCCGATGGGGCCCTTGGTACAGCCCCCTGGCCCAGCGAGACGGGCAGACAGGGTGCGGACCCCCGACGGGGCTCTTGATGGGTTGACCTGAATGCTGGGGCGATAGGGGGCGGCGGAGGGAGGATAGCAGCCCCTGGTGGGTCGGGACGGGCAAACACAAAGGCCATTCCCTGGGAGTCATCTGTTGGAAAGGGGAAGGAGACTGTCCCAGGGGTGGCAATAATATCTCGGGAGGTGGGCGGGATAAGGGCAGGGGCAGGGGTAGAGGTGAGAGTCTGGATCGGGAGAGGGCTCTCACTGATGCCAGGCGCAAGCTCTCTGGTGGATTTGGCAGCCACGGCATCAGGAGGTGGACTTTCTTCTGTAGGGTCCTCTCCCGGAAAGGAGGTCGAATGCTCCTCACCAGCGAGGGATGCCCCTGGTGGCTCAGGTTCCAGCCGCGTGGCACTGGCCGTTGCCTCAACTGGCTCGGCGGCTCTCAGCGGGGTGCCCTCTGCAGCCGAGTTGATGGAGGAGTCCAGGGGCTCCTCGGAGGTGGGAGCAGAAGCAACTGTTAGGGGGAGGGAGTATGGGGAAAGGGGGGCTGGAGTGAAGTCGCCCAGATCGAGGCCCGCTGGCATAGGATCGTCCTCCCCCTGGGTGACCGGGGTCAGACCCAGGGCCTCGATCTCCTCAAATATAGATGGGAAATTGTTTTCCGCTACCCCGGGATTCTCCCCGCCGGCACCTGACGCGATGGTTACTTTGGGGCACACTGGGGTTTCAGATGGTGCCTCGGGGGTTTTGGAGGGGAGGGACTCCCGTGGAGGGGAGATACTGCCTTCCAGTGCTGCCATGTCTTCCCCAGCCGGCTCTGGTGGGTGGAACACACCCGTGGGTAGAGCGGAAGGCTCGGCATCGGTGCCCCCCTTTCTGGTCTTCCGGGGGGGCCTCCGCATCAGATGGGAGGAGCGGAGCTCGAGCCTTCCGCTTGCCACTCTTCCCCTGGACTAGGGCCCAGCCCTCCATGGCATCATCCGGGGGCTGGCTAGCAGGGGTTGTGTCAGGGGGCAGAGGCGATGGCTCAGGGACTCGAGGGGGTAACGGTGGGGCAGCACAAGGGAGGGAAGATTCCCCTTGGGGTGGGCCCTCTCCCATGCTTGGCGGTGTCCCTGCCGCACCCTCCTCCACAGGCCTCGCCAGATTGCAAACAGCGGGGGCGGGGTTCTCCCGCTCGTCTGGGCATAGTGGGGGAGGTGCCCCTTGGGCCCGAGCGGGAGCAATGGTGGACTGGGAAGGAGGAGGGGCGGTTTCAGGCACCGGGCAGCCAGGGGCGTCGGCGATGACGGGGCCGGTGCCCTGCCGGGGCTCGGGGGTCCTGGGTGCCCCTCCTTCCCGGGCCAGGGGGCAGTCCCTCCGGACGTGCCCCATCGCCCGGCAGAGGTAGCACCGGGCCTCCCCCGTGGAATAATGCACCCGGTAATGGGTCCCCTGGTAGGGGACTAGGAAGGACCCCTCGAGTGCCTCTCCGTCACGCGCCGCCGGCGGCAGTTGAAGCTGCACTTGCCGGCGGACCGAGAGGACGTGACAGAGGGCGGGGTCTTTGCAGCCCAACGGGAGAGGGCTGATGACAGAGATGGGCTTCCCCAAGGTAGAAAGGGCGGGTAACAGGGCGGCATTGGGGAGAAAGGGAGGGACGGAGGTCAGGACCAGGCGGACGCCCAGGTCCTCTAGCGGCTCTAAAGGGACGAACACGCCCCCCACCGCCAGGCCCTTCTCCACCGCCTCCTGGGCGGCGGCCTCCGATGCTAAGAAGAAGACGACCTTGCCATACATTTTGGAGGCCGCCACAATGGCCGTGGGCCCCACCACCCTCGCCCACGCCCGCACATAGGTCTCCACGTGGGGTGAGGCGGGCACCAGGAGGCAACGGACGCCGTGCTTCCTGGTCATGGTGGGAAAGGGGCCCTGGCCGCTATAGATGGTAGCGGAGGCGGTGGGCTGGAGAAATGATGTAGCGGCAGGCGGGGGGGGCTGCCGCCACCTGGGCGTATGCTCTGGGGGCCTTGGGAGGTACACCTGCAGAGCTGGTGGAGGGAACAGCGGGGAGGGACGCCCCAGCTGGAGATGGGGCCGGGGCATCGGGGGCAGCCCCTGCCATGGAGGGCCTGGTCTTTTTAGCGGGGCCCTTCCCCTTCTTCTTCCCCTGGCCCTTCCTGCCAGCTGGGGGGACTCCCCCCAAATCTGAGGGGGTGAGAGACGTGGCAGCAGTGGAGGTCACCCCGGTGCCCGTCGCTGCTGGTGCCCCAGCGGGGGCGATGGCAGATGGTTTGGCAGCAGAGGTAGAAGCTTGGGGAGGTGACAGAGGAGCAGGCGCGGGAGGGGAAGCTCGGGCTACTGGAAAGGTCTCACCCGTCTCATTCCCCGCCATCATGAGCAAGGAGGAAAGGGGGACACCAAAAGGAGGAGGGGAGAGGGGAAGCAGGTCGACCACTCCTCCCCGCTAGGCTGCAGGCAGGGGAGGAGGGCGCCAAAAGGGGTGGGCTGGACGGGGGGCAATCAGGGATTAGGGGTCAGTTACCGACACAAGGTGGAAATTCCGGCTCCTCTTGGTGCACTACGGGGGGGGGGGAATTCAACAACATTGAGGGTGCAGTGAAGAGGGTTGCAACTAAAATGGCGAATTGCACAAGCGCATGGGAGGGGGCATGGGCACACGGAGCGAGGGGCTAAGCGGTCTGGGGGTAGAACAGGGAAACCAAGGGGCTAGCTTCAGAGGCTGGGGTGGGGCAAACAAACAAAGGCTGCAGAAGGAAATGGGCGGGGCAGGCAAACAAACTGAAGCTAGTAAGGGGGGCTGGAGCAAAAGAGGAGGCAAAGCAAGTGGCAAATGGGGCAGGTAGTAAAGGGCAAAGCTGGAGGTTAGGCAGTCCGGGGGGGGGGGCACATGTGCCCATGTGCACTTGCACAAGTCTTTTTTAGCTGGCTGCTGCTTCTGGCCCAAAGGGTGGAAATAGGGTGTGGCAAGCCAAGCAAGCAGCTGAGTCCACAGGCAGGAGCTGAGGCAGATGGTATAGAGCCAGTGGGGGTGGTGGAGGGGGCAGCGGTGGTGGTAATAGTGGTGGGGGTTGGGGGGGACACACAGATGGATTGGGGGGGCAGCTCCACGCCACACCCCCTGTGTCCCTGTAAACACAGTCTAAACCCCCACCACAAGAGCACAGTTTGAAAATTACTCAGTCTTAGGGCCCCCTCCACGGTGGTCTGCAAAGTCTCTAGGTGCTGCCCCACTGGCAGATGATCCTCTTCTTCTCCTCCTCGGGCTTCAGCACCTCCAGGCAGCGGCCTCTGCAGCAGCAACAGCAGCTCCAGGAACTCCAGGTGGTGGTCCAGGCAGGCAGAATGGACCCCTCTCAGATGGTGGTGCTGGTGGTGGTATCCACAACAGCAGTGGCTGGGGTCCCTCACTCCTCCTCTCTGGGGAGTGGGCTAGCAGCCCCCTCCCCACCCCAGGGCTGCAGTTGGAGCAGTAGCAGCACCCAAGAGTGGGGGGTCCAGCAACCAGGTAGCAGAGAACGGGGTGGGGGGTGTCTGGCCCAGCCAGGGGAGCAGCTGGAGCAGCAGGGAGAGCTTAGGTCCTAGCAGCAGCAGGAGTAGCAGTTTCCCACCTCCCTCCAAGCTAGAAGGCTATGGGAGAGCGGTGGGAGGGAGAGAGAGATTCGCTCCAGGCTACACCAATCCCTGGTACCAGGATCAGTGAAATGGAAGTTGCTCCAGGTCAACTAAGACACCTGGGGCCAAGTAAGAACTTTCCAGAAGGCAGGGAGAAGGCTATGTTGATTGGGACACCGGAAGCCAATCAGGGGCTGGCTGAAACTAGTTAAAAGCCTCCCAGCCAGTCAGGTGGGTGTGCATGTCAGGAGCTGTGGGAAGAAGTTATGCTTTAGAGAGGCTGAGTAGTACACACTGTATCAGGCACAAAGAAGGAGGCCCTCAGGTAAGGGTTACGTGGAGGGTCACAGTGAGCCTCTGAAGCTAGCAAAATCTGCCAGGAAATGCAGGACCCATGGAGGCAAGGACAGAACTTTGTCACACTTTCCACCACATCACATTTCAGTCAGATCCACATATTTTCCCTCTGAACTGTGTTTGAAACTAGGAGGTTAGAATGCTTTCTTCAAGTGTGCCAACTGATACAAAAACAAACAACTGAGCCATTGGCAAGTTGCAAGGAGAGTATCCAGAGAGAATTCACAAAGCTCATGTCTATGGAAAATATTTGGTTCTCATGTGTTCCATATGAGATCATCAGACTGGAGCAGGCACTCAGAACAGATGTCCACATTTAGCAGAGCTCCACATTTCTTGGTTAGAGTCTGAGCTTGTATGGTTAGGTTAAACAGTGCAATATCAATAGAATCATAGGACTCAAAGGAACCTCTAGGTCATCTAGTCCAGTCCCCTGCACTCATGGCAGGACTAAGTATTATCTAGAGCATCCCTGACAGATATTTGCCTAGGGAGGTTGTAGAATCTCCATCATTGGGGATTTTTAAGAGCAGGTTGGACAATTTATTCCAGTGCTTAACCACCCTGACAATTAGGAAGTTTTTCTTATGTCCAACCTAAACCTCCCTTGCTACAATTTAAGCCCATTGCTTCTTGTCCTTTCCTCAGGTGTTAAGAGGAGCCATTTTTCTCCCTCCTTCTTCTAACAGCTTTTTACGTACTTAAAAACTGTTACGTCCTCCCACAGTCTTCTCTTTTCCAGACTAAACAAACCCATTTTTTTCTATCTTCCCTCATAGGTTATGTTTTCTTGGTCTTTAATTTTTTTTTTTTTTTTGGTTCTTCTCTGCATTTTCTCCAGTTTGTCCACATCTTTCCTGAAGTGTGGAACCCAGGACTAGACACAATACTCCAGTGGAGGCCGAATCAGCGTGGAGTAGAGCGGCAGAATTACTTCTCATGTCTTGCTTACAGCACTCCTGCTAATACATTCCAGAATGATGTTTGCTTTTTTGCAACAGTATTATACTGTTCACCCCTGTTTAGCTTGTGGTCTGCTATGAACCACAGATCTTTCTGTAGTACTCCTTCTTAGGCAATCATTTTCCATGTTGTATGTGTGCAACTGATCATTCCTTCCTAAGTGGAGTACTTTGCATTTGTCCTTAGTAAATTTGATCCTATTTACTTCAGACCATTTAGAATTATAATCCTATCCTCCAAAGCACTTGCAACTCCTCACAGCTTGGTATCATCTGCAAACTTTAAGTGTACTCTCTATGCCATTATTTAAAACATTGATGAAGATATTGAACAGAATCAGAACCAGACCCAGAACTGATCCCTGCAAGACCCCACTCGTTATGCCCTTTCAGCATGACTGTGAACCACCGCTAACTACTCTCTGAGAATGGTTTTCCAATCAGTAGCTCCATCTAGGTTATATTTCCCTAGCTTGTTTGAGACAGTCATGCAAGACAGTATTAAAACTTTTACTAATGTCAAGATATACCATGTCTACCGCTTTCCCCCCATCCCCAAGACTTATTACCCTGTCAAAGAAAGCTATCAAGTTGGTTTGACACTATTTGTTCTTGACAAATCCATGCTGACTGATAAGGTGATTCACCTTATTATCTTCTAGATGTTTGCAAATTGATTGCTTAATTATTTGCTCCATTATCTTTCCAGGTACAGAAGTTAAGGTGACTGGTCTGTAATTCCCTGGGGTGTCCTTATTTTCCTTTTTAAAGATGGGGCTTATAGATGGGGACAATGGTGGAAGCCTGAGAAGTGAATGTGGCTGTGTGTAGGTCTATATGCTCATCACTACTTGAGAGGTGTACCAAGGACCTTTGAGCCGTAGACTGCTGCTCTACAAGATGAGCTAAAGGAAAGTCATAGGATTTGCCACACTCCACTAGCCCATGTTGTCTCTAGAACTAGACAGGGCTATACAGATTCTTTATGGGAAGGCAAGAGACCTGTAAGGCAACAGGCCAAGAGTGCTGCAGTTTACATGAAGTAAACATTTTATGACAACTTTAGTGACAATCAAAAAACTGAATATAACACTTCTTTTCCTTCAAAAATAATCACACTAGGACAATGACTATGGAGATTGGATAGCTAAGAGAAATGATGGGGAAATTGTATTTAAAATGTTATTCATTTATGTAATACTGTGAATTTACAAGGAACTTTTCAATGAACATACAATTTAAAACACTTCTAAGCAAATTAGAAACATACCTTCCTAGTCCATGACTTCATCAGTCTATCTTATCTTTGCACAATTTCAATTCAGCTTCCCCCCCTGCCCTCTTGTATTCTATTTTGGTGATAAATGAATAGCCTCTGGAAAACTCTGGGTGTGGGTAAACTTCCTCACTCATTAGGGAATGGAGGACTTTTTCCTATCCCAAGCAATATTAGTTGTCACACCCCTTTGATTCACAAAGCAATTCTGTGCTTTGAATACCAATGTTCTCAAAGTATGTTAAGTGGCAAGATATAAAAGACTAAGTCATCTCCTCCACCAAGAGGCACAAACTGAAGAGCGCAACTACCAGCCATATCTGGCCAGAATACATGAAGGGAGGAGTGCAGTTCAAAAAACTGCATCTTCACTTCCTCCAAATGCCCACAGATACACCTCTGCATTATTATATAGCTGAGGTTCTGGGGGTTTTGTGGGGAATGGCCAGTCATTGAGCCAGGCAGGGCTGGTTGATTCCTGGCAAACCCACAAAATGTCCATGGGAAACTATTACTCCTTTAAGCATGAACTCTCACTTTGCATATTCTCTCTGCTTTAAAAAAAAAAAGTCTAAATGCATTAACTTCACCTAGCAATAGTGCTGGCAGATTACATGTAGCCTGAGTATAGTATGCTGCTCTGTCTATAAAGTGTCATTTTGGACTTTCAGCTATTCTGCTGTGTGAATTCTGGATCTCCTGTGAAAATAATACTAGCTTGTGTGGTATAGTTTTGATATGAACAAAGAGGGAATCCAATCATTTTTGCTTGTGATATAAGACTTAAGAAAGAAAAACAACATGAGATATGAAATTTACACAGAGGATGCTGTTTAAAAAGATTGCCAGTTGTGTCTTAGATAAGGTTAACTCAGCATTTGCTGTTCACATGGAGAGAAAAATCTGAGGTAAGATTCACTTATTTAAGGAAAATGTTTTTAAAAGGTAGTCTCTATACATTATCCTGGAATAGCTTGCAGTCAGAGTTAAACAATAAACATATCCTTTGTGAAATACTATATTAAACTCTTCCTCCAGGACATGCAGTCACGCAGAGAGCTGCTTGGAAGGGCTGGGGGCGGTATAGCTGTGCCAGAGGAGCTGCCGCATGGGGTGCTAGCTCCTGGGAGCGGCAGCCCCACATTCTGCTCCTTTCGCTGCTGTGGTCCCACAGATATCTGCATCCGTGGGTATAAATTTGTATCTGCACAGGGCTCTATTCATTTGTGCTGGATGGTCCAGGTGGGGAATTTGGCCTCCCTGTCTCTTACTATAGCATCTGAGTGCCTCACAATCTTTAATGAATTTGACCTCAAAACCCATGAGGTAGGGAAGTGCCATATCCCCATTTTGCAAATAGGAAATTGAGGTATAAAGGGGCCAAGTGACTTGCCCAAGGGTCACATGGCAATTCAATGACAGTGGGGGGAATTGAAATCAGGTCTCAAGTCCCTACCTAAACCAATGAACCATGCTCTTCGCCCTGGAGAAAAATGCCTCACTGTACTCTCCCTGGACTAGTGGAGCTCCATACATTACCCAGCACAAAATGAAAGATGTTAGTCATCCTTTAACCCTATGCTATCTTTAACAAGTAGTATAGAAGGTAATTTTTTGTCTAAAACACTGAACAAGAACCTTGAAGTATTTTTTGGTTTTCTAGGCAAAAATCAAGGAAAAGACAGTATTTGTCAAGAAGAAAGTAAAGGATATGATCATTACACTGAGATTACTAAAACACCAAAAGTAATAAGTCCCAGGACCAGATGGTATTCACCCAAGAGTTCTGAAAGAACACAAACGTGACACTGCAGAACTACCACTGGTATGCAAACCATCATGCAAATCAGCCACTGATTGGATGATAACTGATGCAATGCCATTTTTTAAAAAAAAAATCTCGAGTTGATCCTGGTAGTTACAGGCAGGTAGGCCTAACTTCAGTACCAGGCCAATTGGTTGAAACTAATGTAAAAACAGAATATTCAGACACATGCATGAATATGACTTGATGTGGGGGCGGGAAGTCAATACAAGTTTTGTAAAGGGAAATCATGTCTCAATCTATTAGAATTATTTGAGGGTATCAACAAGGATATGGACAAGGGTGATCCCTTTGATACGATGTACTTGGATTTTCAGAAAGCTTTTGACAAGGCCCTTCACCAAAGGCTCTTAAGCAAAGTAAGCTATCATGAGATAAGAAGGAAGGTCCTCTCATGGATAAGTAACTGGTTAAAAGATAGGAAACAAAAGGTAGGAATACAATGGTCAGCTTTTACAGTGGAGAGAGATAAATAGCAGGGTCCCCTGAACTGGGACAATTTCTGCTTTTCTAATAGGCAAATCTGGTTGGGGAAAAATTTTTGCAAAAATATATTTTCTTCAAAATGTGAAGGTTTTTTTGGACAGTTCTAGTAGGCTGACTTACCTGCAGAAAAGGTAGTTCTGACCTGGATCACTTATTTGGTTGGGAAGTGGAGGTGACAAAAGTGCAGGAAAAACTATACACAGCGAAGGCCTTTGATCTCCAGTCTCTGGGAACAACCAGTCAATGGTCCTCTCTTCAGTTTAGGTTCAAAAGGCTGGTTTTTGCATAAATGGGGTAATTTTCAGGGATTCCTCAAGAAAACCACTTTGTTTATTGTCTCAGAAGTCCATGCCTATCTGGCACATTTCATATCCTTACACTTTCCAAGTGTCACATCTGTCACACAGAGCACCACTTCCTTCTACCAGGCATTTAGGGTGCAGAGCAGCAGCTAATGTGAATATGGCTAGTGCCAGCATAGATGCAGAGGAATCCCAATATTCAGGCAGGTGATCTGCCATTTGATTCTCCACAGATCTGGGCATATCATAGGTTTCTGAAACTAATCCCCCTGTTTATTTCACTGTCCTTCCAACTCCTCCTGTCTGAAGGGAATGTGTAGTCAGACCATTATGAAGAATACAGTCAAAGACACATGGGTGCTTTTCCCTCTCAGGGAAAGGGAGAAGATGGACAGTACAACTGTATGCCAATTCATTTGAGTAACCTCTTTTGAAAGAAGCCTTTCATTTTCACTTGTTTAATATGGATTGAGAATGCCAGACAAAGACAGAGGAACATGCCAATCCCTTTATCTCAATCATTAATCACTTATACACTAGCTTGTTTTTAGTATTAAATTGTTATACAGTTAATACTATATTGGAGTCACAAAAAAAACCTTATTCTAGTTCAACTTCTATATTTTAAACTAATACAATAATTTAATCATATGTTGGTACCAAGTATATTTTTGGTTAGATAAATATACACTTGCACCTATGTTCCATTGCATAAACCCTGAAATACTAATTACTAGGGCTGTTAATTAATCGCAGTTAACTCATGCGATTAACTCAAAATTAATCGTGATTAATCAGTTTTAATCGCATTGTTAAACAATAGAATTGAAATTTAATAAATATTTTTGGATGTTCTACTTTTTCAAATATATTGACTTCAATTACAACACAGAATACAAAGTGTACACTGTTCACTTTATATTTTTATTACAAATATTTGCACAATAAATGTGAAACGAAACAATATTTTTCAATTCACTTCATAGAATAATCAGGGTTGGAAGGGACCTCAGGAGGTCATCTAGTCCAACCCCCTGCTCAAAGCAGGACCAATCCCCAACTAAATCATCCCAGCCAGGGCTTTGTCAAGCCTGATCTTACAAACTTTGAAGGAAGGGAGACGCCTCCCTAGGTAACGTATTCCAGTGTTTCACCACCCTCCTAGTGGAAAAGCTTTTCCTAATATCCAACCTAAACCTCCCCCACTGCAACTTGAGACCATTACTCCTTGTTCTGTCATCTGCTACCACTGAGAACAGTCTAGATCCATCCACTTTGGAACCCCCTTTCAGGTAGCTGAAAGCAGCTATCCAATCCCCCCTCATTCTTCTCTTCTGCAGACTAAACAATCCCAGTTCCCTCAGCCTCTCCTCATAAGTCATGTGTTCTAGTCCCCTAATCATTTTTGTTTGCCTCCACTGGACTCTTTCCAATTTTTCCACATCCTTCTTGTAGTGTGGGGCCCAAAACTGGACACAGTTCTCCAGATGAGGCCTCACCAATGTCAAATAGAGGGGAATGACCACATCCCTCAATCTGCTGGCAATGCCTTTTATACAGCCCAAAATGCCATTGGCCTTCTTGGCAACAAGGGCGCACTGACTCATATCCAGCTTCTCATCCACTGTAACCCCTAGGTCCTTTTCTGCAGAACTGCTGCCTAGCCATTCGGTCCCTAGTCTGTAGCGGTGCATGGGATTCTTCCATCCTAAATGCAGGACTCTGCACTTGTCCTTGTTGAACTTCATCAGATTTCTTTTGGCCCAATCCTCTAGTTTGTCTAGTGCCCTCTGTATACTATCCCTACTCTCCAGCGTATCTGCCTCTCCTCCCATCATCTGTCATCTGCAAACTTGCTGAGGGGGCAATCCACACCATCCTCCAGATCATTTATGAAGATATTGAACAAAACCAGCCCAAGGACTGACCTTTGGGGCACTCCACTTGATACCTGCTGCCAACTAAGCATACAAGTACTCTAGTGCAACCTCTTTACTGTGAAAGTGCAAATTACAAATGTAGATTTTTTTGTTACATAACTGCACTCAAAAACAAAACAATGTAAAACTTTAGAGACTACAAGTCCATTCAGTCCTATTTCTTGTGCAGCCAATCACTAAGACAAATAAGTTTGTTTACATTTATTGGAGATAATGCTGCCCACTTCTTATTTACAATGTCCCCAGAAAGTGAGAACCTGTGTTTGAATGGGACTTTTGTAGCTAGCATTGTATGGTATTTACGTGCCAGATGTGCTAAACGTTCGTTTACCCCTTCATGCTTTGGCCACCATTCCAGAGGACATACTTCCATGCTGATAACGCTCATAAAAAATGTGTTAATTAAATTTGTGACTGAACTCCTTGGGGGAGAATTGTATGTCTCCAGCTCTATTTTACACACATTCTGTCATGTATTTCATATTATAGTAGTCTCGGATGAAGACTCAGCACATGTTGTTCATTTTAAGAACACTTTCACTGCAGACTTGACAAAACTCAAAGAAGGTACCAATGTGAGATAGCTGCAGAACTCAACCCAAGGTTTAAGAAGCCGAACTGCTTTCCAAAATCTGAGAGGGATGAGGTATGGAGCATGCTTTCAAAAGTCTTGAAAGACCAACACTTCAATGTGGAAACTACAGAACCCAAACCACCAAAAAAGAAAATCAATCCTAACTCACATGATGAAAATGAACATGTGTCAACACTGCTTTGGATTGTTATCGAGCAGAACCTGTCATCAGCATGGAAGCATGTCCCCTGGAATGGTGGTTGAAGCATGAAGGGACATATGAATCTTTAGTGCATTTGGCACGTACACAAACTTGTTCATGCAGTCACTCAGAGAAACAAGAAATAGGATTGAGTGGACTTGTAGTCTCAAGTTTTACATTGTTTTGTTTTTGAGTGCAGTTCTTTTTTTGTACATAATTCTACATTTGTAACTTCAACTTTAATGATAAAGGGATTGCACTACAATACTTGTATTAGGTGAATTGAAAAATACTATTTTTTTACAGTGCAGATATTTGTAATATAAAGTGAGCACTGTACACTTTGTATTGTGTTATAATTGAAGTCAATATATTAAATGTAGAAAACATCCAAAAATATTTAAATGAATGGTATTCTATTACTAGTGCGATTAACAGTGCAATTAATCGTGATTGGTGTTTTTTTTTTGATCACTTGACAGCTCTACTAATTACATAATTCTCTGTGAGACAGTCTGGGAAGCACTTACTTACAGAGACCCAAGCAAAGAACTGAACAACAGTAAAGTCATTTGTTTTCTAACAACAGTTGTGGGTTTCTTTTAAAAGAGACTAGATTGACTATGCTGCTAGATGCCTAGTCCACCCTTTTTTCCATGATTTTACTTAACACAAACAAAATAGCTAGTTATCCCAGCTGGTACATTTTTGGACAAAAAATCAGATCAAAACAATTTCAGCTGGATTTCCTTCTCCCCGCCCGCCCATCACATGAGGCTTATAGTCAGCTCACTTGTCTGTCATTTTCTGTAAAGCGATTAGAAGTCTTTGAGCTTCCCTAGGACATACAAAAATTAGGCTGTTTTCCTCCTGCTGGCTCTTTGCTTCCAAAGTTGTAGTTCCCTTAAACTTTCAATGACAGTCTAAAATGTCCTTATAGTATTTAAGTAGCCAATTTTTGTCTTAAATATTTGATTAGTAAATTGGTGAATATAAAATATTTGCTAAGGTAGAGATACTAGTAAAGGTGCTGATTTTAGTACTCTGCATTATGATTATACCAAATAGGTGACACTGATAAACTGACCAAGAATGTCAGGGGAAAAAAAGGAAACTGATGGCAAACAGGATTGTCAAAGAGCCCAAAGTAATCAAATTTTTAACATGATTGTAGCCATCATGTTCCATTATTTCTTCTGTATATAAGTTAGGAACAGATTTCATCAGAACAAGAGATGAATCAACCAGAACTGTAATAAATATTGATTTATTAAATACTCATGGAGACTGGATCCCACAGGCATCTTCCCCCTTTATATAAGCCAAAATGGGCAGTAAGTCCTCCAATGGAAAAAATGAGCTGCTAACATTCAATATTGAAATATTAATTTTAACAGGTGCATATGGATAAATTTTGCTTGTAAACAACTTTGTCTCAAAGTGAAATCCTAGCCCCACTGAAAAATCAATGCAAGTTTTGCCACTGACTTCAAAGGAGACAAGATTTTACAACTAAGTATAAAATATATTCTGTTTCCATTTGATGCAGTGGGGCATGAGCCACCATGGAACATTTATGGACCATTGTTTATTAAGGAGAATCTGTGTCTTGACAGAAGTTAGAACAACCTAAAGTTTGCTGTAACCTACACCAGCTGACAATGATCTCTAAAGGATCATAGCCAGCTGGGACAGCTGGAGCACAAGTGTGGTTCTGATATATCTCTCCCCAATCTTCATGTTATCTCTATAGCAGGCCATGGTGGGGCACATCTAGAAGGTATGCTAAGGGAATTTTCAGCTGGCTACTTCTGGCTGCCCTATGATTCCTTTGTACTGCCAGAGTGGTGCAAACAGGCCAGAACACTAGACAAACCCTATATGCATTGTAACTTTCAGAGTTATATTACACAGGATAAAAATGATAACGAATATAAAAAACTCTTGCTTTAGAGCTTATGCCAGCTATTAACTAAGAGCCCTAGGGGAGATTATTCCATCCTTGTCCATTACAGCATTTCTTGCACTATCCTCTAAGGCACTGGTTCTCAATTTTTTCCATATGGTGATCCTGTTTTACATCAGAAAAGGACATTTTGAGTGCCCCCTTCCATGCAGCCATCAAGAAAGGGAGGGTCAGTGGCTGCAACCATCCCGTCCTCTCCAGTGACCTATTCGCAAATCTTTACAGGTCACAAGTCAAGTTGAGACATACACTTGGTGATATCAGAGAAGATACTGGCTTAGGTTGACCATTAGTATATTACAGTAGCACCTAGGAACACCAGTCAAGGTCCCATTGTGCTAGGCACTGTGTGTATATATGCACGCACGCACGCACACCAAGAAGGTCCCTGACACAAATAGCACACAACTTGCATGCTAGACAGGACACACCAGGTGGATGAAATAGACAAACAGGAAGTGAAGTTTTGGGAGAATAAGGTAACTATAAAATGACCGATTTAGAAGAAAAGCAGAACGCAACTCACCACTTCCCTAACCAGACAAATGACTTGCAAGTCTGATAGTAGAGGTATGTTTTAAGGAGGGACTTTTAAGAGAATAAGGTGATGGATTTACAAATTGTCATGCAGTTTCTCCCATGCATTAGGGAACATATGGGAGAAAGCACAGAAGTGCTCAAGAAAGAAGCTGGCATAATTGTCAGTGCCAAGATAGGTCACAATTCAATAAGCTAGTATATCTGATCGCAAGAAGGCGAGGATGATGAAGAGCCATAAAAGCAAGGAGCTTGTATTTGATTGTGGTGAAAGAGCCACTGCCTTGGGAGGATTTATGGGCAGAGCAATTGTAACACTGACAGACCCCAGTCACTGGTAAGCAGAATTGAACCGGGAATCTCTGGAACTTAGTGCATGAGCCTCTACAGCATGAGCTGTTAGCTAAGGCTGTAGAGAAAATTCATTAATGTCTCTCAGTGGTCTCCCTAGATGGGACAGAACACCACACCCAGGAGGTGTGTGGGTTACACAATGACCAGGGAGATGACCTTAACAGCAGCATTTTAAACGGATTCAAGACCGGCAGTATGGCTGACAAAGCCAGAGGGAAGCACAATACAGCCATCAAGGTATGTCTAAGGCCTCAACTGCCTTTTCAATATCAAAAGCCAAAACCACTTCCTAGGCCTTCCTGAGTGCCAAGAGCACTGGCTCTCCCATACTCAGCTGTCAAAACCTCCAGCTTCCCCCAGACAATTTCTACAATGCACACACTAGTCAATGCAAAATCTGCAGGAATTGACATTTGGGAAGGCAGGAGAAGCAATACATACATTACATACATACATCAAGCAGAGTGAATGCCACAATGGGATACTGTCCTGATGGGACTATGTGTGGGGGAAGAGTATATAAAACAAAGGACTCTGGAGGGTTACTGGTGTTTTACTTAAATCTCAATCTATACAACATGGCCTCTGAGTCTGCCTCAACAGTGGCATTAATAGGCTTTAGCAAAGAAGCAAACTTTGTGGATGGAAGCGAGTAAGCAGAAAAACCTGTTGAAATTTTTCAAAATTTGGATTTCTTTTATGAAAAGTATCAATTATTTTGAACATAAGATTAAAATTTATTCAAGCATTTTCATGACAAGTGTTTCTTTAAAAAAAAAATTGAGTGGGGGAAAAAAAAATAAGTTTGACACATCAGGCCAGTGAGTCTGTTCCAACTTGGAAGTCAGCTGACAGACGCTCCAGCTCACAGGAACAGAAGCCGCCAAAGCAAGAAGTGCTGATTGGAGGGGAAGAGGAAAGTAAGACCCCACTAGAGCCACCCCTCTAGCACAGTTCTAGGTTGGGGAGACATCATATTTTGGGGGTACTAGGACCCAGATGGTGCCTCCCCTCCCCATGTTGCCTTGGGGGAAAACTGCAGAGAGGAGTTGAGCCAGCCAGGGACTTTAGCTGATCGGACCAGAAGCAGCCAAAGCAGGGAACTCTGGACATTCACAAACTTTCTAAAGTTCTGACTGTCCTTTTTCTGCCCTATGCTGATTAACTATTTGCTCCCTCTCCTTTACCTTCGCCGTGAGTTTCTTCACCTCAGGTTCACTCTACACCTGCCCCACTTACCCTCTTCTTCTGTGTCCTGTTCCCCTTCAGTTCCCATTTAACTGATCACTCCCATGTAACATTCCCTCTCCACCTCCAAAAAAAACCTGGTAACTAACACATTTGCCACCAGCACGTTGTTCTCTCTGCTTGTGTGCTCTACCCTCTGCCCCCATGCTAGTCTGATCCAAAACTATGAGATTGTAGTCTCTTTGGGGGTGAGGACTATCTATAGAGTACTATTTGTACAGTGCCTAGCACGATGGGGCCCTATTCTTGTTTGGCCCTTAGGCACTACTGTAATAGACATGACAGAAGGGGAATAAAAAGGCAGTTGGGTGTCAGACTTGAGGGGAAAAGAGCAGAATGCATGGTAAGGGGAAGCAGAAAGTTCTGAGGAGGAACAGAGTTGTACCCAGTCTTGAAAGTCAGGACCAAGAGTTGGAACTTGATGCAGCAAGCAAGTAGAAACCCATGAGGTAATCCAAAAAACAGAAGATTAAACAAGGGATGATCTCCAAATTGTGAATGGGAAAGAAGGTATTGTAGCAATTCAACTCTGGATGGACTCAAGGGTGATGAGCTGAGAATCATGAAGACCAGAGAGAAGTTTGTGTTTATTTGCATGCATTCATTTGTACACTTTTTATACCAGTGGTGTCTAGAAGGCTCATCCAGGTCAGGGCCTCACTGTAGTAAGCACTGTGCAAAGTCTTATGGTAAATGACAGCCCCTGACCAAAATATCTTATTGTCTAGCAGCACATTGTGACTTATACATGTAAAGGAAGTTTTCTGAATAAATTACACATTCTCCACTCAGTTTTGGATAACTTCTTTCTTACCTCCTGAATAATTCATCTCGGGTGATTTTTGCCTCTCCCAACAGAAACTATGTGCAATGCACAGAGGTATGCAATACTGTGCTATGACTTTGGAATTAAAATATGCGAGTTCAGTCATGATTTGGCTTCCTCCACAGCCGCAAGTGAGATTTTCTGTTAGCTCCTTCACTTTATGAGAGGTGGTTTTAATATTCTTACCACTCTGTAAACATCCCAGCTTACAAAACAGAGTGAAGGCTAAAATGCTGACAAAAAAGTCAATATGCAGCTCCTTGTGAGGAGCTTATGGGGGTGGAAAAGTAAATGGAGAAGTAGGCTGAAAACATTTCTCTCAGGGAACTGAAACAAAAAGAGTAAGTCCTTTGAAAAAGCTGTCCCACCTACAAGGAGAGGTGCTTTTAAATAAAATTATATAAGTGCCTTTCTTTTCAAAGCAATATTTCAGTGTCTGTGAAAAGATTCAAGAATCAGATGAAAGGCTCTATTTCAAATGCCAATTATTTTTCCAAGAGATATTTGAGGAACATTTGTGTTTGTGCTACAGGAGCAGAAGGACAGAAAGTCAAATACATTGTTCCATGATAGTTTCCCTGAAACTGTATTGCATCATAAATATGGGCCAACAACTGAAAGATAATATTTTGCTAATGGAGACTAATAAAAGTATATTGTACCTGAGGTGCATAAGTTTTATGGTAACAAACAAAATTCTCTAACTCTTTAAATTTTACAATATTATATCTGATTCTATACATTGGAACGTTATGAAGTAAGCAGTTTGTGGCATGCATATCCATGGCCAGAAGACAACCAAAATGCAAATGTGTAATGTACTAGATCAGTGGTTCTCAAACTTTTGTACTGGTGACCCCCTTCACATGCAAGGCTCTGAGTGTGACCTCCCCCCTATAAATTAAAAACACTTTTTATATATTTAACACCATTATAAATGCCAGAGGCAAAGCGGGGTTTGGGATGGAGGCTGACAGCTCATGACCCCCCATGAAATAACCTTGCGACCCCCAGAGAGGTCCCAACCCTCAGTCTGAGAGCCCCTGTACTAGACAGAGAGTGTGACAATACACCGATGTCCACTATTGTAATAATCTTTGTATAATGTATGTCTTGTGAGGTATCACTTGACCATCAAATTACGAGTTTTCATTACTGTCCTGGTAAAAAGAAAAGGAGTACTTGTGGCACCTTAGAGACTAACAAATTTATTAGAGCATAAGCTTTCGTGAGCTACAGCTCAAAATGTGTGTCAACACTATAGGTGAAGTTATAACACCACACAGTGGCATTTTAACTCCATGTGCTGAAAAACAGCCCTGCCCAAACAGAAGTTGGCACACAGGTCTGCCTCAAACAAAAGAGCACCTGCTCTGCTTAATTTGCATTTAAGCAGTAAAGTCATCAAGCAGGAAGGGAGACAGGGTAAGACGATGCTTCAGCCAGGTGTAAACAAGACTGATAGGCTATTACTTGCTAAGTAGCCATTCTTTGGCAGGAAAGTGAGCAGGGGCAAAAAGAACCTACCTCTTAGGAAAGAAACCACACAGAGTTCCCTTCCACACAGACTGCCTGTTGCCTTTCCCCACTTTGAGAAGCATTTCCAGCTGGGAGTAGAGGACTATAAAAAGAAGGGCCAGACACTTCAAGACACCCCTCCTCCTCTCTATATATTGATTCACTGCATAAGAAGGGACAAAGGAAGCAGCCATTAAACAGAAGAAGGGGTTCATGTTGATTACAAGAACATTCTACTCTATGATTTAGTTATTTTATGGAGCAGTACGTAATGATTTACAAACTAATCCAGTTTATAATCTGATGCAGATGTAGGAGATATACTGAGCAATAGTAACACAGTGCCTTTAACACCAGGCTGGTATATGGGTTAAGAAATAAGCCAAAGGGAAAAGTGTCACCTCAAAATCACCTACATCCAATAAATCTATTGTTTTTAGAGCTCTCAGTCACCTGGACTCTGATCATCAAGGGGATTTAGGTGCCTAACTCCCATTAGATCTGATCTAAGAAGCTTGGCAAGTAAGATTATTGAGAGCATGTGGTGAGAAAAACTTTGCTTTGAATTTTACATATAGTTTGTTAATTAAGGCATTAGTTGTGTTTTATCTTTTTTTTCCTTGTAGCCATTTCTGACTTATGCCTCATTACTAGTATTCAATTAACATCTCTCTTTGTAGTTAATAAACTTGTTTTATTGCTTTATCTTATCCAGTGTGTTTAAATTCAAGTGTTTGGGGAACTGCATTTGGGATAACAAAACATTTGCATAATAGGAAATAATGGACCTGTATACATCTGTATTGTCCAGGAGAGGGCTGGAGGCTGTTTGTGAGCAACCCAGGTTGGAAGCTACAGCAGCAAAGCATTGTAAAGGGCACTCCTGCTTGGAGGTCAGGGCTGACATAGTTACTCAATCTGGATTGCATCCTGGGAATGTCCCAGAGGGGTTGTCCCATCATATTTATAACCTATGAATGGGTCAGCCTAGATTTCCTATCAATCAAAAGAAAGTGTGCAACATGACCAGCATTTTATTGACATCTATGACACATACGTAAATACTAACATGATTGATGAAGATTGCAATCTTCTATGGGTCCAGTCCCCTTTGAGGTATTGTTAAGGTGTAACTTTCGCTCGATAGCAAAAACGTTGGTGTGGATACTTGGAGAAAGTTTTACAAAAAAATTATATGGATATTGCTTATCTTACAACTATACTATTTAGAGATGCTTATCTTTTGATGTATCAGAGTACTGAGCCGAGAAAAAAATATATAGTTTTCCTTTAGACAACATGAATATTTTAGTAAGATTAATTAGATCTCCATGTAATTCATTCTAGATCTACAGTCCATTAGGGAATGTCCTATATCCAGATAACATTCTTGGTTCAAAAATTTTGCTTACAGATCTCTTGTTTAGCAGACAGATACGAACCATACACATGGCTAGGAAAGTCTACAATTACTGTATGTGTGTATACTGATGGAAGAGCATGTTATGTCACCTAATGTTTAGGACTTTCCCCCTCCCCCATCCTGAAGCAATATAACTTGGCATATATTTTTGAGATTCCAGTCACTTTGTCAGACCAGACTTTTCTGGAGAAAACTTTTTCCCAAAAAAGAATATACTTGACACATGGATTAGGAGATCCACCTTGAGCCCATTGTAAGGAGTACTCTGAATGCAAATAGGCAGCACGTATTTCCTTGCAAAGTTAAAAGGAGTCAGCACTTCTAATTGCTAGGTACGAATTGCTAGTGCCTACTAGATACCAGGTTGTCAAAAAGCATTTGGTTTCACATAGGTTTAAAGTCAGAGTTTAATGTCACTTCACTTGTTTCTGTTATGTACACATCTCAAATGGCACTAACTCAATAACTATCATGACCTGCCTCTGGCTGTCAATAAACCACCACATTCAATTGATCTTCCTATTGACTAGTACTGGAGGTGGAATCTACCCCTAAGCATTTGTTACTAGCTTTGTTTTGATTGTACTATTTTTAATAGTGCCAAGGGCACCCAGAGAATCAGGAGAGTGTCTTTAGGTTATAGTTGAAATCAAATTATTTGGAAGTGGGTTAAAGGATCTTTCTCCACAGGTTCGATCTCAATTGGCCTGGGTACCTTCTCAGTTCAGGCAGAGGGATCCTTGGGCAAAGCATTTGCAGATGGGGCATTCCAAAGTCCCTATTGGTGGGTTGCTGTATTCAAGACTTGAGAAGTATTTACACCACTCAGGTCAGCCCATTTTAAACCTTTCCTTTTTAATTTCTATTAGCTAAGAAGCAGACTGATTTGGAGGTGGGGTTTGTTGCCCCTTCAAAAAAAATATAACAGCTAGTTACTCTGGGCCATTAGGACAAGATTTTGTTTACAACTGCAGATTAAAGTAAAGTGAGAAGGATGGGAAAGAGGCAACTCCCCATCTCTACTAAAAGCAGAGGAAATGTACCTTCTCCCTCTTTTAGAGAAATAGTGCAGCCCCATCTCCAACAATACTCTCTTCTCACTGTCTGATATTCCCTTTGATAAGATCACCTTGATACCCGGTGTTCCAGGTCTCAATTTCCCCTTTTCTGGCTCCAGGCACTTTAGTCTCTGACTCTTGGATTGGAAAATTGCAGTGCTTCTTAATGATTTGGCCAGAAAGCCAAATCAATGTTCACAGCCCTTAAAGGGGGTCAATAAGAAATTTAAAATCATCCTGCAACCTCACGCTAGGTTTTCTGCCCAACTACAGGCCCAGTTAGTTCTCCCATTCTTCATGTCAAGGGTTTTCACCCCAATTCATTGGTGGGCCTGTTGAGGGAGGGCCTCAGTTCCCATATTCTGGGTTCTAATTTAGGACTATGAAGCAGGCCCCTTGTTTCTCCTCCCTGAACAACTTGCTACTTACACCTGCCTCTAGATCAGTGGCTCTGAACCTTTCCAGATTACTGTACCCTTTTCAGGAGTCTGATTTGTTTTGTGTACCAAGTTTAACCTCACTTAAAAACTACTTGCTAACAAAATCAGACATAAAAATACAAACGCATCACAGCCCACTATTACTGAAAAATTGCTTGCTTTCGCATTTTTATCATACAATTATAAAAAACAATTGGAATATAAATATTGTTCTTATATTTCAGTGTATAGTATATAGAGCAGTAGAGACAAGTAATTGTCTGTATGGCTTTTTTTTGTACCGACTTCGCTAGTGCTTTTTATATAGCCTGTTGTGAAACAAGACAAATATCTAGAAGAGTTGATGTACCCCCTCTGGAAGACTTCTGTGTACCCAAAGGGGTACGTAAACCCCTGGTTGAAAACCACTGCTCTAGATCCTTCCCACATCCCCTTCCTGAGCTCTGGCTCCCTGTCTAGGACTGTTCCCCGGGCCACTACAGAGAGCATTCTGGCACTATTGTAGGAGAGCCAGCCTGTACTTTGTCCCTGTAACAGGGATTCACCTCTCATGAGCGCCCCCTTGACTGAGTGCGTATGCCTGCACTCTCTCTCTCTCAGATTGTCTCCAGGGAGGGGGTCCTGGAGCACTACACTATCCCACAGCAGGGACAATGTATTTGCCCTCTTGGGGCTTCCTGGCTACAGCTCTCCTGCTGGACCACTATAGTTCAGTTCCCCCTCTAGAGTCCCTCACTATCCAGGCCACTTCCCCCTAGTGGAACACAGGCCTGCCCAATTCTCCAGTTCTCTCTACAGGGACCCAGTAGAGAGCAGCTATTTGCAATGTCTCTAACTATGTTGCATGGTTTCTCCAATTCCCTGGGCCACTTCCCCACGGCTCCAAATCATCTTCTCTCTTACCTCAGGGCCTTGTCCCAGCAACCGAGGGCTCCTTCTAGCTCTCCCCGGCTTCTGCCAGCGCTGCCCTGTCTGGGGTTCTGTAGCTCCAGCCAGCCTGCCATACACCACAATCCTACAGCTCCAGCAAGGAACTGAACTCCCTCTGGCCCTGCAGCTCTTATTACTAGGCAGCTGGGCCCTGATTGCCTTAAGTAGCTGTGTGGGACACAGCGACTCTAGGCAGCTTGGAGGACCTTCTCCACTGCCCTTTTTTTGGTTCACCTTTCATTTTTTAGCCAGTTGTTATAAACAGATATTTCACAACAAACTTAGAACTAGCAAACTACTCCCCCAAAAATAAAAATAATTAAAGGAAATCAAGTCAATACAGTCTTCTTAAAACACCAATCAAGTATATTGCACCAGATTTTAAGCGTTACCATAACCTATTCCTGTCATTTGCCTTCTTCAAGTTAGAAAGCCAACAGTTTCTTGTGATGTCCAAACTCATCAGTCTGAAAAGGTATGCTTTTGACATTTCTGTGAAGCAGATGTTGTTTTGCTAAAAAGTAAGTAGGATTTGTTATGGTCTTAAAAAGTCTATGACTTACTTTTCCAAGGTAGGTTTAGACTCTGTTTTTAAAAAAAAAAAAAAAAAAAAAAAAAAAAAAAAAAAAAAACCTGTCTGCACATTTGCCCAAAACAATATTTTCTTATGTACAAATATTTTTAATATGCCGTTGACCAATTCTTCCTTGCATTCCTATTGCGTAGTGTCAGGACCGCAGAATGGTGTGTGAAAAAATACTGAACTTCATAATTGCTGCTTCAGTGGGTTCATGACAATTATTTTTTCTGTTTCCCAATAAGAGCTAGTCTTAAATAAAATACGGATGACATAGGTGATTTGAAACAGTTTTCCTTTCTGCTTTTCCTCCAAAGGCCATGAAATCAGATTCCAGCTGCTGTGCATAATGGACCCTGATACAAGGATGTGTTGGCAAAGTGCAACTGAGGCTTTCTGAAGTATTGGGGCGGGGGGGGGGGGAAGAGGGAGGAAAGAGATGAAGGAATGTTGTAAAGCAACAGTGTGCAACATTCTAATCTCCTGATTTACAAGCATTAGAAAATCATTAAATTATAATAAATATGGCAAGTATGTGCATTAAGGTGAAAAGATCTGAACCAGTTTCCTAGTGATAATCCAACTTCAGAAGGTTCAAACTGGAGTCACTTTAACTAGCTCCTCCCCTCTCCTTCATTAATTTTTCATCTAAACACCTCTTGGGTTTGGTCTAAAAGAAAATATGGTGCTCTCAGACACACAACTCTCCCAGTCTAGATTCTTGGACTCTTCGTCACGTTCTCCAACTCTTTTTTTCCCCCTCACTGACTCCGCCCTAATTTAAGAAAATTAAGACAAAGTGATTTTGTTTGGAAACAAAAACACATGAATTAATTTTTAAAATGAGCTATTTAAACACTTATTTTAAATGGTTTCCACAGTGTCATCTAGGTCGTTTTCAGAACACCCATGATCTTTTGCTCTCTCTGCTGGGAATCTAGAAACATTGCCGAACTCAGAGTTTAGCAGATATTCTGCTCACTTACATCCACAAATTCAGAGAGAAAAGTTAATCTTTTATGTTACAAGTGCATATGCAAGTTCCCTCTCATGAAAACAGCATTTCATTTATGGCAAAAGCTCCAAGAATTGCACAGAAAAAGGGACCGTTTCCTCTGTTTAATATGATTGGCGTAAGTCAACCAAATCACGGTGCTTTACTTATACATATTTCTGCACAGCTCCACAGCACTCAGTAAGGCTATGCAGTGGAACTGACAAACAGGCCAGATTTTATAGAATCTAGACAACTAGCACCCGGTAACTACTGTGGAAAAACTGCACACTCAGACAGACGTGTAGGCATACTTACACACATAAAACATACACAGCACAACAGGGTCTCAATTCTATAGTAATGGACACTTTAGAAATGCAAAAAAGAGTTGTCTACTGTATATACTATGACAGGTTGCAGAGTAGCAGCCGTGTTAGTCTGTATTCGCAAAAAGAAAAGGAGTACTTGTGGCACCTTAGAGACTAACAAATTTATTAGAGCATAAGCTTTCGTGAGCTACAGTGAGCTGTAGCTCACGAAAGCTTATGCTCTAATAAATTTGTTAGTCTCTAAGGTGCCACAAGTACTCCTTTTCTTTTTGTATACTATGGCATTTTTAAATTCCAAAACAAATGCTTTTCAGACATAGTAGTGTCACTGAGGTCTAATTTTTGGTGAAGAATGATCTTTCAGATTTTAACTGCTTCTCAGTTATTTATGGAGGGGAAAAAATTGGTGGTCAAAAACAGGAAATATTTTTTACTGAGAATTCAAAAATACCTTCACACGAAATTACTCAAGTTTTCCAGAATAATTCACCTGTGGCCAAAAACCGAACATGCACTGTTTCAGTCCCAAATGTTAACATTTTAGAAAATGTTGAGCAAATGAAAACAGGTTATAAAACTGCTTTGCCAACTTAAGTGTGGTGGTTGCTATTATTCCAATTACTAACATTATAGCATTTAATATCATTTACTTCTTCTGCAAAACACTTTTCATCTGAAGATCTTGATGTGTTTTACATAGGAGTTTAAGTATTAATCTTCATTCAACAAACAAGGAAAGTGAGCCACAGGGAGCTAAACTACTTATCCAAAGTCATACAATGAGCCAGTGGCAGAATCAGGAATACAAACCATGTGAGATGCCTTGTCCTGGTTGTGACACTGGCAAGCCAGATGCCAGCTCTTGCCCGGGCTGCAGGCCTTAACTAAAAACTGATAAACTTATAACTGGAGACCAGATCAGTTCACAAAATGTTAGTTTTGCTCAAAATAGGTATTAGTCTTATAAGAATGTATTTAGTGTTTAGACTCTATGAAATGCCTATAAATTGCTGCATGCATTAATCTCACTTGTAACATCAGTATTCCATGCTATAAGAAAATAGGTAAGTTTTGTTTTATAAACTTTGAAAATATTTGCTCTGAATTTATGAACCCAAGCACTGGAATCATTTTCCTGCCCGTCCAGAACTATCAAAATCAGATAGGCCATCAAAGAGCATCACAATACATAGGATTGGTGAATGGCCCTATTGCATCTTGAAAATTTTAAGTGCAAGGAAGCTTGTCCCATGGACTTGGAAAGTGAATGAAGGAAATTAAGTTACAGGAAAATTTTCCCATCTCTCTCTCTGCTGTTTGAACTCTGACAGGGTCAGAGACTCTAAACTGAGATAGAGGGGTCCACCCTGAAAGACACTTTGAATTAACAGATAACAACAACATTGTCACTCTTAGGAATTAGATGTTTCAGAGTAGCAGCCGTGTTAGTCTGTATTCGCAAAAAGAAAAGGAGTACTTGTGGCACCTTAGAGACTAACAAATTTATTAGAGCATAAGCTTTCGTGAGCTACAGCTCACTTCATCGGATGCATTTGGTGGAAAAAACAGAGGAGAGATTTATATACACACACACAGAGAACATGAAACAATGGGTTTATCATACACACTGTAAGGAGAGTGATCACTTAAGATAAGCCATCACTAGCAGCAGGGGGGAGAAAGGAGGAAAACCTTCCATGGTGACAAGCAGGTAGGCTAATTCCAGCAGTTAACAAGAATATCAGAGGAACAGTGGGGGGTGGGGTGGGAGGGAGAAATACCATGGGGAAATAGTTTTACTTTGTGTAATGACTCATCCATTCCCAGTCTCTATTCAAGCCTAAGTTAATTGTATCCAGTTTGCAAATTAATTCCAATTCAGCAGTCTCTCGTTGGAGTCTGTTTTTGAAGCTTTTTTGTTGAAGTATAGCCACTCTTAGGTCTGTGATTGAGTGACCAGAGAGATTGAAGTGTTCTCCAACTGGTTTTTGAATGTTATAATTCTTGACGTCTGATTTGTGTCCATTCATTCTTTTACGTAGAGACTGTCCAGTTTGGCCAATGTACATGGCAGAGGGGCATTGCTGGCACATGATGGCATATATCACATTGGTAGATGCGCAGGTGAACGAGCCTCTGATAGTGTGGCTGATGTGATTAGGCCCTATGATGGTATCCCCTGAATAGATATGTGGACAGAGTTGGCAACGGGCTTTGTTGCAAGGATAGGTTCCTGGGTTAGTGGTTCTGTTGTGTGGTGTGTGGTTGCTGGTGAGTATTTGCTTCAGATTGGGGGGCTGTCTGTAAGCAAGGACTGGTCTGTCTCCCAAGATCTGAGAGAGCGATGGCTCGTCCTTCAGGATAGGTTGTAGATCCTTGATGATGCGTTGGAGGGGTTTTAGTTGGGGGCTGAAGGTGATGGCTAGTGGCGTTCTGTTGTTTTCTTTGTTGGGCCTGTCCTGTAGTAGGTGACTTCTGGGTACTCTTCTGGCTCTGTCAATCTGTTTCTTCACTTCAGCAGGTGGGTACTGTAGTTGTAGGAATGCATGATAGAGATCTTGTAGGTGTTTGTCTCTGTCTGAGGGGTTGGAGCAAATGCGGTTATATCGTAGCGCTTGGCTGTAGACAATGGATCGAGTGGTATGATCTGGATGAAAGCTAGAGGCATGTAGGTAGGAATAGCGGTCAGTAGGTTTCCGATATAGGGTGGTGTTTATGTGACCATCGCTTATTAGCACCGTAGTGTCCAGGAAGTGGATCTCTTGTGTGGACTGGTCCAGGCTGAGGTTGATGGTGGGATGGAAATTGTTGAAATCATGGTGGAATTCCTCAAGAGCTTCTTTTCCATGGGTCCAGATGATGAAGATGTCATCAATGTAGCGCAAGTAGAGTAGGGGCATTAGGGAACGAGAGCTGAGGAAGCGTTGTTCTAAGTCAGCCATAAAAATGTTGGCATACTGTGGGGCCATGCGGGTACCCATCGCAGTGCCGCTGATTTGAAGGTATACATTGTCACCAAATGTGAAATAGTTATGGGTCAGGACAAAGTCACAAAGTTCTGCCACCAGGTTAGCCGTGACAGTATCGGGGATACTGTTCCTGACGGCTTGTAGTCCATCTTTGTGTGGAATGTTGGTGTAGAGGGCTTCTACATCCATAGTGGCTAGGATGGTGTTTTTAGGAAGATCACCAATGGACTGTAGTTTCCTCAGGAAATCGGTGGTGTCTCGAAGATAGCTGGGAGTGCTGGTAACGAAGGGCCTGAGGAGGGAGTCTACATAGCCAGACAATCCTGCTGTCAGGGTGCCAATGCCTGAGATGATGGGGCGTCCAGGATTTCCAGGTTTATGGATCTTGGGTAGCAGATAGAATACCCCAGGTCCTGGCTCCAGGGGTGTGTCTGTGCGGATTTGTTCTTGTGCTTTTTCAGGGAGTTTCTTGAGCAAATGCTGTAGTTTCTTTTGGTAACTCTCAGTGGGATCAGAGGGTAATGGCTTGTAGAAAGTGGTGTTGGAGAGCTGCCTAGTAGCCTCTTGTTCATACTCTGACCTATTCATGATGACGACAGCACCTCCTTTGTCAGCCTTTTTGATTATGATGTCAGAGTTGTTTCTGAGGCTGTGGATGGCACTGTGTTCTGCATGGCTGAGGTTATGGGGTAAGCGATGCTGCTTTTCCACAATTTCAGCTCGTGCACGTCGGCGGAAGCAGTCTATGTAGAAATCCAGGCTGCTGTTTCGACCTTCAGGAGGAGTCCACCTAGAATCCTTCTTTTTGTAGTGTTGGCAGGAAGGTCTCTGTGGGTTAATATGTTGGTCAGAGGTGTGTTGGAAATATTCCTTGAGTCTGAGACGTCGAAAATAGGATTCTAGGTCAGCACAGAACTGTATCATGTTCGTGGGGGTGGAGGGGCAAAAGGAGAGGCCCCGAGATAGGACAGATTCTTCCGCTGGGCTAAGAGTATAGTTGGATAGATTAACAATATTGCTGGGTGGGTTACGGGAACCATTGTTGTGGCCCCTTGTGGCATATAGTAGTTTAGATAGCTTAGTGTCCTTTTTCTTTTGTAGAGAATCAAAGTGTGTTTTGTAAATGGCTTGTCTAGTTTTTGTAAAGTCCAGCCACGAGGAAGTTTGTGTGGAAGGTTGGTTCTTTATGAGAGTATCCAGTTTTGAGAGCTCATTCTTAATCTTTCCCTGTTTGCTGTAGAGGATGTTGATCAGGTGGTTCCGCAGTTTCCTTGAGAGAGTGTGGCACAAGCTGTCAGCATAGTCTGTGTGGTATGTAGATTGTAATGGATTTTTTACCTTCAGTCCTTTCGGTATGATGTCCATCTGTTTGCATTTGGAGAGGAAGATGATGTCTGTCTGTATCTGTGCGGCCTCAGAAACAACTCTGACATCATAATCAAAAAGGCTGACAAAGGAGGTGCTGTCGTCATCATGAATAGGTCGGAGTATGAACAAGAGGCTACTAGGCAGCTCTCCAACACCACTTTCTACAAGCCATTACCCTCTGATCCCACTGAGAGTTACCAAAAGAAACTACAGCATTTGCTCAAGAAACTCCCTGAAAAAGCACAAGAACAAATCCGCACAGACACACCCCTGGAGCCAGGACCTGGGGTATTCTATCTGCTACCCAAGATCCATAAACCTGGAAATCCTGGACGCCCCATCATCTCAGGCATTGGCACCCTGACAGCAGGATTGTCTGGCTATGTAGACTCCCTCCTCAGGCCCTTCGTTACCAGCACTCCCAGCTATCTTCGAGACACCACCGATTTCCTGAGGAAACTACAGTCCATTGGTGATCTTCCTAAAAACACCATCCTAGCCACTATGGATGTAGAAGCCCTCTACACCAACATTCCACACAAAGATGGACTACAAGCCGTCAGGAACAGTATCCCCGATACTGTCACGGCTAACCTGGTGGCAGAACTTTGTGACTTTGTCCTGACCCATAACTATTTCACATTTGGTGACAATGTATACCTTCAAATCAGCGGCACTGCGATGGGTACCCGCATGGCCCCACAGTATGCCAACATTTTTATGGCTGACTTAGAACAACGCTTCCTCAGCTCTCGTTCCCTAATGCCCCTACTCTACTTGCGCTACATTGATGACATCTTCATCATCTGGACCCATGGAAAAGAAGCTCTTGAGGAATTCCACCATGATTTCAACAATTTCCATCCCACCATCAACCTCAGCCTGGACCAGTCCACACAAGAGATCCACTTCCTGGACACTACGGTGCTAATAAGCGATGGTCACATAAACACCACCCTATATCGGAAACCTACTGACCGCTATTCCTACCTACATGCCTCTAGCTTTCATCCAGATCATACCACTCGATCCATTGTCTACAGCCAAGCGCTACAATATAACCGCATTTGCTCCAACCCCTCAGACAGAGACAAACACCTACAAGATCTCTATCATGCATTCCTACAACTACAGTACCCACCTGCTGAAGTGAAGAAACAGATTGACAGAGCCAGAAGAGTACCCAGAAGTCACCTACTACAGGACAGGCCCAACAAAGAAAACAACAGAACGCCACTAGCCATCACCTTCAGCCCCCAACTAAAACCCCTCCAACGCATCATCAAGGATCTACAACCTATCCTGAAGGACGAGCCATCGCTCTCTCAGATCTTGGGAGACAGACCAGTCCTTGCTTACAGACAGCCCCCCAATCTGAAGCAAATACTCACCAGCAACCACACACCACACAACAGAACCACTAACCCAGGAACCTATCCTTGCAACAAAGCCCGTTGCCAACTCTGTCCACATATCTATTCAGGGGATACCATCATAGGGCCTAATCACATCAGCCACACTATCAGAGGCTCGTTCACCTGCGCATCTACCAATGTGATATATGCCATCATGTGCCAGCAATGCCCCTCTGCCATGTACATTGGCCAAACTGGACAGTCTCTACGTAAAAGAATGAATGGACACAAATCAGACGTCAAGAATTATAACATTCAAAAACCAGTTGGAGAACACTTCAATCTCTCTGGTCACTCAATCACAGACCTAAGAGTGGCTATACTTCAACAAAAAAGCTTCAAAAACAGACTCCAACGAGAGACTGCTGAATTGGAATTAATTTGCAAACTGGATACAATTAACTTAGGCTTGAATAGAGACTGGGAATGGATGAGTCATTACACAAAGTAAAACTATTTCCCCATGGTATTTCTCCCTCCCACCCCACCCCCCCACTGTTCCTCTGATATTCTTGTTAACTGCTGGAATTAGCCTACCTGCTTGTCACCATGGAAGGTTTTCCTCCTTTCTCCCCCCTGCTGCTAGTGATGGCTTATCTTAAGTGATCACTCTCCTTACAGTGTGTATGATAAACCCATTGTTTCATGTTCTCTGTGTGTGTGTATATAAATCTCTCCTCTGTTTTTTCCACCAAATGCATCCGATGAAGTGAGCTGTAGCTCACGAAAGCTTATGCTCTAATAAATTTGTTAGTCTCTAAGGTGCCACAAGTACTCCTTTTCTTTTTGCGAATACAGACTAACACGGCTGCTACTCTGAAACCTGTGATTATGCAAGGCACTGAATTTAGCCGTATAGAGTGGAAATCTGTCAACTTCATGAAAAAACTCGCACAGATACAGACAGACATCATCTTCCTCTCCAAATGCAAACAGATGGACATCATACCGAAAGGACTGAAGGTAAAAAATCCATTACAATCTACATACCACACAGACTATGCTGACAGCTTGTGCCACACTCTCTCAAGGAAACTGCGGAACCACCTGATCAACATCCTCTACAGCAAACAGGGAAAGATTAAGAATGAGCTCTCAAAACTGGATACTCTCATAAAGAACCAACCTTCCACACAAACTTCCTCGTGGCTGGACTTTACAAAAACTAGACAAGCCATTTACAAAACACACTTTGATTCTCTACAAAAGAAAAAGGACACTAAGCTATCTAAACTACTATATGCCACAAGGGGCCACAACAATGGTTCCCGTAACCCACCCAGCAATATTGTTAATCTATCCAACTATACTCTTAGCCCAGCGGAAGAATCTGTCCTATCTCGGGGCCTCTCCTTTTGCCCCTCCACCCCCACGAACATGATACAGTTCTGTGCTGACCTAGAATCCTATTTTCGACGTCTCAGACTCAAGGAATATTTCCAACACACCTCTGACCAACATATTAACCCACAGAGACCTTCCTGCCAACACTACAAAAAGAAGGATTCTAGGTGGACTCCTCCTGAAGGTCGAAACAGCAGCCTGGATTTCTACATAGACTGCTTCCGCCGACGTGCACGAGCTGAAATTGTGGAAAAGCAGCATCGCTTACCCCATAACCTCAGCCATGCAGAACACAGTGCCATCCACAGCCTCAGAAACAACTCTGACATCATAATCAAAAAGGCTGACAAAGGAGGTGCTGTCGTCATCATGAATAGGTCAGAGTATGAACAAGAGGCTACTAGGCAGCTCTCCAACACCACTTTCTACAAGCCATTACCCTCTGATCCCACTGAGAGTTACCAAAAGAAACTACAGCATTTGCTCAAGAAACTCCCTGAAAAAGCACAAGAACAAATCCGCACAGACACACCCCTGGAGCCAGGACCTGGGGTATTCTATCTGCTACCCAAGATCCATAAACCTGGAAATCCTGGACGCCCCATCATCTCAGGCATTGGCACCCTGACAGCAGGATTGTCTGGCTATGTAGACTCCCTCCTCAGGCCCTTCGTTACCAGCACTCCCAGCTATCTTCGAGACACCACCGATTTCCTGAGGAAACTACAGTCCATTGGTGATCTTCCTAAAAACACCATCCTAGCCACTATGGATGTAGAAGCCCTCTACACCAACATTCCACACAAAGATGGACTACAAGCCGTCAGGAACAGTATCCCCGATACTGTCACGGCTAACCTGGTGGCAGAACTTTGTGACTTTGTCCTGACCCATAACTATTTCACATTTGGTGACAATGTATACCTTCAAATCAGCGGCACTGCGATGGGTACCCGCATGGCCCCACAGTATGCCAACATTTTTATGGCTGACTTAGAACAACGCTTCCTCAGCTCTCGTTCCCTAATGCCCCTACTCTACTTGCGCTACATTGATGACATCTTCATCATCTGGTCCCATGGAAAAGAAGCTCTTGAGGAATTCCACCATGATTTCAACAATTTCCATCCCACCATCAACCTCAGCCTGGACCAGTCCACACAAGAGATCCACTTCCTGGACACTACGGTGCTAATAAGCGATGGTCACATAAACACCACCCTATATCGGAAACCTACTGACCGCTATTCCTACCTACATGCCTCTAGCTTTCATCCAGATCATACCACTCGATCCATTGTCTACAGCCAAGCGCTACGATATAACCGCATTTGCTCCAACCCCTCAGACAGAGACAAACACCTACAAGATCTCTATCATGCATTCCTACAACTACAGTACCCACCTGCTGAAGTGAAGAAACAGATTGACAGAGCCAGAAGAGTACCCAGAAGTCACCTACTACAGGACAGGCCCAACAAAGAAAACAACAGAACGCCACTAGCCATCACCTTCAGCCCCCAACTAAAACCCCTCCAACGCATCATCAAGGATCTACAACCTATCCTGAAGGACGAGCCATCGCTCTCTCAGATCTTGGGAGACAGACCAGTCCTTGCTTACAGACAGCCCCCAATCTGAAGCAAATACTCACCAGCAACCACACACCACACAACAGAACCACTAACCCAGGAACCTATCCTTGCAACAAAGCCCGTTGCCAACTCTGTCCACATATCTATTCAGGGGATACCATCATAGGGCCTAATCACATCAGCCACACTATCAGAGGCTCGTTCACCTGCGCATCTACCAATGTGATATATGCCATCATGTGCCAGCAATGCCCCTCTGCCATGTACATTGGCCAAACTGGACAGTCTCTACGTAAAAGAATGAATGGACACAAATCAGACGTCAAGAATTATAACATTCAAAAACCAGTTGGAGAACACTTCAATCTCTCTGGTCACTCAATCACAGACCTAAGAGTGGCTATACTTCAACAAAAAAGCTTCAAAAACAGACTCCAACGAGAGACTGCTGAATTGGAATTAATTTGCAAACTGGATACAATTAACTTAGGCTTGAATAGAGACTGGGAATGGATGAGTCATTACACAAAGTAAAACTATTTCCCCATGGTATTTCTCCCTCCCACCCCACCCCCCACTGTTCCTCTGATATTCTTGTTAACTGCTGGAATTAGCCTACCTGCTTGTCACCATGGAAGGTTTTCCTCCTTTCTCCCCCCTGCTGCTAGTGATGGCTTATCTTAAGTGATCACTCTCCTTACAGTGTGTATGATAAACCCATTGTTTCATGTTCTCTGTGTGTGTGTGTATATAAATCTCTCCTCTGTTTTTTCCACCAAATGCATCCGATGAAGTGAGCTGTAGCTCACGAAAGCTTATGCTCTAATAAATTTGTTAGTCTCTAAGGTGCCACAAGTACTCCTTTTCTTTTTAGGAATTAGATGGTAACTCATTTGTGTATATATGTTTGCTTGTTTTAAATAATAAAAGCTACAGTTAATAGCTTTAGATTGTTTATTACAGGATTGGTTTTGGTGCAAGATCTAGGGTACCAACTGATGGGGGGACGGGGGGGGGAAGTAATTGACTGATCTCTTAGGACTGGAACCAACCTGAGAATGGTGTGACTTCTGGTGTACGTAATTATTTATCACTAAATCCAGTTTGTCTGGGCAGCAAGATAAACTGGAGAATCTAAGGCAGTGGGGGCAACCTGCAGCCCATCAAGGTAATCTGCAGGCAGGCCACAGACACTTTGTTTACATTGACCATCCGCAGGCACAGCCGACTGCAGCTCCCATTGGCCGGGAATGGCAAACTGTGGCCACTGGGAGCTGCAGGCCGCTGTGCCTGCAGTCGGTCAATGTAAACAAACTGTTTCGCAGCCCACCAGTGGATTACCCTGATGGGTCACAGGTTGCCCACCACTGGTATAAAGGGACTGTCTGTGACTTCATGGTAAGACTGTTATAGTGATCAGGAGTAACCAATGTAAACTCCTGGGGAAATTCTGCACTACTGTATGCATAATTAATGAGCCCCACATATTTTAAGTTTTTTGCACAGAAAAAAAAATTCTGCCAAAATGTTGCTGTAGTTCTGCCTTTTGCCCAACTGAAGGTGCTGTGGTGCAAGAACACAGCAGCAGCTCCTGGCGAGCTCGGGAAGAGAAAGAGCCTGCCTTCCTTGCAGCGCCTGTCAGGCCAGGTCAGGAGACAGGGGCTGTGGGGAGACAGACAGCATGGAGTGCTGGGTGGGGGTCAGACAGGGACACATAAGGGCTAGTGGGGGAGGACAGACTGGGGCAGGGGCTAAATGGGAGTGAAGACACAGAGCCACAGGGGGGAGGGAGTGCAGGGCCACATGGGGACAGGGGGAGGAGTGTCTGAGTGAGGGTGGAGGGACAAATGTGGACAGGGGGTGCCAGTTCAATGGGGTTGCAGAACATATGGAGACAGGGCAGAAGTGCCTGACTGGATGGAATAGGCTAGGGGTCAGCCAGGGTATGCATGGGTGAAGCTTCCTAACAATCCCGCCCGCGCCTCCCCCAAAAAGGTTCCATACTTTTCCCACCCCATACCCAACAACCATCAAAGGTCACACCCAGGCTCCTTCCCAGCAATTTACTTCTCTCTCCCTCAACTCCTCCATTACCCCTGACTCCCCCAAGTCTTTGCACTGCTATTGAGGAGCACAGGAAATGCAGTTCTGTATTGTAGTTTAAATGAATTATTACTCAGAATTCTGTATTCATATGCTTAGTAAGGAATCAGACATACTTGCCGACAGGTATTTTGAAATAAATTACCAAAATAATTGAAATTGGTATAATTATATTATGTTATTGACAAAATATGCAGAATTTTGCAGCATTTTAAAATATTTTGCAGAATTTTTATTTTTTTGTTGCAGAATTCCTCCAGGAATAATTTGTTACTGGCTTGGTGAAGTATAATTATAGACCACCACCAGTTTGGAGTGTAGTCTGCCCTGAGGTAGGCACTCACAGTTGTGAGCCACTCCAGACAGCGTGACACCATTCTAACAAGTAAATCTTGCTATCAAATATGTATGTGTGTTCATATTTAAGAGTCAGATTATAAAAAACTGAACAGCAAATATTGGTATGTTGAAACTAACTAGAATTTTCAGCTATGTACTGATTGCTTTGACTATATTGTCGTAACATTTGTCACATAATAATCCATACTTATAGATGATCTGGGCAGGTTTCTTCCCCCTACTGGGCTGAGTAGGCTCCCTCTAACAGGAAGCCTCAACACACATCTCCCGGGGAGGCCATCAGAGGTGGGGCTGAGCTCTAAAAGGGCCAGCCCAGTTTGTGACATTCCCCCTCCTTTTTCCATCTACTTTAATCACTGTTCACAGCAATAGTCTCCAGGGGATTGGAGGCTGGGTGGGGAAGTGTGAGGAGGGAAAGGGTTAGCGGCTGCCAAGTGAAAACTAGGAAGAAAACAGTGAATAAAGAACACCTGTAGATAAAGAATACATGTGACAACAAATTAAGAATTCAGAGACAGTCAGAGCAGATACACATTTTAGACAAGGCCTCAGGCGGGTGAAATTTACATACCACACATGGCATGGGCTCAGCATTGTTACTAATATTACTAGCAGCATTACAATGAAAAATCCTTTTTGAAGCATAAGATTTTTGAAGATAATTCTGTAATTAGGACAGAACAACGGCACCATACATTTTACCAGTAATTCAGCTTCATTGGAAGAATTTCTAACAATAATACAGTAGAAATCCATATTAAAAAGTTGTTCTTGCTTTCACTAAACTCCAACCTACATCTCCAATACGCCTCCTGTGCTTCTCTATCCCTATCATTCCAACAGTGATGTTAATTTTGACTTTTCTTTCATTTCCTTCTACTGTTCTCAACTCTGCCCTCTATGCATGGAACACTGTCCCAAAACCTATTCCCCTGACCACTTTACTCATTCAAATGCCTTGTAAAACAAACACTTTTGTTGCATCATCTGAGACAATGCATAGGGGAAAAACAAATTCATTGAATGGACCACCACTGAGTTCTTTTCATTCTAATTCAGCAAGGTGCTTAAGCATGGGCCTAAGTTAAAGCATGAAGAGTCCCATTGATTTCAAAGGGAATACTGTCATGCTCAAGTACTTTACTTAAATTTAGTCCTTACTGAATAGTGGTGTTATCTTATTGAGTCATCGTAAGAAAGGTTAGGAGTGAAAAGGTCCAGAGAAGGGTAAAGAGAACTATTATGGGTCTTTTATATAATACGACACTGCAAAAATTAGGATTATTCCACCTATAAAGGAAACGAGTTTAAAGCAATTTAGCTGAAATATGCATAGTTCCAGCTAGTAAATACACACTCAGTCATACACCCTGGACTCCAACCTCATACTTTACTCAATTCTATGTTGTTTTTACCTTTTAAAAAGTAGTCTAGTGGTAAGATTTCATTCTGTAGCTGAAACTGGAGTTAAGGTTATATATTAACCTGTGATTGCAAAACACTGCAAATGTGCATTGGGTGGGGCCTAGAAAAAGTTTGTTGTGAAGCTTCCTTCTTTAAGCTGAGTGTTTGGGTGTTATATTTGGTCAGTAAGAAATGTTACCTGAACATGGTTAAAATGTTAGTTTGGGGCTTAACTTTTCTTTTTAATTTTAGTGATTTCATTGATCAGAAATGCAATTGCAATTGTTCTTTTTTTTTTTAAATGCGGGTTTAATTAGGAGTCTGGGTAAACAAATTCGTATTGAAGTTCACAGAACATGGGTTCTGGTGGGCAGACGGGGCCACCTCTATTGAGGCCACCCTGCCACTGATCCAGGAATTAACAAGAACGGTAGAGATTTTAACCACTGTGACAGGACAGAGAGAGAGATGCAGGTTCTCCAGATCAATTGAGTTGTACTTTATGTAAAAGTGAGTCAGGAGGAAAAGATATATTTAAGCCACTTCTGTATTCCCTTATCCCACATGACTGCCCATTTAGGACAGATTGATCAAGAGAGAGAAAAAAAATCACTACTGGAATGACTTCCTTTGGCTTAGAAGATAAAATGTGGCAGCCTTTTAATATCTTGTGTTAGAACAAAGAGAGTTATTACCTCTTTGAACAAACTCGTGTGGGGAATTTTGTGTAGGCAGAACAGTTACCCAAAGAGAAGTTTGTCTAGAAAACTGAAGTTAAGAAGCCTGCTCCTATATTTAATATGGGACCATGAGTCAAGACCTTGGTTTTACACTGCATTCAAGAGAGAGAAAAAAAAAACCACTCCTACAGCTCAGTGCATCCTCATACAGCATACACTTGTGCAGTACGCTCTGGAACAGAACAGAACACTTACAACAGAGGATCATACTTTGGTCAATTAAGTCTGCTATGTTGCCCATAGCAGTAGCTTGCAGATGAAGCATCAGAGGAAGGCAAACAGAAACCTACAGTGGATCCATGTAATTGTTCAACACTATATTAGAGTTTCTTGGGAATTTTCCATCAAAATGTGTTTCGCTTCTACCTCAGAGATGGTAATATCTACCTCCATATCCTCATTCCCATTTGTCATGCTACCATTATCCCTAAGATCCTCTTTAGCCTTATTAAAGACTGAGGCAAAGTATTTGTTTAGATATTGGGCCATGCTTAGATTATCCTTAACCTCCACGCCATCCTCAGTGTTTAGCGGTCCCACTTCTTCCTTCTTAGTTTTCTTCTTATTTATATGGCTAGAGAACCTTTTACTATTGGTTTTAATTCCCTTTGCAAGCTCCAACTCTACTTGACTTTTAGCCTGTCTCACTTTATCCCTACATGTTCCGACCTCAATAAGGTAGCTTTCCTTGCTGATCCCTCCCATCTTCCACTCCCTGTATGCTTTCTGCTTTTTCTTAGTCACCTCTCTGAGATGCTTGCTCATCCAGCTTGGTCTACAACTCCAGTCTATGAATTTTTTCCCCTTTCTTGGGATGCAGGCTTCCGATAGCTTCTGCAGCTTTGATTTAAAGTAATCCCAGGCCTCCTCTACCTCTAGATCCAAAAGTTCTTCAGTCCAATCCACTTCCCTAACTAATTTCCTTAATTTTTGAAAGTCAGCCCTTTTGAAATCAAAAACCCTAGTTGCAGATTTATTTTTGTTAATTCTTCCATTCAGTTTGAACTGAATTAGCTCATGATCATTTGAACCAAGATTATCCCCTACAACCATTTCTTCTATGAGGTCCTCACTACTCACCAAAGCCAAATCTAAAATGGCATCCCCTCTAGTTGGTTCAGCAATTACTTGATGAAGGAATCCATCAGCTATCGCATCTAGGAAAATCTGAGCCCTATTATTATTACTAGCACTAGCATTATTAGACTTCCTGTCTATATCTGGGAAGTTAAAGTCTCCCATGATCACATAGTTTCCATTTGTATTTACTTTATTAAAGACATTAAAAAGGGCTAGCCATATCCAAATTAGATCCTGGCAGTCTATAGCACACCCCAAGCACTATCCTAGGGGAGGCTCTACTAGTTTTCTTCCCCAATGTAATTTTTGCCCAGACGGACTCTGTCTTATCCATTGCATCGCTTCTTATTTCTTTACATTCTACCTCAACATTGATATACAATGCTACTCCACCACCTTTACCTTTTTTTCTGTCTTTCCTAAACAGCACATACCCTTCAATACCTGTAGTCCAGTCATGACTACTATTCTACCATGTTTCTGTTATCCCTATAATATCTGGTTTCACTTCCTACAGCAGTAGCTCTAGTTCCTCCATTTTGTTACCTAGGCTCCTCGCATTGCTGTACAAACATCTTAATTTTTGGTGTTTGGCCTCGCTCACATTTTGTACCCTATTAGGCAGAGTCATTCTACAGCCAGTATAACCTATTAGATTGGTATCCACACTGCCCTTCCTCCTTATATATATTCTCCTACCCACGGCTGTACCCTTTCTTACTTCATTTTCTGTCTCATGTCCCCATAATCCTCTCTGGGCTCCTTGGGTGAAATATATCTTCCATGATGCACTTTGGTCTCCTCTCTGGATGAGCTGCTGGGGTGGGATTGGGGGAGGAGGGCAGCAGGGGAATGAGGAGGAATGTGGTCCAGCCAGGAAGCTTGCCTCATAAAGGAGAACAAGGGCATGAGGTGCCTGAACTACAACTCACACGAAGTTATGTGGCAGCTCATGCAGATGCAGTTTAATGTTGAACTGAGCCAAAATGAAACATTTTGATTCATGAACGTATAAATGTTTCATTTCAATCAAAACCAAAATAACAGTCTGTTGAAATACTTATTTCTCACAAGATGGAAATTCCAATTTTGACCATCTCTGGTACTGACAAGTTTCTTTCTTCCCCCATTAGTTTATACCCAAGGTCTTATTTGAATAGCTGGATGATTGCCCAATAATTGCAGCTGAGTTGTGACAAGACATGAAAAAAAATCTCAGAAAAGTAATAATGGCCCTTTATTAATTGTGGTATTTTGGAAGAGGCAGAGAAGACCTATTTAAGAAAAGTGTGCTGGAACATTATATACAATTATATATATTATATATACTTGTTTATATTTACAATATAAACAAGTATTATGTCTGCTAATTTTTTTGATAACCAGACTTTTACTACAACTATATTATAGACATTAATGCGTGGGGCTGCCAGCAGGAGCTCTGGGGGGCCAGCAGCCCCTCACCGTCAGCCCCAGACAGCTGGCAAAATTGTGGCAGAAGCCTAGTATTGTGGGATCCACAATATCACAAATTAAGTAGGTCCTTATTTATACCTTTTAAAAATATTTTATTACCTCTGCCTTCATAGGCATACTACAGTATAATATCAGTTGTCATAAGTTCATCTAATTCCCTTTTTCTACTATTTGATGGACAAGAAAAAAAGCAAAATTACTGATCACCATCATCTGGAGCTCCTGTAGCAGTGACCAACCCGAAGCCATATCAGCATGGACACCACAGTCAGAGGTAGAGAAGCTATTCTTTCTTTCTGATAAGAACGTGCTTATTGTGAACTAAATCACCATCTGAAAATGTGAATTTCACTGCAGTTTTAGCGTAGAACTCATTGCTCGCCATGACATGAAACAATTCATTTTGTTACCAGAGTTCAGACACTAGTACTGCCACACAATAACTAAATCTGAAGATGATTGTGGAATCCTACTTCGCTTCTGAAGGGTTGAAGCATTTATTTGTCTGCCTTTTTTTTTTTTAAGTGTCCTTTCAGTCCCACGGCTATACCACAGCAATGTTTGTGTCAACTTTGTGACCAGAGTGGAAAGCTTGACATTTTGAGATGGACACAGACTTGTATTCTACCACATGCTATTTGCAGGAAAGATTATTTTTCCCATGTAAGTGCCAGACTCGTCTTAAGAGTGGGATAACAATCAAAACCGTCCTATTCATCTTCTGCTCATCATCCAGGTTACAGAAGAATCCTCTAAATACACAAGTTTATCAGCTCCTTTCCCAAATATTTTAGCATTTGAAAAGAGGTTTTAATGAGGTGGCATAAGTCAGATGATTTTTACCAATTTATTTTTCCTTTCTCTTTCTTTCTTTACATTTTCAAGAGTTTTTTTTATTTCTTTTTTCATGGAGGTGAAGATACAATTCCCTTCTACTCATGAATGAGATCCAAACCACAATGTGGAGCAATACATTTGTAACTTGGAGACAATTCTAGGATCTGCTCTCAATCAAGAAGGCAAAAAGATACACACTTCCCCAGCTGTCAATGTAAAGTTTGATGGAGACTATCCGAACAGTTTCAAGCAGATTTGCTTAACTATGATAAAAGAACAAAACAATCACACTGAACATCTGTAAGTGTGATTAATCTAATCCTAACTTTTTAAAACTTGGATTTACTTCACACTACATTATTGCCCTCACATGTTAAACATGCAAGCACGTGCTGCAAGTTTTGATAAACTTCTATTCTTAGACTTGCCAACTTGGAAGCCCCCGAAATACTGAAGGAAGCATTTTGATGTCCAGGCCTTACTGTTAGGAGTTCTTAAATAACGCTGTTTATACAGGCAGAGGGGACCTGATCTTGAGAGGTGCTGAACACACACAGAGTTCCAACTGAAGTTCATGGAACTCAGTTGTTCCTCTCAGGGATTTAAGTTCTCGGGAGAAAACATGTCAATGATGAGTAAACTGGTATTCTGGATGTTATATGGCACATAAAGTACACAGTTCCCATTTACGTTAATGGACGTTCAATCACAGCAGTAGTATAGAGACATTTAACTTCATCAGCATTGAACTGATGTTGAACAGAATGCACATACACTTTTTCCTCTTGAAATGCCAGTTGTTATATTCAATAAAACATCAATCATAGCTCTAGAGATCATTAAGTTCCCAAAGGCTTATTGGATTTTTTTTTTTTAAACTTTTTGAAGGGCCTGATCCAGAACCAACTGAAGTGATGAGAAAAGACTAAAATTAGGCATTTCCAAACTGGGAGGCATGGAGGAACACTCGGGGGGCATGCAACAGGGCCAAGGATGGTTCACACGGTAGGGCGGAAAAGGAGCCCCAAGCTTCCAGCTCTGTTCTGACCCCAGCCTTGCTCTTCACCCAACCCCAATAAGCCCCAGTCCTGCTGTCTCCAGGCCCAGGCCAGACCCTAAGGGTATGGGGGGGGGGGGAAGAGAGGGGGAGCGCCACGCTTCCAGCCCAGTTCCACCCCCAGCTCTGCTGCTAGGAAGCCTTGGCTATGCAGTAGTGGAGACGGCATGGGCAGATTCCATTACTGGTAAGGGAGGTGAGGATACGACCGAAAAAGTTTGGGCATTCCTGCTCTAAATTCAGTGGGCTTTGGAGCATATCATAAGAAAACTGAGTACTTTTTACTACTTCATCAAAAACTTCCATAAGGAGAACTTCACATAGGTCCTTAGCCTTGATTCTATCCTGGGGATTTTTCCATGGAAAGGGTGAATTAACCCTATACCTTTACACTGAAAGATCCTTGCTTAGCGTTGGTTACTCATACTGTTCCTATGAGTCATAGAACAACAGGGTTGGAACGGACCTCAGGAGGTCATCTAGTCCAACCCCCTGCTCAAAGCAGGGCCAATCCCCAACTAAATCATCCCAGCCAGGGTTTTGTCAAGCCTGACCTTAAAAACTTCGAAGGAAGGAGATTCCACCACCTCCCTAGGTAATGCATTCCAGTGTTTCACCACCCTCCTAGTGAAAAAGCTTTTCCTAATATCCAACCTAAACCTCCCCCACTGCAACTTGAGACCATTACTCCTTGTTTTGTCATCTGCTACCACTGAGAACAGTCTAGATCCATCCTCTTTGGAATCCCCTTTCAGGTAGTTGAAAGCAGCTATCAAATCCCCCCTCATTCTTCTCTTCTGCAGACTAAACAATCCCAGTTCCCACAGCCTCTCCTCATAAGTCATGCATTCCTAATCATTTTTGTTGCCCTCTGCTGGATGTTTTTCAATTTTTCCCCACATCCTTCTTGTAGTGTGGGGCCCAAAACTGGACACAGTACTCCAGATGAAGCCTCACCAATGTCACATAGACGGGAATGATCACATCCCTGCTGGCAATGCCCCTACTTATACAGCCCAAAATGCCATTGGCCTTCTTGGCAAGAACGGCACACTGTTGACTCATATCCAGCTTCTTGTCCACTGTAATCCCTAGGTCCTTTTCTGCAGAACTGCTGCCTAGCCATTCGGTCCCTAGTCTGTAGCGGTGCATGGAATTCTTCCATCCTAAGTGCAGGACTCTGCACTTGTCCTTGTTGAACCTCATCAGATTTCTTTTGGCTCAATCCTCTAATTTGTCTAGGTCCCTCTGTATCCTATCCCTATCCTCCAGCATATCTACATCTCCTCGCAGTGTAGTGTCATCTGCAAACTTGCTGAGGGTGCAATCCACCCCATCCTCCAGATCATTAATGAAGATATTGAACAAAACCGGCCCAAGGACCGACCCTTGGGGCACTCGACTTGAAACCAGCCGCCAACTAGACATGGAGCTATTGATCACTACCCATTGAGCCCAACAATCTAGCCAGCTTTCTATCAACCTTATAGTCCATTCATCCAGCCCATACTTCTTTAACTTGCTGGCAAGAATACCGTGGGAGACCATGTCAAAAGCTTTGCTAAAGTCAAAGAACAACATGTCCACTGCTTTCCCCTCATCCACAGAGCCAGTTATCTCGTCATAGAAGGCAATTAGATTAGTCAGGCATAACTTTCCCTTGGTGAATCCATGCTGACTGTTCCTGATCACTTTCCTCTCCTCTAAGTGCTTCAGAATTGATTCCTTGAGGACCTGCTCCATGATTTTTCCAGGGACTGAAATGAGGCTGACTGGCCTGTAGTTCCCAGGGTCCTCCTCCTTCCCTTTTTTAAAAGATGGGTACTACATTAGCCTTTTTCCGGGACCTCCCCCGATCACCATGAGATTTTTCAAAGATAATGGCCAATGGCCCTGCAATCACATCCGCCAACTCCTTTAGCACTCTCGGATGCAGCGCATCCGGCCCCATGGATTTGTGCTCGTCCAGCTTTTCTAAATAGTCCCAAACCACTTTTCTCCACAGAGGGCTGGTCACCTCCTCCCCATGCTCTGCTGCCCAGTGCAGTAATCTGGGAGCTGACCTTGTTCATGAAGACAGAGGGGGGGAAAAAAAAACAAAAACAAACATTCAGTACATTAGTTTTTTCCACATCCTCTGTCACTAGGTTGCCTCCCTCATTCAGTAAGGGGCCCACACTTTCTTTGACTTTCTTCTTATAGCTAACATACCTGAAGAAACCCTTCTTGTTACTCTTAACATCTCTAAACTTAATTCAGAGACTCAGGTTTTTCTGCAGTTTCATACCGGAGCTCTGAGCAGTCCTACTGCTCTCTTACATACAATGCAACTCCCCCACCTTTTCTGCTCTGCCTGTCCTTCCTGAACAGTTTATATCCATCCATGACAGTACTCCAGTCATGTGAGTTATCCCACCAAGTCTCTGTTATTCCAATCACATCATAATTCCTTGACTGTGCCAGGACTTCCAGTTCTCCCTGCTTGTTTCCCAGGCTTCTTGCATTTGTGTATAGGCACTTGGGATAACTTGCCATTTGTCCTGCTTTCTTAGTATGAGGCAGGAGCCCTCCCCTCTCGCACTCTCCTGCTTGTGCTTCTTCCCGGTATCCCATTTACCTCAGGGCTTTGGTCTCCTTCCCCTGGTGAATCTAGTTTAAAGCCCTCCTCACTAGGTTAGCTAGCCTGCTTGCGAAGATGCTCTTCCTTCTCTTCGTTAGGTGGAGCCCATCTCTGCCTAGCACTCCTTCTTGGAGCACCATCCCCTGGTCAAAGAATCCAAAGCCTTCTCTCCGACACCACCTGCGTAGTCATTCATTAACTTCCACAATTCGACCGTCTCTACCCAGGCCTTTTCCTTCCATGGGGAGGATGGACGAGAACACCACTTGCGCCTCAAACTCCTTTATCCTTCTTCCCAGAGCCATGTAGTCTGCAGCGATCCGCTCAATGTCCTTCTTGGCAGTATCATTGGTGCCCACATGGAGAAGCAGGAAGGGGTAGCGATCGAGGGCTTGATGAGTCTCGGCAGTTTCTCTGTCACATTGTGAATCCTAGCTCCTGGCAAGCAGCAGACTTCTCGGTTTTCCCGGTCGGGGCAGCAGATCGAGGACTCAGTCCCACTGAGCAGCGGGGGGGGGGGGGGGGGGGAAGCAGTGGTTGTCAAGTGCTTCTCTTGGGAGCAGGGGTAGTCGAACCCCCATCCCTATGACAGTGAATCTCATGCCTTCCAATCAGTGGAGTCTTCTTCTGTTCCCTTCCCTCAGATGTATCATCTAGTCCACTCTCCACATTAGTATCTGTGGAGATAATATGAAAATGGTTGCTTACCTGTATCTGCTTTCCTGGTACATGGACGCTCCCCTTTCTTCTTCTGGAGGTCACATGCTGCCAACTTTCTTCACCGTCCTCCAGTCCCTGCTGCGCAGCCTGCTCTGAGTCTTCAGAACATTGTGTCCGTAGAAGCATATCCTGACATCTGTCCAGGAAATCTTCAGTTTCTCTTATGCAACGCAGGGTCAATACTTGTTTCTCCAGTTCTTGAACCTTCTCTTCCAATATGGAGACCAACTTGCACTTTGTATGGACAAAGTTGCTTCTGTTCTGTGGAAGACAGACAAACATGGCACATCCAGTGCAGGTCACAAGAGCTGACCACTCCCCATCCATATTACCTTCCTTCTACAAGCTTCCTCAGGAGTTGTAGTGACTACTCAGAGAAGCTGGCAAGATGCAAGCCTGAGTGGGCTCTCCCCAGGCGAACTCCCAGGAAAACTCCGTGTTTGCCATTCGGCTGTTTGCCAGCTGACTGGCTTTTTATAACAGTCAAGCCCACTCAAGGCTCACCTGGAACAAAGCGCTCCCAATTCACACTTTTCAAACAACCAATCAAGCACATGGTCAAACAATGTTTCTATGAGAAGCTAGAATAAAAATTCAAAAAGAGAACAGGTTGATTTAACTTTTATGGGTCATTTTCATATGTATATTCCAGCCAGCCAGATATTCGTGTCATTCAAAGATTATGTTCTCGTGGATAGAACATGAAAAATAAGCTGTTTAAAATTGTCAAATTTCACTAAACTAAATAGGATTAGCAGAGATTTGTATAATAAAAATAATAAATCTTATCTTTAGAATAATTTCAAATAGTTAAATGCTATCTTTAACCAGAGCCACTAAAGCAATTAGAGAATTACAATTTCAGTGTGTTGAAATTACAAGACATTGCATACCCTGTAATTGTAAGAAATTGGGTGAGTGCTTATACTACACTAAATTAAATGGTTGATTAAAGAACTCTTTCAAAGGGTTAATGGTTAATAATTTGCAATGTACTGAAATCACAAAGAACAGGCCTTTTACACCCAGTTCTCACAAACACAAGGCCAAAACCTGCTGCCAAGAAAACTTTGCTAGGTGATTAAAACTGGGGAGGAAATGCTTAGCTCCATGCATTGTAAAGCTGCAGAATGTTAGATTATCATTATCCAATTAATCATTTCATTCTTGTAATCAGGTCAGTGAGTGCCACTGAAAATGTGCTTTTAAATGCAGTCAGATGTTAAATGAAATAAACTTAGGCTATGGCTACACTATAGAGCTCACAGCAGCCCAGCTCCACTGATACTGATACTCTAAACAGATGGGAGAGAGCTCTCCTCAACTTAATTACAACAGCCCCCATGAGAAGGGATAGCTATCCTACTGACAAAGTGCTGTCCACACTGACAAAGCTTAGGTGTAATTTACGTCGCTTAGGGGGTGGCTTATTCACACCCCAGAGTGACAAACTTAAGCTGTAGTGTGTACATAGCTGAAAGCCCTTTCTAGATAGATTGGCCAGAATTAAGGAGCTCAGCATGCTGGATGCATGTTGGGAAATTGGTTCTTTCTGAGAAGCTTCCCATAAGGGCCATAATGGCAGCTTGTGGGTGCTGAGCACTTTTGAAAATCTGGCTCTTGTTTGGGTGCCTAAAGGAGAGATGAGCTCTTCTGAAAAATCCCACCCCGGCCGATGGATGCCGAGTACATGAAAATCTGATCCCTGTGATCTTTTAACCTTTGGTAAAATACCTAATTTTTGTCATTTGTCAACTAGCCCTGTAACTTAGAACCATTGAATGGTCAATGTAACAACAATTCACAAGGATAGCAATCTAGCAAAATGCCGAGCGACGCAAAAAGCATTGACTTTCATCGGCTATGAGGGTGTTCAATTTCTTACAGACTCTAATTAATTATTATTATTCTTAGAAGTAAATATTTAATTTGGGCACTCCCAAAGGTATTGGTTGGGATTAGGTCACATAGTAATGGGCACTGTACAAACATTGTCTCTTTTCTATCCCTGCCCTATGTTTAAAAGGCATAAAACAGACGATGGGTTGAGGATGGGGATGTATCACACTAGCAAACAATGATGATGGCACAGCTTTTTTAGTCACATTAACTCTGTTTCAACTTGCAGTAGGGGTTGGGTATAGAGGAAAAAAAGGAAAGAAGGTGAAGAGGAACAAGTACAGCTTGTCACCTATCTAGCCATGGTCAACAAGCTGGGTTCTGTAGGCATCATAACAGAGGTGAGTCTTACAGGGGAGTTTGAAGGTAGATCATGTAGCAGTTGTATGGATATTAGGGAGTTTGTCCCAGCCATATGGGACAGCAATGAGCAAAAGTCCTTAAATGAGAAGCTAACTGAAGTGGCACATGTGCTGGGAACATTGCCAGAATGAAGGTGGAGGGTCACCGTCGTAAGTTAGTATGACAGATACTACTAAAATATTAGGAGACAGTGATTTCTCCTCCCACATACACCTGCAGAGGAGACAGGTGGGGAAAGGGGTCTCTGTCCCCTCTCATGCCCTTGTGACATGCATGAAAGCAGTCAGAGCATGGCCCTATGCTCATAAAGGACATCTTACCAGATAAAAATAAAACAAAGTTAACTTGTGTCCGTACTGGGACTAGAGCATCCAGTAACTTGTTTAAGTAAAACAACATAGCTGAAATCCTTGTTGGGGGGAGGGATGGGAGAAAGAAAAGCCCCAGACTGAGAGGTCACCTTAAAAAAATATGACTTGGATAACATACTACTAACTAGAGAAATGAGGAAGCTGTTAGCTGACTGAAGCTCATTTCTGATAAGAGTAAGGTGATAGTGCTGCTGTCATCTTAAGATGAGATCACCACATCTTCTACATTAATCATCATCTTAGAATCAACCAGAAACTGAAATTGGTGTAGAATAAGGCAACCTTCTTAGTAAGTGGTGCATTTCATTAAGAGCACTTAAGACCAGTGTTCCATGATCTGTTCTGTTTTCCAGGAGGAGATTAAGGTGCTGATATAAAGCCCTAATGGGTTTGTGACCCTCTCTCTCTTCATGTTGGAGTACTCTCTGTATGAGAAAGGGAACTGCTGGCAGATCCTTCTTTGTGAGAAGTCTCAGGTTAAAATCCACTCCTTCCATACCTACAATCCTGCCTTTGGTCTAATATAGACCAAATATTTTTGCATTCTGGGCCCATATCTTTTTTCCAAGGGGAGCAGTGAGGGGCATGACATGGGCTGGTATCTGTTGGTGAGGCAGGGTAAGGTTAGATCATCATCTCAGGTTGATTTTTTCCCTGCACTTGTGGGAAGGCAGCCAGTTTAACAACTTTTATTTTTAAAATTATGTCTAAGGTACTTGGAGTCCAGGATTGCCACTCGTCTTTTGTGATGTCTAAGTAGGTGTATAGATAGATCTAGATAATTAGAAGTGAGAAATGTAACACATACTGCTTAATATATGGGTAAAACAGTTTGATATTTCAATACGTAGAAATGCAAATAAGCATATTTAATGAAAACAGGAAGAAAAATACATCATCTCTCTTCTCTCCATGGCACTGACTCTGCTATAAAAAGCACATGGTGCAATTCATTTTTCATTTCACCCTCACATTAAGTCTGTGCTAGGAGTTAAATTCTGCAGCACAACTAGAATAATGATTTACACTTATTACATCTTTTATCCAAGGATCTGTAACTCACATAAACAGGATATAATCAAGCATAACATGCCGATAGGATAAGTGTTGTGAAGTTAATTTTTTTATTTAAAGTGTTTCTCTTATGATCTAATTTGTGTACTGTGGAATACATTTTCCACAAGTATCATCTCTTTCGGGTCTCCAATAATGTGCGCACACACAATTATAGATGTGCATGCAAACATCTACACTTGACAGGCATAAAGAATTGTGTGTGTGTGTGCACAATTTGTAATACAGTAGACTCTAGGCAGCTATTTGCAGCTTCCAAATTGCCTTCAAACTTCATTGATGACCAGAAGCCTTATTTGGTTAGCATTTCATTGCTACCAAGAATTTGTCTGAAATACTTTGGTGTTCCATGAACACTGAATACAAGAACAGGCATATTCTGGGTGGCTAAAATGTCACACTGAAGATTTTTTGCACAGTACTAGAATGTAAATATTAACTGGCTTATGGGAAATAGTAAAATGTTACCCAAGAGTTAAAATAGTACCTATGATTTTGTCACATTGCCCTCAGTCCTCAAGATACATCTCTATTGCAGAAGAGAGATCACTGAAATGGACCACACTTGCTATTGTTGAGAAATGGGAGGCATAGAGATTCAAGAGAAGATATTTCAGTACTGTGAAACTTTTTTATTAACTGTCTCTCTCTGTGGAGAAGGTCAGTGTGCCACAGTGAGCCAAAATTTGCAGACTTTTGACGTTCTAAAGAAGAATTAGTGCTGTACCACAAGAAATGTGTGGTATGGTGGTATTTATTCTGAATAGATCAGCCCCTTATAGAACTACCATAAGACCTATGACCTTCTGACCTTTCAGTTCTAGAGAAAGGAGTACGGCTCATTAAGCTGTTTTTCTTTTTGCTAATGACCTTATATTGCTAATCTTCACTGCTCTCTGCTGAAGCAAACCACACACTTCAGAAGTGCAAATACTCTTGTATTAATCCCCGCCCCCACAAACCAAACTCTTGCTTACAGTTTGTGTTTATGACCAGATTTGAATACAGGAGAGCAATGTTAATTCAAAGGTGCATGCTGAAGAAGGGCCTACAAAGCTATACAATTTAGTTCTCACAACATCTTAACCCAAACTTGGAAGTGTTCACATCCGGCTCTAGTTCATATATCAGAAGACCTAAACAACATCATGTTGAAAGATGAATGAACCTCAGAGCGTTGCAAAAGTCAGTTAAATATGCCAAAAATAAGAACATTTATCTCAAATTTTCAGTCTATAAAGGTGGCATGGATAATTTACAAGAAAAAAAGTTTTCTTGTGAGTTTTTCCAGATTATTTCTGGTTTCTAGCCCTGGCTAGAATAAGGTCTGTGTGAAGAAGTAATTTTTAAAAAAGTATTCATAATGAGGTTTAGTTTGAAATTCAAGTAGTTTCACAGTAGTATTCACTATATTTCTGCTATCTAGCACTGATACTAGCTGTCTTCAAAGGAAGCAGTGGCATTTGTAAGTATATTTATGCAAGCTGGCCCACCCATATGACTTTACTATTAGTGAAGAAATTTCATCAGGTATAAACCCCTAAGCTTGAAACCACTTCAACAGTATGTCACAGATTCCCCCTTGCTTCTAAGCACACGTTTGTAGCTGGGTGCAGTAATGTCGGTGTTACTGTCTTAGTTTCCCCTCTCAGGCACCTCATAGACTACCACAAACTCTCTTCTGTCTGATATTACTCCTACCCAGGCCAAGTTTATCCCACAGAAAAAAAGAAGGGTCCTTGAAAGCCCAGAACACAGTCCATTTATCCCATACACAATGCACATAGTCCATACATGTCCCAAAACACACTGCAATAACATACCTCATATTCCTGCTACGGTGTCTTCCGCCATACCCAGATTCTCAGTCAGTCCTCACCTGTTCTTTTAACAGAACAACCACCTCAGCCCTTCTAGCAAGGGTCCTTCCCAGGCTTCTAAGCCTCTGCCTGGGAAAGGTCAGCATGCTAACCCCTATACTAGTCTTTTAACCCTCAGCACTCTTCAGCCTCACAGTCCTGTGGTCTGACTCAGGCAGGCCCCTACCCTGGTCTTCAGCCTTCCCCATGGACCTCCTAACCCATCACAGCAGTTTTCCTCTAATTTATTAGCCCCAGATGCACCCTGCCCTCTTAATCAGGTCAACCTGGGATGTATCTGTGCTGGCACAGAAGAGCTGGACCCAGTTTCACTTAAAGCAGCAAGCCACCCTGTGACATAATTGTAGGCACATGCACATCTGCTTTTGAGTTGTGAGAACCTTTCACAGTAAAACCACAAACATGAAACTCTGTTACTTTGGAGTTAGGCCATAGAAATAAGTGAGCCTCTGACTCTTGTCAAAATTGAAAGCAGAAAATAAGGGCTAAGTCATTTAATTATTCAAAAATTAATGTAAAGGTTCTATACTATGACACATGACAGTTGTTCATATGGTAGATCAGGATCCAACTGACTCATCTGAGCCCATATACAATGCAATGAATTTAACTGAACACATGGCAGTTTCATTTTTGAGTTTCAATTTTGTCACATTGAGTTAAAACAAAATATATAGCAAAATTTAAAGCAGTATGAAACCACACAAACCAGCAAATGAGAGTTAACTGAATTTGAGCTGAGTGAATAATTCATAACAAGTCATTTTGTGATTTTATTGCCACTTTGTTTGTGGATTGTCCACAAACAAATTTTGATTTTCTTGAATTCATCAACAGTTCGAAACACCAATTGAATTATTTCCACAAATAATTCTTGGACCGTAGACCAGTTGTAAGCTGTGACTCTTCAGTACTGGACAATTATGATTTGTGTACAGTCAAAATAGCTTTGTTCTCTGATTGGCAACTATTACGGTGCAACTAATTATTCAACTTCAAACTTTACTTTCTACTAATATTCTGCAGTATCCTCCTAAGAGTTGCAATTTTGATGAACATTGTTGTTACTCAAGATCTTTTCTGGAATAGCCCTATAAACTGAAAGAGGGCACAAAATTTAAAATGTGCAACAAATTCTTAGAAGACTTATTTTCAATATTTACCTACCTTTATCACTCCATTTTGTTTTGGGGTGGAGGGGAAATTTTACCTCAGTTTTAGTAAGATTTAGTTAAGGCTACCCTTCCTTTACATATTAATATTGGCAGAACACATAATTAAACATAAGCCAGGAGGACAGGAAGGAAATTTTAGGGTGAGTGTATGCATGTGTTAGTGTCATATTCTGTGGTTACAAATGAAAGGGCTTTAGGCTTCCTCTTCCTATATCGTTACATTGAAAGAAAAGGCAAATTTGTTTCTGGTCCTCTGAAAATACAATCATTTATTTGGCAATTAGCAAAAGGTTTTAGTACACCTTAACCAGTACTGCTGGCAAAGGTATCTTTGAACAATGAAATGGTTTTATATGAGTGCTGTGTGGGAGGAGGGGCACAGCAGAAGGGCTGAAGATCAGCATACTGCTAGGCAGGAATGAGAAGAGAAAAGCTTCTTTACTCAGAATTATCAAACAGACAAGATGGTAACATGGCCTTTAAGGCTTGTATGGACTAGACCCATCAAGGTGGGGAAACTGTCTAGCTCACATCCTGACCTCCCCCTTCCCCTCACCAAATGGGGAGCCTGTTAACCCATTCAGAGGAAAATCCAAAAGAGTTTGCCCACAGGTTCTCTCCTTAGCTCAGGGAAGCTTACCGTCAAATTCATTGTTCCACTATAACAAATCTGCACCAGCTATTCTCCCTTGAAGTAGTCAGAGGAGCCCAGAGCCCTCCAGAGAATGTCCCTGGTTCATGAGGACTCTCAAGCAAGAGCCCTCAGTGCTAGGGACCTGCTAGAAATAGTGGGGGAAGGGGCATAAATAGGGTGGCCTGAATCTCAGGTGTTCTTCAGCTTCCACAAGTCCTGTTAGCTGCCGTGCATATTAAGGTAGCCCTCCCCTGCACTGGGGGTGGGCAACCTAGTCCCAAGATGACCTGCAGTCAGGGACAAGCCAACTATATTTTCTTAATCTCTCCACTAACCTGACTGCCATTACAATGATGAATTTCCCCCAAAATGGGAGTCTGCTGATTGAGCCTACCTTCGTTTTGTTCCAGCAAAGCCTGGGTGCTGCTACTTTTGCCAGATCTTTCTAGGCCTGTGAAAGAAATATTTCTTCCCTACCATCCGAAACCTTTTCTAAAGCAAGCCAGCCATCCAGCCTTACCACCTGATAGCCAACTACTAGAGAACTCTCCTGCTAGTCTTCATAGTCCATGCAGCTGTTGCAGCTTGAGGCTCATTACAACTTTGCTTCCAGGACCAATCTTTATCCCCTTCCTTCCCTGGGCTAGGGTCAATTTTGTGATCTCATCACAGTACTGATGGTTTTAAATATAGTTTCAAAGAACTAGAACAGAACAGTTCATGGAGTTTTATTTAAAAAGAAAAGGAGTACTTGTGGCACCTTAGAGACTAACAAATTTATTAGAGCATAAGCTTTCGTGAGCTACAGCTCACTTCATCGGATGCATTTGGTGGAAAAAACAGAGGAGAGATTTATATACACACACACACACACACAGAGAACATGAAACAATGGGTTTATCATACACACTGTAAGGAGAGTGATCACTTAAGATAAGCCATCACCAACAGCAGGGGGGGGGGGAAGGAGGAAAACCTTTCATGGTGACAAGCAGGTAGGCTAATTCCAGCAGTTAACAAGAATATCAGAGGAACAGTGGGGGGTGGGGTGGGAGGGAGAAATACCATGGGGAAATAGTTTTACTTTGTGTAATGACTCATCCGTTCCCAGTCTCTATTCAAGCCTAAATTAATTGTATCCAGTTTGCAAATTAAATCAGATTGGGGGGCTGTCTGTAAGCAAGAACTGGTCTGTCTCCCAAGATCTGAGAGAGCGATGGCTCGTCCTTCAGGATAGGTTGTAGATCCTTGATGATGCATTGGAGAGGTTTTAGTTGGGGGCTGAAGGTGATGGCTAGTGGCGTTCTGTTGTTTTCTTTGTTGGGCCTGTCCTGTAGTAGGTGACTTCTGGGTACTCTTCTGGCTCTGTCAATCTGTTTCTTCACTTCAGCAGGTGGGTATTGTAGTTGTAGGACAGACCCGTCCTTGCTTACAGACAGCCCCCCAATCTGAAGCAAATACTCACCAGCAACCACACACCACACAACAGAACCACTAACCCAGGAACCTATCCTTGCAACAAAGCCCGTTGCCAACTGTGTCCACATATCTATTCAGGGGATACCATCATAGGGCCTAATCACATCAGCCACACTATCAGAGGCTCGTTCACCTGCGCATCATGTGCCAGCAATGCCCCTCTGCCATGTACATTGGCCAAACTGGACAGTCTCTACGTAAAAGAATGAATGGACACAAATCAGACGTCAAGAATTATAACATTCAAAAACCAGTTGGAGAACACTTCAATCTCTCTGGTCACTCGATCACAGACCTAAGAGTGGCTATACTTCAACAAAAAAGCTTCAAAAACAGACTCCAACGAGAGACTGCTGAATTGGAATTAATTTGCAAACTGGATACAATTAACTTAGGCTTGAATAGAGACTGGGAATGGATGAGTCATTACACAAAGTAAAACTATTTCCCCATGGTATTTCTCCCTCCCACCCCACCCCCCACTGTTCCTCTGATATTCTTGTTAACTGCTGGAATTAGCCTACCTGCTTGTCACCATGAAAGGTTTTCCTCCTTCCCCCCCCTGCTGTTGGTGATGGCTTATCTTAAGTGATCACTCTCCTTACAGTGTGTATGATAAACCCATTGTTTCATGTTCTCTGTGTGTGTATATAAATCTCTCCTCTGTTTTTTCCACCAAATGCATCCGATGAAGTGAGCTGTAGCTCACGAAAGCTTATGCTCTAATAAATTTGTTAGTCTCTAAGGTGCCACAAGTACTCCTTTTCTTTTTGCGAATACAGACTAACAAGGCTGCTACTCTGAAACCGGAGTTTTATTTGGGGCCATCAGGTTAAATGCCACTGTTCTAAGGAGAAATTCCCTTCTAAGAGAAAATACTTTTTCATTATTGTGAGGTTTTTAGGTTTGGTTTTTGCACTGCAGTTTTTTCTAGTCAACCTGCTTTAGAACACCTTTATAAATTAACTCATGCACAATACAGCGTGGCTTGTTCATGTAATACATGAAGGAACATCCATCTTTCTTTGCAACTTCAATCATTTATTTTTTACTGGAAAAAATAAAATTGTTTGAATTTAATACAAACAAAAATGATATACAGGTGTCCCATTTTCACACTATGCTAATTAGACAGATTAGGTTTTGCTCAGAAGTTCTGAAAGTTTGTAATCTGATTTTGCATGCAGATCAATGTTTGTAATAATCACCTTTTGACAGGCTGTGCCATCTCCTTAGGAATAGGAGATGGGGAAAGCAGAAGGAACCATAATAGAAACTAATATTTAGCAGGTGTGAAGGAGGGACGTGCAGATTAGATCATCCACATAAAAGGGGTGGGAACATAAAAATGACTCACAGTTGGTTTTACTCTGCTCCCTCTGAAATCAATGGAGAAATGCCCATGGACTTCTGTGGTATCAGAGTAAGACCAACAAGCTTTTGATAATCCCTCAAATTTCTAAGTTACCACCGCAACTTCTCTCTCCAAAATTTAAAGGGCCAACTACCAGAAATAGCATGTTTGATAGGTTCTTTTAAGAGGGTCCATGAAGACTTGGTAATCACAGAGAAAGTAGCTGCTACGGAAGGCACTGAATTCCCACCTTTCTGAGGGCCAGAAATGTGGGTGAGAGACACCTCATGAAGTTTTCAAAACTGGAAACCTAGTGTATTTATAATAATTATTGGAGCTGGTTATTTGGATTCCCTCTCCCTAAACAATCTAAAAGAAAATGAATAGTTTTAATTTCTTCAAAATTGTTCACTTCTGTTTTCCAAAAGAACATTTTTTTCTAAAGCAAAATTAAAATTTAGTGTTAGTGTTTTGAGTAAAATTTTTAGGTCTTCCCCCATCTTGCAGTTTAACCTCTCTCACTAGAAAAGTGTGTAAAAAGGGTAAGGGGTTTTTTGCATTTTTGTTTAGTGAAATTACTTTATCTCAGTTTTTAGATTTTACCCCATTTTGCCAGTGAAAAAAAATTGAGAAAAAGAGAAATTGGAAAATAAGCTGACTAATTCCCTGCCCCCCCCCCAGCTCTTTTTTCTACTGGAAAGTGAGAGGAACATAAAATGGTATTCTCCTTTCTCTTACCTTTTCCTTAAAAAATAAAAAAACCACACTGTACTTTTCCTATGGGGAAAAATGAGTGTGTGTGTGGGGGGGGGGGGAGGAGGAGGAGGAGGTTGGACAAAAAAAATTCATCTCTCAATTATTTTTATCTTCCCATTCCATTCTCCTTCTTTACAGTGCAGAAGAAAAGAAGTTGTTTTTAAGAAGGAGAGATTGGACAGTTAGCCTCTATTTCAAAATGAAATGTTTTGAAAGTGAAAAATTTGATGAAACCTCATTTTTTGGAATACAAAACTTCTTGTTGAAAACATTTTGATTAGCCTAATAATTTCATCCACTTGTTTCCTTAAAGTAGTATACTTCTATAATAAAAATTAAAATGACATTTTATACTTTTTAATCAGCTGTTTTATATTCTTTAAGGGTATTGCTGCTAAACCATACCCATCTCCAGAGGGAAAAAAAACCCAAACATTTCAAAAGGCTTTTCACATGTTTCCAACTTAATGAGCTCAAAATTATTTTAAAAGCAACTGAATTCACAAACTTCTAAAATTTTCCCTTAAAATATTATTGAAGTAGTACACAGACTTGTCTATGGGAGTCATATGACCAGTTCACACAACGTTCTGAAAATTCAGGGATTAAAGTTGAAACTCCCATTAAAAGCCCTTTAACAAAGAAAACTATTTGTTATTTATCCAAAGATGCCAGCATTGTAAAAACACTAGTCCTTCTCAGATAGCTCCCAGGATTTTACTGGTGAATATAAAAGTGAATAGTATTAGTGATTTGTGAGTTTACCAGTGCCTAAATTTAGTTTACTGTACCATACACTTAAGCACATTATAAAATTACTATTCACATTTCTTTTTTTATTTTTTAAGATACCTACTTCTGCCTTACTAGCCTAGTATTGTGAAGTGATTTAACAGCAGTTTTTATTGCAACTATCATGCTCAAGGCAAATTCCAAGAGTTCCCTTTACATTTTGTTTAATTGTAAATGTGGTGGGTACGGGATAGTAATAATCAATTTACAGACTGCCTTTAGCTTCTTCCGGTGATACAGTCCAAATCAACAAGCTAGTCAACAGGCATAATGTCACCATTTTTCTCCTTTCATACACTTGACCTTTAGACTGCGCATTAAACAGAGGAAGGCCAATTCCTATCCCTATCTTGGCAACAGAGATTTTTCCTGCTGTGCACACACATTCATTCAACAGAAGTTGCAGCCCAATTGACGTCTATCTGACTTGGAAGTTTCCTTCCTCTTCTACTAGAATAGGAAGTGTGTATATATATAATTATGGGCTAGTCCAGTAATTAGTTTTAAGGGAGGGGATTTTAAAGAGGAAAACCTTATGCTGGATGGAAGTTTTGAGTTACAGCTAGACTTTGAGAGGATGTTCAGTTGCATGCATCCTTTTGCATTGATCCATTCACAAATGGTATGTTACAAAAGGAAACTATTCATAATCTGAACTAAATTTGCTAATTTGACTGGTATTGTTCTATTTTGTATAGACCATAGGCTGAATATACAAGAGGAGAAAAAAAGATGGATGAGACAGGCGTAATGAAAACTTTAATTTGGTCTAATCTGAGAAGTGCTTATAAAGGGCTGGATCCAATGTTCATTGAAGTCAATGGGCATTGGACTGGACCTTTATCACATCCGTAAGCTAGTTCCATAAGTAGCAGAAATATCCCCTCTCCACAAAGATGTATTTAAAAAAAAACAGAAGTAAAGTGGACCATTTGTTTCTTTCCAACTTGACAAATGGAAGTCTAAATTAGTCAGTTGGCCTCAATCCTGCAACTGCTCCTGTCAAGGCACAGGCATCTGATAACAGAGGGCCAGTTGCAGGATTGAGACCATAAGGATGCACTCTGTGGTCTTAAATCAAGCAAAACTAAATTACTTTACTGAGTAAATAAATGCAGAATTTTGGTACATTGTTTAGGAATTGGTTCAGTGAAGACCAGAGCTGCCTCAATTTTCTGTTTCCTCTGCTTATTCCCTTCTTAAGTGCTTCCTAGCTCATCTAAAACCTAAGTCATCCAGTACTAGAAGTTAATTTCCATTTAAATAGAAAAAATATTATTTTTCCTAATAACTGTGTTGGTGGCCTTATCATCAACTCTAAATATGACCAAAACCAGTAAGAAGAAAAAAGTCCTTTTTGAACACCGTTAAGCACAAAAGCAAGCTAAAGAGTGAGGAAAGCTGGCTGTGGTTCCGTTATTGAAGACCTGTGGAAGTACAAGGAATGATTGCCCAGGTCACAAGTGTAGAGTAAACCAGAGTGGGAGAAGCTGTGGTGGAGGCCAGGTCACAGCAGGACAGATTTTGCTTCAGGGGCAAAAAAGTACTTCAAACTGGAGGGTAAGTATGAATAAAATGAATGTGCAGATTTTTATTACTATGCTGTGTGAATACTGATTTCATGCAAGTTCATAAAAATTCCTGTGGAATAATTCTTGTCTTTTGAGTGCCTAATTACCAAGCTCAGATGTAAGAGGTGCAATATACCATCCCCAAGCCTCCAAAAAAAAAAAAAAAGCATGATATTAAGAAAAAAGATAAGGTTATTTTTATTTGCCTTCTGGGTTCACTCAGGTCATGTCTTTAAGCTTTCCTGTGGAACCAGGAAGGCTAGAAATCCATTTGAAAGAAAGAAAAGTCTCACATAATTGCATGCCTCTAAGAGAAGGGTTTTTTTTAATATTAATAATAAAAAATACTGCAAGTTTCTCAATAAAATCAGGAGTGGACAACTCTGAAGATATATGCTAACTTTTAATGTTTTTTTAAATTTTCTGTATATTTTATTGTACATCCAATGAGTCTGGGTTATAGACAGAGAAGACAGGCAGATAGTATACATATACACTATATAAATACACATTATAGCAACCTCAAAGAAACGGCAGTCTTTACATACAGGCACATTTGAGCTCAAAGCTAGAGACAGATCTGACCGTGAAATTCAGATTCAAGATTCAAGTTTCAAATTTACATCTCCATTCTGAACATCCTACCTATAATGGATTTGACATTTTTGTTCAGGCCCATTTATATCTTCTTGTATACTTACATACAACTACAACTCGGTGAAATTTTTAGATAAGTTTATTTTGCTGAAAAAAGCAGCTTGGGTTCAACTGAAAGCAATTTTTTTTCATCAGAAAATACCAATCAATCAAAACTGGAACTTTTTGGGGAAACACTGATTTTGATTAAACTTTTATCAGGAAGGTTTCGGGTCAAAACTAGAAAAAGAGACCAACTGACTTTATGCCCTAGTGGTTAGGGCACTCACTTGAGGCATGAGACACCCAAGTTTAAATTCCTGCTCTGAATCAGGCAAAGGCAGGATTTGAACTTAGGGTACTCACCTCAGGTGTAGGAGACCTAAAAACATGGCTATTGGCTGGGTGCCCCTGTCATTTTTTTGGTGAAAAATTTTGAAAAAGGTGCCAGTTTCATTTTGATGCAGAACAAAAACAAATTCTAAGCACTCAAATTTTTGTGAAAGTATATTCTTGTTTTCTGGCTAACCCAAAATATGAACAGACAGTTCCTTTTCAGTTCTAATTTAAAGTAGTCCATAATTTTATTCCAAGATGTTTGCCTTAGGGCAATAGGACTTTTGGATTACTTTATCATATTGCTATTCTGAAATTTATACACTAAATTTACTAACTGGAAAATATCTAAATTCTCTTGTCTATGGTTAACAGTGGTGTTTGAGCAACAGATATTTTATAATTTTTTAGACTTTGACCTTTGGAAAGCATCTATAGAGTTTATCATCCAAAAGCAGATAAATGATAAGTTTTTTTGCAAACACAATTTCCTGAGGTTTAAATCTACTATACTCACACATCCAAGCTCAGTAACAGAGAAGCTTTCCTCCTGCTTTGCTCATGTTTTTCTTATTTGTACACTGATCTGCTCAACAGAAAGGAAATTGTGTCCTATGTGTGACCTCAGAGTTTCGACAAATTACTTATTTCCCTTTCCATATGAAGACTAAGACTTCCATATAAATAGATGTGCCTAGGAGACAAATGAGATCTACGTCTTGCATGTTTCAGTTCTCAAAATGTAATTGACATAATGAGTTCATCTTATTGGATTTTGGTCCTAATTCTGATCTCACTCATTCCTGAATGTGTCAAGTAATATTTATGTAAGCCAGATGAGAAATCAATTATTAAAAAAAATCATCCCTAGCAAACACACACTCTGAAACCTAACATAAAATTGTGGCTTACTTTACAGTAACTGTTGTTGTTTGAGATGTGTTGTCCATATGTATTCTACTTTTGTTGCACATGAACCATATGCACATAAGATCAGAATCTTTTGGCCAGCAGTGTATGCTGGGGCTGTACCTAAGCTCCTGAGGGCATAAAGTTTGCATTGGGGTCAAGCATCAATCCCAATTCCCTCATCAATACAGAATCCAGGTATTATGGGAACTCATAGTAATGGGGAAGGAGGGTGGATTGTGGAATACACATGGAAAAATACATCTCAAAGCACCACTGTTACTGTAAGGTAAGTAACCTTTTTTTCTTCTTTAAGCACTCATCCATATGTACTCCGCTCTTGGTGACTCACAAGTAGCAACCTAGTGAAAAGGAAGTGGGTGCTTAGAGCCCATTTAAATAGATATTACAATATAGTTCTGCCAAAACAAGCATCAGATCTGGATGCCTCCATCAAAGAATTCCATTTAGTAAATGTAACTGATTCCCAGTTAATCCCCTAGAATTCCTGTGATACTTCTAAAAAAATGCTATAGAAGCAGCCTGTGCTCTGGTGGAGTGAGCTCTAGCTTGACACAGGGATCTAATCTAGCTAATGGGTGCCATAGTTTGATAGTCTCACTGATTTAGATCATGTTGGTGACAACATTGCTTGTCCCTTCATTCTTTCGGCAAATGCAACAAATAACCTTGGTGAGACCCTGAAAGTATGTCTACACTGCAATTACAGGTTTCAGAGTAGCAGCCGTGTTAGTCTGTATTCGCAAAAAGAAAAGGAGTACTTGTGGCACCTTAGAGACTAACAAATTTATTAGAGCATAAGCTTTCGTGAGCTACAGCTCACTTCATCGGATGCATTTGGTGGAAAAAACAGAGGAGAGATTTATATACACACACACAGAGAACATGAAACAATGGGTTTATCATACACACTGTAAGGAGAAAAGGAGTACGTGTGGCACCTTAGAGACTAACAAATTTATTAGAGCATAAGCTTTCGTGAGCTACAGCTCACTGTAAGGAGAGTGATCACTTAAGATAAGCCATCACCAACAGCAGGGGGGGGGGGAAGGAGGAAAACCTTTCATGGTGACAAGCAGGTAGGCTAATTCCAGCAGTTAACAAGAATATCAGAGGAACAGTGGGGGGTGGGGTGGGAGGGAGAAATACCATGGGGAAATAGTTTTACTTTGTGTAATGACTCATCCATTCCCAGTCTCTATTCAAGCCTAAGTTAATTGTATCCAGTTTGCAAATTAATTCCAATTCAGCAGTCTCTCGTTGGAGTCTGTTTTTGAAGCTTTTTTGTTGAAGTATAGCCACTCTTAGGTCTGTGATCGAGTGACCAGAGAGATTGAAGTGTTCTCCAACTGGTTTTTGAATGTTATAATTCTTGACGTCTGATTTGTGTCCATTCATTCTTTTACGTAGAGACTGTCCAGTTTGGCCAATGTACATGGCAGAGGGGCATTGCTGGCACATGATGGCATATATCACATTGGTAGATGCGCAGGTGAACGAGCCTCTGATAGTGTGGCTGATGTGATACACTGCAATTAGACACTCATGGTTGGCCCATGCCAGCTAACTCAGGCTAAGGGCTGTTTAAGTGCAGTGTATACTTTTGGGCTTGGACTGCAGCCCGAGTTTTGGGATGCTCCCACCTCTCAGGATCCTAAAGTCCAGGCTTCAGGCTGAGTATCTACTCTGCAACTAGACAGTTCCTTAGCCCGAGCCAGCTGTGGGTTTTTAATTGCAATGTAGACATATCCTAAGTGACTTAGTTCTATTCAGATAAAGAAATAGGGCTATAAGGTCATCAAATGTATGAAGCCTCTCTCCCTTGCAAAGAAAGAATGGGCATAGGGAAAATACTGGTAAAATGTGTTTTCACTATTTAGTTTAGGTGAAAATCTGAAGTGACTTTGGACACAGCCTGAGCATGTCTTTGTCCATACAGCAGATAGCTGGCCTGCCACGAATGGCTGTAATTTCCCTCTCTTCTGGGCTGAAGTAAGCACTAAGAAAGAAGTCATCATACAGTGATTAGTAGACAGCATGAAACTAAAGGCTTAAATGGGGGACCGTCACCAGAGGCAGTCATGGCTCCACAGCTCCAAGCATATGCTGCCATGCCCAGTCTCAGTCAAGGAGGTTTATTCTTTTATAATAAAGGTTAACAAACAGAATAGAGTCGTAACTCAATACCTGTCCCCCAGCTTCCTCGCCTCCGCCAGCTCTATTCTAAAGCAGCCCTTTATTGGCCCAGTTACTGCCAGTCCTCTTGAATTAGCTGGATTAGGGGCACCCACTCCAGTCCAGGGGAGCTGGGGTCAATCAGTCTCACCAGGACAACATTAGGACTGGGAGGGTGTGGAAGAAGGAAGTTCTCATACTGTGCAAATTCATGCATCAGGCCTTTAAGAAATTTAGCTACTATAGGAGGTCAGACTCTCGTGTTGCCCCGTGGAAGTGGGTGGTATCCTGATATAGCTGCTAGATGAACTTTAACAGAGCTCAAAGAGTGTCCTGGACTTTTTAGCGACAACAGGTAGTCCAAATATGTGAGATCTTGGTTTATGTAGGAGATAGTTACACCGTTTTGTTAAACTCTTTTCCACTTCCTGGCATAAGAGAATCTTGCAGAATCTTTTCTACTTTGTATCAAAACGTTTTATTCAGCTCTGGAACAATTTCTCTACATCAATTAACTAGCCAGCATCCATGACATGAGATGTAGAAATTCTAGGCCTGGATGGAGACTTAGTCTGGTCCTTATAAATGACACTGCAGTCAGCAGTAAGATTATTGGATGGCATACAGCTAATTTCAAGAGGTCTGAGTACCAGTACTGTTTGGAGCATGGTGGCATAATAAAATCATTACTGCCAATTTCTGCTTGATTGGTCTAAACGCTCTTCATATCAGAAGGATTTGTCTGAATGCATACACCCCGTCCTAAACTAGAGCCCAGGGTATAAGGAATGTGTTTGCTTGGAAACTGGGAATTCATACCCCCTGCAACAGAAGATCTGATACTTTGTATTCTTCTCCTTGGCAAATAAGTCTATGTCACTCAGAAATACCTTTTGAATGGTGGTCTTTTATATACTATTTGTGGTCATACAAAAACTGTCTGCTCACTTGATTTGCCAACATATTTTATAATCCCAGCCAATGTAGAGAGCTATGATAGTAACTCAATACCAGATGCACTAGTTCCTTAGATGAACAGATTTCCGGCAGAGAGGGGAAGACCAGGATCCTCCTTACTTAAAACATGACCATAGTATCATCAGTCACTACTTGACTTGTCTTGCCTTGACTAAAAGGAAGAAATATTGCACATGCAAAATAGATCACTTTGTTCAAGTACAGTGTTTCCCAAACATGGGATGCTGCTTGTTCAGGGAAAGCCCCTGATGCACCCGGCCGGTTTGTTTATCTGTTGCGTCTGCAGGTTCAGCTGATCGCGACTCCCACTGGCTGCGGTTCACTGTGCCCGGCCAACGGGGGCTGCAGGAAGTGGCACGGGCCGAGGGACATACAAGGACATGTGGCCTGGCACCTTAGATATGCTCTTAATGCCATGCTGAATAGTATATACCCAGGTCTGTATACCTGCACATGCAAACCTGTGCTTTCTAAGCTTGCCTCTGAGTGTCCACACTTCATTGCATGCACCCTCATACCCACTCTGTACTCAGGCTGGCACCTTCAGACTGTTATGCTACATGTGTCTTTGCACGGTTCTTAGCGCTTTTGCTAATGTATCTGTTCTAGGGTTTGGTTCATGGTATATTGTGGGAGAACTTGTCTGTCCATCTCATGACACTTGACTGGAAGTTCTCATAGCCTACCAATATAACCAGCTAAAGCATTTTGTGTCTGCACACTTCCTGCTATGAAGGACAACCATGCCCTGGTTGATGTGCCTTTGGGACTTGTTCTTGTTGGTTATTGTCACATTTGAAAATGCAATCTGGACCAGTGAGAGGTTGGGTCACCGCCTGCCCTATAACTTGGGTGCCTTACAATGCTTACACTGTTGTAGCTCCCAACCTGGCTAACTTACAAACAGCCTCCTAGCACGCAGGTCACACTCTGAATGGCTGTATTTAATCAGACATAGTCTAGCATCTTGTCAGTAACACACCAGCAACATTCTGGCTTCCACAGCCTTAGTTAATACTTGAAGGATAACCCCACCACATTCCCAGTCCTGGACTTTCCCCAAAATGTGTTATGCATTGTCTAGCCTTCTCCTGGATGGATCAGATAATAAAGGCCTGCTGGCCCTGAAAGCGGTTAATATGCAACAGTTTTCTACTTTAACTGGAGTTATCAAACAGTTCAGTTTAAATTCACACTGTTTTAATTTAGATTTTCAAAAAGCCCAAAAAAACAAACAAACAAAAAAAACACAACACACACAAGTTAGGTTTAAGTGAGTACACAGGTAAGGCATTAAAGTCAGAAATGGTTACAAGAAAAAAAAAAGAAAATGCTAATTAAAACTTAACAAGCTTGACTTTGTTTCAAGATAAAATCCTTACCATATGTTCCCAGCAACATGGATGGCCAAATTCTCAAATCAGGATCTACCCCCAAAGTCAAAGGGCTGGTTCCTTTGTCTTAGGTAAAAGAGAGTGATAGCTTGGGGTTTTCTTCCCCTTTTCTTTTATAGTCTAGTTAACCTAAGAAGTGGATTCATCTGAGGGTTACCCCTGAAAGCACAGTTTCTTCAAACTGTAAAGAAGAGGATAGGGCAACTGGTGGTAAAGGAGGCTGTCATGGTGCAGGACTCACCCCTGCAGCTCCTCCTGCTGGTCTCCCACCCACTATCCCCCCTCACCTCAGTCTTTGGCTACTGCCAGTAACCATTGAGCCCCCGCACACTGGGGCAGACTGCAGTGTATAAGCCAATCATCACAGGCAAGGGGGGTTTGGACCTCCTGCCTCTGCCTACCTGTGGGCTGCCCTGATGCAACCCCAGTACCTTGTGTTAGGCCATCTGTCAGGCCTGCAGCCTTTCCAATCTGGAACCTCCCAACTCCTCTGGCCTTCCCCAGCCCTGCTTCACCTCAGGTAACATAGTACACTCCCCAACAGCAAGGTCCATCTCCCCCCACAGCCAGAGGAGACCCTCTGCTCCTGGCCCACTGCCCTCTTATAAGGGTCAGCTGAGCCCTGATTGGGGCGTGACCACAGCTGAGCCTGCTTCTCCCAATCAGCCTGGGAACTGCTTGCTCCCAGCCACAGCCCTCTCCTAGGCTGTTTTAAGCCCTTCGGGGCAGAAGCGGGTGACCACCCTGCTACAGAGGCTCACCTGTGTTTGCTGCAAATCTGATTTGTCTCCTGCCATCTGTTCTCCCTGCTGTCTTAAGGACCCTTTTTACTACTTATTTATAAACTGAGGTAAACACACATTTCTTCATTCATGATACTTCTGCCTCGGCAGAGCTGGGTGGTTTTGAACATGCACCATCAACATCATTCAAGGAAAATTAATAACTTTACATATAATGTTGCTATACACATTTCATCATGATTTTATTGACCAGCCAAGTTTTGAAGCTTTTCTGTTCAAAAACAGACTCCAACGAGAAACTGCTGAGCTTGAATTAATATGCAAACTAGATACCATTTACTTGGGTTTGAATAGAGACTGGGTGTGGCTGGGTCATTACACATATTGAATCTATTTCCCCATTTTAAAGTATCCTCATGCCTTCTTGACAACTGTCTAAATGGGCCATCTTGATTATCACTACAAATTTTTTTTCCCTCCTGCTGATAATAGCTCATCTTAATTAATTAGCCTCTTACAGTTTGTATGGCAACTTCCACCTTCTGTGTGTGTGTGTGTGTGTTCGATTCTATGCCTCTGATGAAGTGAGCTGTAGCCCACGAAAGCTTATGCTCTAATAAATTTGTTAATCTCTAAGGTGCCACAAGTATTCCTGTTCTTTTTGCGGATACAGACTAACACAGCTGCTACTCTGAAACCTGTCAGGGATATATGAGCTATTTTAAAACTAATTTTGCATTCCTCCCAATTCCTAGTCACTTGAACGTAACATAATGCTCCCAATTTAGTCAAACCCTTAATTGTTCTAATACTACTAGCTGAACACAAAGTTGAATATTTTTAAGCCGGACAAAGTTCAATGAATAAAAGACTTATACATGTATCTACAGATTTTGTACTGGAATGTACAAGGAGACCAGCTAGTCAACATATACACAATGAAAAAGGAAGGTCATGACAACGTGCAAATCATCTCTAGGGAGCAAGTATCCTTTGATATATATTTTTTAAAAAAGGCCATCCTACATACAATCTTTAAAACTTGTGATGTTTTTCTTTCATCTTAATATTTTATGTCTAAATAAGAACCCGAGAAACTAACCTAAGCAGAAGGACCTTCTTTCATTTGGTGAGTATCAGGAAATATTTGTCCATTTATCCACACAGCACCCATGTAACAGCAACAGAAAAAGAAAAATTCCTTGGTTCTCATTAGGATCCTTGATTCAGTTTAATGACAAACCCCTCCTATTTTCCAAGTACCTCAATCTCATCTCGCAGACAGAAGAAAAGCATACTTTTTACAGTGTCACTTTCCAAGTAATGCATGATGTGAGTTGTCAAGATTCCTTCCCTACTCTGAACTCTAGGTACAGATGTGGGGACTTGCATGAAAACCTCCTAAACTTATTTTTACCAGCTTAGGTTAAAACTTCCCCAAGGTACAAACTATTTTCCTTTTTCCCTTGGACTTTATTGCTGCCACCACCAAGCGTCTAACAGATATTTATATATATATATATATATATATATATATATATATATATACACCAGGAAAAAGCCCGCTTGGAAACGTCTTTCCCCCTCAAATCCTCCCCAAACCCTACACCCCCTTACCTGGGGAAGGCTTGATAAAAATCCTCACCAATTTGCATAGGTGAACACAGAACCGAACCCTTGGATCTTAAGAACAATGAAAAAGCAATCAGGTTCTTAAAAGAAGAATTTTAATAGAAGAAAAAGTAAAAGAATCACCTCTGTAAAATCAGGATGGTAAATACCTTACAGGGTAATTAGATTCAAAACATAGAGAATCCCTCTAGGCAAAACCTTAAGTTACAAAAAGACACAAAAACAGGAACATCCATTCCATTCAGCACAGCTAATTTTCTCAGCCATTTAAACAACCAGAATCTAACGCATATCTAGCTAGATTACTTACTAAGTAATAAGACTCCATTCCTTTCTGTTCCCAGAAAATGCCTCAAAGACAGAGAGAATCTTTGTTTCTTCCCCCACTCCAGCTTTGAAAGTATCTTGTCTCCTCATTGGTCATTTTGGTCAGGTGCCAGTGAGGTTATCCTAGCTTCTTAACCCTTTACTAGTGAAAGGGTTTTTTCTCTGGCCAGGAGGGATTTAAAGGTGTTTACCCTTCCCTTTATATTTATGACATGAGTACTGTCATTTTCATTAAATGTCATCTAACCCACACCCCAAACAATGAGTCACAATTCCACTTGATCTAGATGTTGCAACATCTAGATCAACATTTAATCAGAGAAGCTGACATTACCACATTTTTTTATACAAAACTTTCCTCAATGTTGCTGGTTTTTGTTAAAGTTTATTCAGAGCTCATTACAAAACAACTGTCTATAAACAGTCAAATCAGAAGGCTGAGAATAGGTGGAACAGCACATTTATAGTCAACCTAACTATAGATAATTACACTTCCTTTTTCCTATCTTTGGTCTTGCCTATGTAGACCCTAAGTACAAAAAACATCCATATTCAAGAAGAGCACTTAAACAAAGGCTTAACTTAAGAATACTGTACTTAATGGAACTAAAGCATATGCTTAAAGTTTAGGCATATACTTATGTGCTTTTCTGAATAAAGATGACCAACAAGTGCTTAAGGGCTTTAATTTTCAAGGTCTTCAGGGAAGGAAGACCTGTCTTTTACTTTGTGCTTGTACAGTGCTTAGCTCAATGGGGGTTGGTTGGGCCAAACTAAAATACAAATAATAATGTAATATAGAAGTTGTCCATATTATATTTTGGAAGGTAATTGCTAAGAGTCTATTCTGTATTTAGATTATACATCAGTATTAAATTAAGGTGCCCCTCAGCATCATGTTCTTAATGTTAAGAGAATATTAGGGACACAGTTAATGCCTAGCTACTGTTATGGATAGCTCAAATATAAAGATGCTCTTAAAGCTGGATTTAGTATTAAGGCACTCACTTTCTTTACCAAGTCAGCTAGTCTGACAAAATGACAGGCTTCACAAAACACACTTCAGTCTTCCCTCTGTGGTGCCAGTCATCCCACTAGCTGTCAAAACCTATTTTCCCTTTCTAATTTTCATCTGTCTTTTAGGTTTCATCCTTTTCCCAAGCCACAAGTTAGTTTCTCTCACTTCTTTACTAAAAGTCTCTTTATTAAGGCTCAGAGCTCACCCATCATTTGTAACAACAGCTGGCTTATGCAAATGATTAGTTATTATGAAGAAAAATCTAACAAGTAAGAGAGGAAGGATAGTTTTGTAACTAACGAATTTGAGGACTCAGACAATCTGGCTTCAGTTCCCAGCAATGCAATAGACTCCCATTAGGAGATGACTATCTTGCCTCTACATTGTTTACCTCTGGTTCAAAATGCAAGACAGTACTGGATACTACCAATAAATCATATGTAAAACTGAAATAAACTGTTGACTATTTATTGGTTTATTCTACATTAATGTAAAATAATATGACATTTTAAAAATTCTTAGCTGTCAGCTTTTTGAGTGTTTCCAGATTTTTCTCATTTAATCCTATTTCTGCCTTTAAATTTTCACTTTTTCTATATTATTATGAAGTATGAGATACTGACTGAGAAATGTAAAGCATAAGTCTGCAGGGTCATTCACCCCAACAAAAATACGCCTAAAGTTTAAACTCACTCACGACTCACTTTAAAAATTAAGTTAGTAGCTTTTATTATTCTTCAAATACATGTCATTCATTTGTATATAAATCAGACCTTTCCCATACTTGCATTACAAACAACCATATCTTTTTTGGCAATGAATTTGTCCCCAACTGCACAATTATGGAGAGTGAGAGAGTGTGTTTCCTACCATTTATCAACTTCCATCTCCTTCAAAAAAAGGAGATGTAACTTCCTTAGCAGCCCAACGTTTTCATGTGATATGGAGGTAGGCCAAGAAATACCAGCCATGGTTACATAAACCAGCAACAATTTAAGAGCCATTATATATGGCAATTTACAACTGCTGAGTAATTCAAACCAAACCCCCAAATCAAAACCTTGTGGCAGGGCTCTACATGGGTAATATAATGGGACAAACCAAAACCCTAGAACCTAACTTAAGAATAAGTTCATATCCAGACCCAAACACTACATCTCACAACAATCCCAGTGTGATTGCAACCCAACTGCTGTGTGTTGAACCAGAGAAGAGAGAATCTCTGATGAGTATATAGATGGTTTGTTTTCTGAAAACGAAACACCTTTACTAGTTTAAATGCTCTGTTCTTTGCCATGTGATAATTATTTTCTATTCTAGGTAACCTGATCCTGAAATGCTCTTTCATATAAATAGTTCTATTAACTTATTTAGGATTCCTCACATAAATAAGGACTACTTGTTTGAGAAAAGGCTCGAGGACCAGACTGTAGGTTTGGTGCTTTGCAGTCAGGAAGTGCTTCTGATAAACAATATCGGTCCTGATTTTGATCTTACAGCACTACATAATGAAGATTATATCCTGGCCTATTGAAGTCGATGGGAATTTTGCCATTGACTTCAACAGGAGCAGGATTTCACCCCAGAAATTTCTCCACTTAAGTCAATGGGGTTTAAACTAGCATAAAACTAGTATAAATGAGATCAAAATCAGGTCCACTAATCAGAAGCTTGTAAAAACACATGGGGCAAGATGCACATTAACAGTACAACCTACAAGTACAGAGACTAATACCAAGCACTTTCTTCTGCCTGCAGCCAGCAACAATTGCCAAAAAAAAACGAAGGATCTGTAAACTGTAAGACTGTATAAAGTGCATTACATTGGAATCCTGAATGACCTAAATACCACTAACAAAGAAAAGCAGGTAACCAAGTGAGGTCTATGCCCATTGGATCAATCATAGATTAACTTGCTCAACACTGAAAACAAAATACATAAGTAAATTGTCCAAAATACTTGATCCTGATGGGGAAAAGTTCTTATTCTTTGACTGTAATAGTTATGTTTTATTTTATTTATTTATTTTTGCACAGAGTACTGTGGATTTGTTATATTTGGATCCTACCCTCAAAAATGTCCTCTGACTTTTCCAAACGAAAAAAAGAAGACACGTATGTTACTTCAGCAGGGTCCTGGGAAATTTAGAGGTTTAAACTTTCCTGCTGAAAGACAATGTGCAGTAAATAGTGCTGTCAAGAATTTTTATAACCATTAAACATAATTACATTAAATGTCTGCAAACATTACCTCAGAACTCAGCAGAGCTTAAAACCTGTCCAAATGAACTATCCTCATATGCTGCTGAAAGCAAATGTGGTTTTTAATTTGTGGCAGCCATTGTTAGCAGAAGAAAAGGAAGGTTTTTTTGGTTTTTTGTTTTTTTTAAAATAGATATGCTGGTTTTGACAGAGAGAGAAAAAGAAGGTGGATTTTCTGGGAAACAGAATCCTAGGGTGATCTAGAACACAAACAGCTCCATATAGTGTTTTAATCTGCTGAACATGTTTAAGTGTTTCATAGGGAAAAAAATCTAGCATAACTGCACCCTGAATCAAAAGCATTTTGTAATCATTATTTTTCTTTCCTAATTTTAATACTGGCAAAAGGTGCCAGACAGTAGCCTTCTGCTTGTTACCAGAACAGATACAGAATGGGCAAAGAGCAGTGCATACTTCTCACACCACTGATATGTTTCAAATCTGACCTAATGTGACCAGCGCCTACTGGTGACAGGACAGTTTATTTTCCATTTAGTGTTTTAAGTGCCTGCTGAACCTGGCAGCACAGGAGTCAATGAATGACAGTTTTAGCAACAAGGTATCTCGTATATACATGGGCCCTCGATTCCTGGAGCTTTCCAAGACAATTTGCATCATCACAGATCGTAGATATACGATTCATGACATCCAGTACTGAAGTGCAACTAGCTCGGGTGGAATAATTCAGTTGTTTAGCAGTGCAAAGCAACACAAAAATTTAGAACAAAATAATTGACAGAAAATCATTCACTTCAAATTGCAGGAGGAATTTGGAAGGAAAAACATATTTTTGCAAAGTGAGTTTATCCAGGACAACAGGACAAGTGTCCCTTCCCTTACAAAAAGGGCCATGAAATCTTTATCACGTGTAGTCTGGCCCTTTCTTATGCTTCACTCCCAACACAAAGCATGTGCATTAATTCAGTAGAGACTGAGAAAGAAAAGTCCCATGTGAAGTTCTGGAGTATGTAATGTTTCATTTAATTGATTTAGCATTTAATGCCGATCATTCGTGTTTCTGATTTTGGTCAAAGCATTGAAGGGTATAGCAAATGAAAATGTTAATGAATTACCTAAATTAGTGAACTATTTAATACTTGTATTGGTAATTAATTGCGGCTGCAGCTTCTCCCTTTGTTGTGGGCTGAGGCTTAGAAGTCACGCAATAGGTCTCAATAATTATTGAAATGAGGCAAACAGCTTAGCAACAACCCAGTCATTTGACAGCTTTATATTTTTCAAAGCACTCATTCTGAGCAGAGCAAACCATAACTTGTGTGATATCAAACATCTATATCCCCTCTTTTGCCACTTGTACTGAAAGAACTACTCTTTTTGCCAATTTTTAAGAGAGAGAGAGAGACTGACTCAATAACTGTACACCAATTCCAGAGACTCTGAAATATGCTTATGTTCAGTTATAAAAGTATTTTCACCTCACTAGGGGGTTTTCTTGGATCCACTTCTTCATCCACTTGAGATTCTGGCTCAGGGTTCTCTCCTCTGTCTTGGCTAGCAATCTCTGACCTGATTTTAAGTCTCAAAAGAGAAACCATTATGTGTCACCTGTAGTTTGATTTAGAAGAACAGATGATCTTCCACCCACTCAGACTGATATTTCTTCCTAAGTGTATCAGTCTCCCTGGTCTGAGCTTGAGACATAGGGTTCTAGTAAGGACAGATATTCATTTTCCTTCTTTGAACTGCTAATCATGTTTTTCTGGGTCAGCCCCATTAGGAACTGAATGCACACATCAGAGGGTTGAATTTGGCCTATAGTGGCCAAAAAAGTATGCATTTTAAACTGCAGAATATTTTGTTAGGTGGAGAACCGGAGAGCATAAAGACACAAATTGAAGGAACTGTATTTAAAAGGAAAATAAAATGGCTGCACAAATCCCCAGAAAGCTTCAGATGCTGGGGAGGAGAAACTTGGACTGTGATACTGAACACTACATGCATTTTGTCATTTTAGTGCCAACAGCGTTTGAGTCCTGATTGACTCTGAAGCAGGTGCACCCAAAAAGCAAGAAACTAATCCATAAGTCCCCCTTGCAAGTTATACTGACCTAGAACATCCCTTTTTGTCACAACAGCTTTGAGTAAACAGACACACTGACTTACAGTTTCCTGTGCAAATATGGTGGTGTGCCACTTTATTTTGGCATTTTATGGTTAGGCCATGTATTTGTTTGTGTTAGCCTTTGAGGACAGATCAGCAGATAATTGAGTACTTGCTCTTAGATAGTAAGAGGGTATGCCAGATTGCAAAGTACTTTAGTCAACAGCCTCGCCATCAGACTATGACTGGAATTTGCCTGATATCTGATTATTACAATAAAGAGAACAATTTATGATGCAAACACACACACATTTATTCTGATATTTAAAAGCCAACCCCCCCACTTCACTCCCAAGACTTCTCATTAAAAAAAAAAGACTGTTCTGAATAGCATATAAACAAAACTTATTTTAGAATGTTTTCCAAAAGACCTTTTAGTCCTAGGACAATATGCTAGCATGAATGCTGCATCTCATTACAAACCCAGAGAGATCCAATAGCATACAGTCTATTGACGAGAAAGGAATATCGTATATGTTTCCTTGAATCATTCACTTCATAGAGGAAATACACTGTACAATCACGATGCTATAGTCTGGATTTTGAAAAAGAAAATATTGCCCTGTAGTATATTAGTTCAGCACAGTATAGTTTGCACTAACATACAATGTATTGCATCTGGCTAAGAACGGACAAGCTGATGGGGAAAATAGCAGCAAGAATCAGATTTTCCCAGAGCCCAAATCTAAAGCTAAAGACAATCTTAAGGTTTAAGAGGATTCATAAAAATGACTATCTTCCAGTTTTCATTGGCCAATCTATTGAGCTGACTACTTTATTCGGATACCATAAATTCTGGGGGGTTACAAAAAAGACAATGCCATTCACTGATTCATAGGCCATGTACCTTCCTCTAGGCCTAGCAGAAGGTAGGAGTTGCTGCAACTTCTGCATTCTCCTGGTCCAGATATCTAGCTCTGTCTCTACCACATAGGAGGCTCTGCAGGGCTGGGACATGCTCAGTACATAGGGCATAGTCAGATTTTTAGCTGCAAGCTTCACAGCTTTCCCTAGTATGTGGTAATAGCCATTTCCAGAGCATTATAGCTTCCCTACATCTGGGTAGATTTTCCTGACAACAATTTCAAGTTTCTGCTCTAAAGCGTGGAGTTACTAGAACTCTTCAAAGGAACATTTGGAAACAAACTTAATATTGGCAAAGTTAACTATTTTTCTCTAACCTCATTCTTGGAAATGACTGAATGGTTTTTGTAGAAGCTTTAAAAACATTAGCTTGAAGCAGAGAGCAAGCATGGAAAACTTTAGCCTGAATGGTTAAGTGTGGCAAAGTAAAAAGCAACTGAAAACAGGGATCATAATGGCAAGAATTAGCAATTTCAAGCATTGTCATGCCTACCTGGTTCTACCAATTATGGTAGGTGTCACTAGGTGGCGCTGTTGCACAGCCTTCCAGGTTCTCTGCTAGGCTACATGTACATTTGACCTAAGGTGTGATTCCCACCCTCTGACTGAGGTTGCTGTGGCTCAGGTTGCTGTGGCTATGTTCTATTTTTAGCACTCAAGCTCAACAGGAGCTAGCCCAAATATGGCTCCTCAAGCTGGGAATCACATCCCTCACTCAAAGTGAAGACATACCTTCAGTATGTGAGCAGGGTTTTATTCCAGGAAAAAAAAGCTTGTGGTGTAAGATTTCAGTTACAGATGGTTCTGAGTAGAAGGATCTGCATGAGCAGCTTTCTGTTTGCTCTCTGCTTGGTCTCTCATTGGATTGCTTGGATCTAACTGATTGCCATGTTTGGGGTTGGGAAGGATTTTTTCCCCTGGTCAGATTGCCTGAGACCCTGGTGGGGATTGCCCTCCTCTGCAGCCTGGGGCATGGGTCACTTGCAGGTTTAAACTAGTGTAAATGATGAAGTCTCTGTAACTTGAAATCTTTAAACCATGATTTCAGGACTTCAGTAACTCAGCCAGAGGTTAGGGGTCTATTACAGGAGTGGGTGGGTGAGGTTCTGTGGCCTGCAATGTGCAGGAGGTTAGACTAGATCAGGGGTGGGCAAACTTTTTGGCCCAAGGGCCACATCAGGGTTGCAAAAGTGTATGGAGGGCTAGTAGGGAAGGCTGTGCCTCCCCAAACAGCCTGGCCCTGCCCCCATCCGACCCCTCCCACTTCCCACCCCCGACCTATCCAACCCCCTTGCTGCTTGTTCCCGACTGCCCCCTCTCGGGACCCCCCACTCCCTGACAGGCCCCCCAGGACTTCCACCCCTCTATGCAACCCCCCTGACTGCCCCAACCCCTATCCACAGCTCCAACCCCTGACAGGCCCCCCAGGACTCCCACACTTATCCAACCTCCCTGTTCCCCGTCCCCTGACCCCCCCAAGAACCTCTGCCCCATCCAACCCCCCCCCCCCCCGCTCCTTGTCCCCTGACTGCCCCCCGGTCCCCTTACCATGCCGCTCAGAGCAGCATGTCTGGCAGCCGCAGGCTGTAGTTTGCCACCTCTGGACTAGGTGATCACAATGGTCCCTTAAGACAAAGTCTATAAGTCAATTTGTGAGGCAGAGTTGCTCTCTGGGAACATGGCATTGGCGTTAGGCTTGGATTCCTGGATGAAGGGATTGCTCTACAAGCTCTCTGATCTTCCCATGTAAGAACTGTTTTATGTGTGTAAATAAAGCAAAGCTACATTTAGAATGTACAGAGACTCCACATCACTGATTTCTTCTCTAATTGGGAGGCCTACCAGAAAGGCGCGGGACATCTGCTACTGCACAGCAGAGGGGCAACACTCATGTAAGAACATAATACCGATGTCAGGAGAAGGGACACAATAGGTTACTCACATACTTGAAAATAAGACCCACATTACATATACACTTTGTGAAATGTATACAGATAGATCTTTTAGAAATGCATAGAACATACTCAGTTTGATATTTGCTTTTTCAAAGTGTGCATGACTTGGATGGAGGCAGCTATGATGTGGAGAGTTAAGAGGAGTCAAGGCAGACTTGGAACTATATGGGTGGCAGGTGGATCCTGTCTGGAAAGGACAAAACTAAAAAGTCATTGAGGGGCCAAGGCTTCTGTTATGTAGAAGGGCAGAAGCCATATGTTGAGATGATAATCTGTCGGAGAAGGACCGGTGACCATTCTGTAGGCCTTGCAAGCTGCGAAGAGATTCTTATCTCTGAGCAATTCTTCAACTTTTTTAATGACCTCAGGAAAGTCCTAAGCTGATTGTCACAGCTCATGTAACTGTACCTCTGACTCTTTTGTGGCCTCCTTCAGGGTACCCCACATAAATCGCAGGCCTCTAGCCATGGCCTTCTTGGGGCAGAGCCCATGACACACACTCTGTTTAGGCTGAGCATTTAAGCTGCAATTCATTGTGATTCATAATAGCTTTGTAATCCCTTTAAGCAGTGGTGAGCTGGAACCGGTTCGTACCAGTTCGCTAGAACCAATTGTTAAATTTAGAAGCCCTTTTAGAACCGGTTGTTCCGCAAGGGAGAACCGGTTCTAAAACGGCTTCTAAATTTAACCGGCCAAAAGTGGCGCCTTAGGCGCCGACTCCATGGGTGCTCCAGCCCTGGAGCACCCAAGGGGAAAATTTGGTGGGTGCAGAGCACCCACCGGCAGCTCCCCACCCCGTGCCTGGCCCTAGCTCACCTCCGCTCCGCCTCCACCTCCTCCCCTGAACGCGCTGCCCCGCTCTGCTTCTCCGCCCCCCCAGGATTCCTGCAAATCCGCTGTTCACGTGGGAAGCTGGGGCAGGCTGAGAGGCAGGCCGCGGCTTCCCGCTCAGGCCCAGGGAGGAGGAGGGGAGCTGGGGTGGGGGGGCACGAGGAGGGCTGCCCGTGCCACAGCAGGTAACCCGGGGGGGAGGGGGAACCGCTCCTCGTCCCAGCTCACCTCCGCCTTGGCCTGAGTGTGAAGCCGCCGCCTGCTTCTCAGCCCTCCCAGGCTTCCCACCAAACAGCTGATTCTCAGGAAGCTGGGGGGCAGAGAAGCAGAGCGGGGCGGTGCATTCAGTGGAGGAGGCAGAGCGGAGGTGAGGTGATCTGGGGCTGGGGTGGGGCGGGGAGCTGCCGGTGGGTGCTCTGCACCCACCAAATTTTCCCCGTGGGTGTTCCAGCTCGGAGCACCCAGCGAGTCGGAGCCTAATGTGCAGATAGGTAGAGATAAAAATGCTTGAGAACTTAGAGTTTGATTTAAGGATATTACATTGTATATTGTCACAGTGATGTTGACAATGTGTTGTTTGATGGTTATAAAGCTTTAACTTTTTCAATCTCACCATCTACTGTCATTAAATAATTATTCCCTGATCCCCTTTTAAGTTTTCACAAGTGTGAAAACTTAAAATCAGTAAAAAGTAGGGAGAAAATGCTTAAAAATAAACATTGGTATTATCTGTTGAAACTATAAAAAAAATTAAAAATGAATTCTGCCAAGCCTATGGGTATGTGAATTCTAGCACTCTTCAGTGTAGGGTGTGATATGTGGATGGAATATAGTGAACAATTGCATAACATGTGCAAGAAACATTCAGCAGTTTTGTTGCCTGTCATACCAGTTATACCTTTTGTAAAAGAATAACCCATCCATTCCAAAATAAGGCACCACTCCTGCAAACAGATACCCACTCTTAGACCCTTGTTAAGTAAAAGGGCTCTGTGAAGACACAAGTGTTCACCCGTTTGCATCTATGGGCAGGACTGGGGCCTAAATTTTCAGTATCCTTGAGGGTGAAATGGTTGCAAAATATTTTCTTGAGAGGATACTGGAAGGATACCTTCTCCTTTGTCCTAATGCACACAAAATATGAAGAAGAATGAGAATGATAAACTCTGAAATTTCATCTTTAACTTTCCCAGTATACAACAGATTTGTAGTGCCTATTGACTTTGTGTGCTTCAGTTCTGAGTCAAAATTATGAAGGAGATCAGACTTAAGCTGATCCAGACTTAGCCAGCCAGCCAGCCAGTCACAGAGAGAAAAATCAGTCATGAGGGGCTGACAAATGTTTACCTGGGGAAAGAAATGGTAGCACTTCTGGAGGAAGTGGAGGAATGAATGCTAGGCTTTAGAGTGAGTGGGAAACAGTTTCAGGAAACAGAGTAAAGGTAGATTAGAGATTAGGGAGACAAGAGGCAGAGAAGACGTCAAGGAGCTGGTACTTGGGCGAGTCAATGGAAAGCCGTAGACAACATGTAAATTATATTGTTATGGCAGAGGTCAACACCTGATGCTGTTACACATACACCACAGGTTTTTTTCCTTCATCTTCTTTGCTTGAAAGCAGTTTTTAGTCTTAGAAGAAATACCATTGTTGCTGTTTTTCTGATGCAGTTTCTTTGACGTAGCTGTACCAAGCAGCGAGGTGCTTGCTCTTAGTCTTAACCTCTGTAATTAGAGTCAGTTCTTGAGGTAGAGTTGAAATTGGGCAGTGCTGTTAGGACTGAGATCTCTAAGAAAGGGTGTTGCCTGCATGCTGTTTGTAACACCTCTGTCAAAGGACTGGTGTACAATGTAAATAAAACAAGTTACACCATGAACATACCGAGACTGTGTGTGACAAGAATTTGACCTGTTAATCTACAAGGGGCAACAATATCAACATTCTGCTCAGGGACACAAATCAGAAAACAAACAGTGTTTTCACTGCAGAAGCATACCTGGCAGCAGAAAAAAAAGTCACAAAATGGGGAGTCAAGCTTACCTTGCAAACAGATTTGTGTCTTGAGATTCTGAGGTGTTATACTAAAAGTAAGGAACTCATAGACAAAGAATTTTTTTAAAGATTAAAAGGTTTGTAGTGGCATTTTAAAACTACTGTTTGAATACTTTTGTGTTAATTTCATGATTGATCATTATAATCTACTATATATATTTATAGAACAACAAAAGACAGTGTACCTAATAAAGAAATTATAGTCTGTCAATTATAGGCAAACTGCATGTGTTTAAACACATGGGGTAGATCACGTGTAGTTTTTATGCAGCCACACAGAAGTTAGCAAAAATCCCCCCCGCACTGTACAGCTGTGTAAGGGCCACTCACAATAGCATTCCCCAATATTTTCAATACCATTCATTCAAAAACCACGAGTTCACGGTATAAATATTTTGGGTTCTTTTTATTTAGTTCTGATATTTATTCTTTAGGGTGCACCTAGATCACATTTTCAGGCTTTTCTCCACAAGACTCAATGACTAGAAACTTATGTTTAAAAAATAAAACAAAACAAAAAACCCAAAGGAGGGATTTTCACAACTCTAGGCTCTGGGACTTTAAGAAACAAAAAATATCATGAGACTGCTGATAAAATAATGAGAGTTGCCAGCACTGAGGTCCTTCATGCTGGGACTGGTGATTCATGGGCCCCTCTTTGAGAAAGGAAGGTAAAGACCGTTTAAGAATGAGGAGGAGTCATGCTTCCCCAAAATCCCTAACCAGCCTGTGGGAAAGCCATATTGGTGGAAGATATTGCTCATGCAAGGAGCATCCGTGACAGAGATTGTGCCTGTCTGCTGCTCTTCCTGGGGCAGTGTGACTGTACAGTCCACTAGGCAAGGTTGGGACTTTTGAGCCACATTGTGGTTCGGTATTTATTATCTTTGGAATTATTCCTGTGAATAAACTAAATACAAGTAAGAGTCCCAATGCTGAAGGCTAAAACAGATTCTTGTTACTGCTAAGAATAGTCTTAGAAAGCATCTGTACAGAGCATGCACTAAGACACAAACTCCTCTCAAAACAGCCTTCCTTGCATACCATTGCTGCAATTCATTCAGAAAAAAAGTGTTTTTCTGTCCAGCCATCTGCACATAAGCAAGGTTTTCTGGTATATGTTTGTGTTTATATGGCGGCCATCGATGGTAGGGGCCCAATAAAATCATTAGCAAAAAGCTATCTGAGTTATGCTGAGGACCTCTCCAGCAGTATCAGCACCTGCCACCACCACACTTCAGAATTGGGAAGATGTAAAGGTAGCATATGAAACAAACACACACTGAGCTCCCCCAGGCTGAGAGTTCTGTGATGCACTCTTAGGGGCTTAGCATATCATCTTCTCAGAGTAGCGTGGATTTTGCTTTACTCTATATTTTAGCTTTATTGAATGCCTTCTCTTTGCTGAAGAAGCCTGATTACAAAACAGTTGAAGGTGCAATCTACATTGGAGAAGGGTACTGGGTTGTAACTAGAGCCACTGATATAGTTGTGTTTGTGGCATAGATAGGAACTCAGTTATGGACTATCAACTCTCACTTTATACCTATATAACATTCCACCAGTATGCCTAGAAACTAGAGATTAACTAAAACCATTTGTGGATTAAAGTTTCCTCCATAACTAATTGTAAAGGTTGTATGTTAATATATTTACATTTTGACTTAAATTATGATGGATTCTAACTGTGATAGTATCAAACATTTTAGATGAAAGTAAGTTAATTGATTTTCATTATAAACAGAGAATATCTGAAATGCAAGTAACAGGTACTCATCCTATTTTAAAGCAAAACACACAGTAAAACTTCCATTGACTTAAGTGGGCTCTGGATTAGGCCCTTGGAGCAATTTCTAGAACTGATTTAATCAAATTATACATTGCTTCTTTTTATCTGTAATTTTAATAAGGCTAGACATTGCATCAGATGAAACAAAGCAAACCAGAATTATTTCACACTGAGATTATCTAATGAAACCTGAAACCGCATGAAGAGTATCGGCTCCATTTGTTTGACATGAACCACCACTCCTAAGGCAGGGTAGAATCATTATTAAAATATAAATTGTGAAATTTGTGTACAGAGAAAAAGAAACTAAGTGTGTCTAGTCCATGTTATCTGTCTGGCACAGTTTTCACACATGTAATACAAGGAGCCATGTATATTTATTACACTATACACACACACACACACACACACACACACACACACACACACACACACATAAAATAGCTCATATTCTGAAACTTTGTCAGAAATCTTTATTCACAGTTATTTGAGAGGCATTGTTCTGTGGACGATGCAATTCTTTGCCTCCTGTCAATATCCCCCACATTCTTCTTGGTTTTTTAACCAGATGTTGGCCTGAGCCATGGACCCACATTCTAAGCTTTATGAAAATTATGCTGAGATGCAGTTCACAGCGCTGGGCACAGGTGGCTGTGTACTACCTTTAAAGCCCCTGGGATTCTAAGGACAGCTAGGTCCAGACCTCATCATAAGTCAGAGCAGACTTCAGGCAGCTCTAAGTTTGGCCCAGCTGTCCATGATCACAAGGGGCCATTGCACTAGTCAGAAATAATGGAGAGCAGTGGTGCTCTGTGTCCCCCTTTCCATGGCCATGCCCTCTATTTTGGGGTACAAAGATTCTATGCCCGCTGGCTATACAATTATGAGAGAGAGATTTTCCAGGAAGCTGAAATGTCTTTCTTGCTGTCTTGTGCTGAAGACTACACAAAGGAAATGAAAGATGCAACCAAAATCTTGCCCATTGCCTGGAAGCTGTTGACATCTTGGGGTGAAATCCTGGTAGCATTAAACTCAGTGAGTTCTATCATTGATTTCAATGAGCCTAGAATTTCACCTCAAGTCTGCTGTTCTATAGCGTGTGCTGACTGGTATTCTTCTGTCTAATATCAGGCCAAGTTGGTGGAATATCAGCCAAAGCAGAGCTCCTGCCTTGTCTTATGCACATACATCAGGCAGTGGGGATCCCAGAATTGTTGGGTTTAGCCCAAGGACCCAGATGTACTGGAAACAAGCCCTCTCCCCCTCACTAACAGACATTCATGTGGCATTTCAAACACTTCTGCTTCCGCTCTGGACCCAAGCCATAAAGTGCAGATGTGCTCAAGCATTTGGGGTTTTTTTGGTCTGTTTGTTTTTAGAAATTAAACTAAAAGAATCTTCTCTCTCTCTCTCTTTTTTTTTAAGTTAAAATCAAGAATGTTAGATCAAGGCTTGGTTTGGTTTGCATGAAAGTTTGGGTTGGTTCTCCTTTCCTGACACTCATTATCCCCATATCTAACCATCAAATACTGATGTTGCTTAAATATGAGGGGTAAACAATTTGGCTATATAGTATCATATGTACTATAAGTTATTTAGTATTGTTTTCAGTCCAGAGCAGCTGCTCACTGTGTGGACGTTCTGTCCATAAAGATTTTAAACAGAGGAAAAACAGAGCATTTAACATAACCTTTTAGCCAGGAAGATGACTGACTGTTTCCAAGTATCTCCTGTATTTATGGATTCCAGCAATCCAATAGAGAACTGTCATTTTTTATACTCATGTGGAGATAAATCATGCTAAGCTATTAAAGATCATACTATTTCAAATTCACATTTTTCTTTTAAATGAGTTACAATTTATGTAGCTATAAATTTTCATTTACACTATGAAATAGAACAGGTGTTACTATTTGTTGGCCTCACATAACTTGTGCCATCTCCCTCATACTCTCCTTGGCTCTGTCATTTACAATAGCTTTGATTGCCCTTTCCCCATTCATCTTTCCCCACATGCCATTCTTTATGCCTGGAATTCCCTCCCTGTAGAGCCTTCTTGTCAGACAGGTTAGAGAGGCATCACAGATTCAAGATATAATACTCCGCTTCACTATACTTTCATTTAAAAGAAGTCCAGATTAGAGATGAATTATCCACAAAAATATCCCCTACAATACACAAAACCTCCGAGATGAATCGTCATTCCATGGTGATCATATCACTTGATACTTTTTTTTTAAAATAACTGTTTCCCACTTTGAAATTCAATAGTACTTATATTTGCTCAGTCATTGCAAATCTACTTAATAGTTACTCTTCTGAATTCAATTCAGTGCCTCTGTCCACTGGGCATTGTTTTTAATCCTTTTTAATTATTTAGTTAATGCACTAGAGCTGCTGAAATATTGTGACCTGCTTTTAAGTCTGAAGTGGCCAATTCAAAATGTTATACAAGAGACAAAATAACCACAGGCCATTAGCTAAGTAAAAAAGATGGATTCTAAATTTTGCAGTTGTTCTCTTTCCTCAAGGCAAAAGCTTTAACTTCCGGGGATTCCAATAATAGAGTTTCTTCTTTAGTCTTTCCTGTTATGTCTGACTTTCAGAGCATCTAAAAGATAAGTGTTAAATAAAATTAGGAGTGCCTAAGGGTTGTAGGATTAGGCCAAACATTTTGTTATGTTCTCTGTCAATACCCTATATTAGATACACATTAACCTCCTTTGGCATAATTATTAATTTTGCCTTCTGTAACAGGACCAGGGAAAAACATATGCAATCATTAGTACAAGAATGGGGTAATACACTGTTTGAAAACACACCAGACTTGTAAGGGTGGAGATAAAATTAGGTCTATCCAGGACAGGCTCCTCTTCCTTAGCAGGTAGCAGTTGTTTCATGATTTCCTAAAGCATTTTAGTTTGCTCAAATAGTTAGAACAGCCAAACGAACATGTACTAAATTTTCATATAGTTGGAAAAATCAGCAGGCAAATGACTTTCTTTGGCTTGGAGGCACATAAATGTGTTTTGCAGAGCACTTTCACAACAGAATTCATGATGAGTTTCCCTGCAAGAAACAGAAAAAAAAGAAAGAAAGAAAAAAAAAAGGGCTCTGAGCCAAAAGGGATGTAAATGGTGGCATGAAGACATGCTCCTCCAGCAGAAACAGCATTAACATCTGTCTGAGAATCTGTAGGAGAACAGTGAGAGGGTAACTTTTGGCAAAAGAGATTGTATTTCAGAATGCTTACTTTTGTGTTTCATTTAAAAGGGTAAAAATGTGTACCCTGAAATAGTCACCACTAAGCAAAGAGATGAAAAACTATATTAAAATTTGCTCTTTGAAGTAAAATACCAGAGGCAGAAGATCCTGCATAGAAAAAGAATAAATATATATTACAGACCTGATTCTTATCTACAATAATACCCTTTTACCGGCAGTGTAAAGATGCTCCAAGTGTCTGTTCATGTAACTGCCCCTTTATTTCACCTGCCTAGTTTAAAATGGTTTGAGAGTGAGTAAGAATCAGGCCCAGCAGATCCATGGGCTGAAGACTGAGATTCTATAAGTCCTGTCATGCAGTCTTAGTACACACTGATACACAGTTTAACTCATGCTGTATGCCTATGCTGTACTAGCTCTTGATTGCCACTAAAAACCTGTCTGACCCAGGCAATTGACTCAGAGTGCAAACTCAGTTCCATTGAAATTTGGCCTAGTTGCTGTGATATTTTGATCAAGGCACCCAAAACTGTAAGCCACTCTGTCACCGCTCTGCCACAGCAAAAGTGAGTTCTGCTGCTGCTGAACTATGAGTCAGCTCCTTGACGCACCAAGCCTGTCTACCTTGACAGCAAACTCTTCAGGATTCTGCCAGTCCAAACTTTGCTTTGCAGGTAACAATCAGTGAACCCCAATTCCCGAGTTCCTCAGAGATGTCTTTCTGCTGTGTCCTGTCCCTCTCACTGGAGTTATTAAACCTCACAGAAGTTATTAAAGTTAACCTCACAGAAGTTATTAAATTTGCTGTTCCTCAGAAAGCACAACAGCTTATTAAATTAGCTGAAGATTTACACTTCAATATAACAGCACTGAGATGGTTTTGCAATAACAAGAATAAATGTATTAACAAGAACACGGGTTTAAGTGATTTCAAGTAAGAGTAAGAAAAGATATGAAAGGTTACAAACAAAACAAAACATACTTTCTCGTGATTAAAACAACTTCAGTAAGTTACAATCTTTATCTAAGCAGGTTTCTTACCTATACTCAGTTTCTAGAGACTTCAGCTCTCTTGGCTGAAGGATCCACCTTTTTCAGGATTCAAGAACTCTGGCATCTTGCATCCCCCTGGTGAAGGATGCCAAAACAGCTTTCTGCTTATATTTTCCAAAGTCCATTGCCTCCATTTCAAGGGCCAGGAAAGCTTCCTGGGGGGAGGTATAGCTTCAATTCTCCATTGTGATTCTTAAGTGGTCATCTCCCTCACTTGCTGGTTGGATGTTTTTGCTTACTGTATATGTGTAAGCGGGAGAATTTGTGGGGAACTATTGTGGGGAACTTTCCTGGCTTCTGCACTACCCCGGTAAAGTGGGCTAGTGAAAGGATCTGAGTCCTCGCTCCCACTTCCTTTATCCAGTGGCCTCCCTGCCCTTGAGGACTCCCCTTCCACTCTCCTGTCTGGCAGAGTCCTCATAACCCCAACAAGGCTGGGGCCAGAATTCCTGGAGGGCTCGACCCCCAACCCTGCTGTGGTCACCTAGGACAGGGGCTAGGGTGTCCCCACTCCAGGGTACTCTCTCTGCACTGGGCACTTCTCTGACCCACTGACCATTACATACAATTTAAAGCAAATGCAAGTTATTTAATCATCAATGAATTTTAAAAACAATAAGGAAAAATGGGAAAGGTTAAAGGAAACATGTCACCCCGCTCTGTGGCAGGGAACATCACAAACAGTGTCTCTGGAACGTCCGGGCAGTTCACAGTCTGTTCCTTGTAAGTCCCAGGCCTTCTTCTCAGGCCCTGGCTGTGCTGCAGGGATGCTGTGGGTTGGACACTTGCTCTGGTGGTGTCCGCACACTCTCAGGCTCTAAATGGTAGGACCCTTCTTCCCGGTGTCGCCCCCGCCCTGTCGGGGTTACGATCCAAGCCTGGCCTGCAGAGCCTCTTGGCTGAGGTGTCTCCCTGTGCTGGGCCTGCTGCCCAGGGTCCCCCTCGGTCTCCCCAGTTACTGACCACACCCAGCTCTGGACTGCTCCAGCCCCAGCTCCACCACTCTGTCTCTGCACTGCTGCTGCTCTGCCTCCAGCTCCCTGGGCTGCATCTGTGGCCCCTCTGCCTGCTACAGCTTTGCTCCCAGGACAGGTCTGCTCTGCAGGCTGCTTCTGTGACTCTGTTCCCAGCACTGACCTGCTTCCTGGGCTGCTTTTCTGGCCCCTCTGGCTCTGGTTGCTGCAGCTCTGCTCCCAGGACAGGGTCTGCTCTCTCTAGATCTGGCACAGCTCTGTTCCCCAGCTTAGCTTGGGCACCTGCTTTCTCCTTAGCTCTGCCCCACTCTGTCTGACCCAGGCAATTCCAACTCACATGAAGGACGGGACTCCCTGGCCTCCTGACTCCCTGATTAGCCTGCCTGCCCTGTCATTCAGGCTGACCTGGGGCATTGGCCTCTCCCCATTGCTCCTGGGGACTGCCAGTCTCAGGGTCCTGATTTCCCATCGACCCCCTTTTAGTACTGGGAGCTAGCAACTAAAACACCCCCACTGAATGTTTGTAAGGAGGCAGCGGTCCCCTTACATAAGTAAATGTTACTTTCATTGTTTCTGGCCTCACCTTGCTAAATTTACATCGGAGAGACAGTCAAGCAGGCAACGCAACGTTCCTTTGTCTTGGGCAGGCCGCGCTTACGCACTGGTTGCCAAACACATTTTAAGAATGTATTTCCAGCCCACATCTCTCATTCTTTATGTACCACCCATACATACGTAACACAAAAGTATTAATGACCAGCATGTTAACAGTTTGCATGGTACCTTCCAGATACAGATTATGACAACAGAGAGTTGGGGGCAGTCAGCGTGTCAGACTAATGTGATTAAGGCATGGTGTGCCCTCTGCCAGTTCGCATTGAGGGGCTCCCTGAATCACTGTTACTTTCAATCTAGGAGCATTGTTTTTTACATGTCATGTGAACAAGATTGTATTTGGCCTACTGAAAAATCATATGGGGCTTCTGTTGCAACTGCCCCATCATTGGCTGGGTCTCGCTGAAGCTGCCTAATCACAGTCACTGAGGGGACACAGAAGGAAGTAATACATTTTTCAGATTACATTTCCATGCAGTCACCCAACTCCAGAATGAAGCAACGCTTCCGCTGTACTACCCCAATTCCTGTTTTAACCCACAACCCGTAGAGCTCCATCTGCTGGGCTCCACCCAGCAGCAGGGAGAGATGGTGCCACAGAGTAGCATGCTCCAGCCTATGGAGATTCAGAGTCCAGGGACTGTAGCTGTCCCTTTGTTTTTTCATAGAGTACAACGTGTGGGGGTGGGGAGACAGACAATCTAGTGCCAACATTTTAGTACTTTGAACTTTATCATTTACTTTTTTGTCTCTGTGAATTGATACATTAAACATTGCAAGTGGGGGGGAGGATAAAAGGGAGGGAATGCCTGTGTGCAAAGGAATAGAGGGATACAGCAGGGTTATATTAAACTAATCCTGTTATGCCCAAAGTGTTGGAAGCTTAATTCTTCCGTGATTTATTATTTATTTATTTTTGTGGTTATGATTCCCATATACTTTATTCCTTTAGTTTAGTTTTCACAGCAGTAATCATTTCTTTGCTCTTATTTTTATTTCTTCAGTTATGTCATTAGTACAAATGAATGCGACATGCAAGCTGCTACAGAAGGCTGTATTTAACAAGGGGAAACTGCAACTCGACTGTGTACCATGGATGCCTGGAAGGCAATCCCTCAATAATGGATGTGGGGGGCTTGTGTGGCCATATGCAGCACAGAAGCCAGTTGGAGTTTTTATGGAATTCCACCTGTAATTGCCACACATGCTCACAATGTATGTTGGCATCATAAAGGTCTTTAATACACTTTGGACAAAATTCACCCCTCTTCCAAAAGCCAGCACAAGGCCTCTGCACTATTTAAACTCTATTTTGGAGGATTTAAGCAGTGCCTAAGCTTTATGCTGACCCTCTCTTCCTGGGAGTGAATTTGACTCTTAAATGGTTAAGAATATAAGAATGGCCATACGTATTCCGACTGCAGCTGGTGCCAGATGCTTCAGAAAGAGCGAACAGAACAGGTCATTTTAATCGAGTGATCAATCCCCTGTCACCCAATCCCAGCCTCTAGCAGTCAGAGGTTTAGGGACACAGAGAGCATGGGGTTGCGTCCATGACCACTTGGCTAACAGCCATTCACAGATCTATCCTCCTTGAACTTATCTAATTCTTCTTTGAACCCAGTCGTACTTTTGGCTTTCACAACATAACCTGTGAAATTCATTGCCAGGGTAACTGCATTGTATGAAGAAGTACTCCCTTATGGGGTTTTTTTAAGACATGCAGCATATTACTTCCACTTGGTGATCCCAGATTCATGTGTTAGGTGAAGGGGTAAACAACATTTCCTTATTCACGTTCTCCACACCATGTATGATTTTATCAACCTCTATCATACCCCCTTCAACCATCTCTTTTCCAAACTGAACAGTCCCAGTCTAAATCTTTCCTCATATGGAAACTATTCCATATCCTTGATCATTATTGTTGCCCTTCTCTATATTTTTGCCAATTCTACCATATCTTTTTTTAAGATAGGGCAACCAGAACTGCACCCAGAATTCAAGGTCTGGGCATACCATGGATTTATGTAGTGGCGTTATGATATTTTTTGTCTTACTTTGGATTAGAGAACATTGAACATGGAAGCTGCTTTAAATTAAAAAAAAAAAGTCAGTGATTAGCCCTCATACACAAACTGCTGGAAATATTTGGTTTTAACAAGCAAAAGGTACTTAGATTTATTAAGTACACCCAAATGAAGTCTGGAAAAAAAAATCCTCTTCTTTTTCCTCTCCTTATTCTTTTTGCTCTTAAGCCTCAATGAAAGCACTTATGAACACAAGTGGTCCCCTTGAAGTCAGTGATACCACTTTATCTTATGATTTTACAGTGCCGACCATCACTGCAGTATTTGAGCATTATTTAAATAAGATCAGTAATGGAAGCAAAGTCACTAGTGGACTTCATGGCATGGCGGTCTCTGGCATTTTCTCCCTTTTCCATTTTTTTAAGAGGGTTGAGAAGCCAAAGGAGGTGTCTCAAATAAAGTTAAACACAAGCAGAAGCCTTTGTATGATTGGGACACTGTATTTCAAAAAAGCTTGAAAGGTGTTTGTGCTTAGGACTTCCAGACTTATCACATTTGACAAATTTCAGCTCAGAGCTAATTTTTCAACGAAATGTATAAAACTGTTGAAAATATGGATTTATAATAGGAAAAAAAGAGAGTTGTAATTCTACTGTACTACTACAATGCCATTATAACAAGCAAACACTTTTTAAAAAATGTGTACATAGTCTTTGGCTAAAGAGTGTGTGACGTTACATGATTAAAATATGGTCACGTAGATCATTGTTGCTACCACCGTTATGTAATTGTAACAAATCTTGTACAAAGTATGTCATGTAAGATGTCTATACAAAGTTATGATTTGTTGGATAGGATTATGCTATTTACATACAAAAATGTTGCATGCATACAAAATTATGAATATTGAATATGTATCTGTATTTCAAATGTTTGCTCCTCTGATAACACCCACAAGGTATTTATCCAGCACATTGTGAATGAAGTAGTCAAGATGATGGCTCATCAATGAACACAATGGACCTGGAAGAAGCCTATTTACACCTAATGGACTTCCTGAGGACATTCTAATTAGAGTATGGGTAATGGCCTCTGCTATGACTAAGCGAAGCAGGCATGGATATGTGACTTGCCTATGTGACTCCAAACTCCATCTTATTACTTGTAATTCCCCCACAAACTAGAACAATGGGTTTCCCTTCACTTGGCAGAAGCTATAAGAGGTGCTTGAAACATCTCCATTTTGCCTTTCCTGCTCAAACCTCTGGGCTATGAATTTATACTAATGGGAGCATTCTAACCAAAGGACTGAGGACCTCCCAATGAGTTGGAAGCAACCAGAGACTTAACAAGCCAGCAGTTTATTCCATCACTGCTACAAGCCTGATCCCAGAACCTTGCAATTATTGTATGTATTTGATTCCTTTAACCAATTTTAACTCTCATCTTTCTTTCAATAAATCTTTAGATATTAGATCCTAATGGATTGACAACAGCATGATTGTTGGGCAAGATCTGAGTTATGTATTGACCTGAATATGTGGCTGATGCTTTGGGATCAGAAGAATCCTTTGGTTAATGAAACTGGTTTTGAATAACCACTCATCAAGTCTAATGTTTCTGGTGGTCTTACAAGGACTGGAATACCCAAGTAGACTGCTTTTCTGGCTTCTTGTTAGCCAGTGTGGTGAGACAGAAGTTTACTTTTGTTGCTGGTCTGGTATATCTTATGGGAGAATAACCACCATCTTTGGGATGTGTCTGCCCTATCTCTCAGTGGTTTGTCCTGAATTTGGTATTCTCAGTTTGGTATTCTCACGGAGGCACGATGACAGAGTGAAAAACCACTGTTTCAGGTTAATCTAGAAAGAAGCGACTGTTTTGTTTGTAAGAGAGATTTATTCCTGGCCACTTTTTTTTGTGTGGGATCTAGTTTCCTGTCTCGTGTACTCTGGTTATTTTGTTTCCCATTTTGAGTTTAGTACATAATGCTTTACATTGTAAGGTGATGTTTATACCCTGATCCTGCAAACAGTTATTCACCTGTTTATTGCTGTGCATGTGATCCACCCCACGGAAGCAAAGAGAACTCCTCACATGTGTTATGTTAAGCATGTGTTGAGCTATTTACAGGATCAGGATTTCAAAAAAAATTTTTTTCCACTAGTGCAGATCCAACCATGCCAGAGTATGCGTGTTAAATACATTAACCAAACAGTCTGAGATGTATCAAGATACAGCTGTGCCTACCATGGGCCACTGCTTCCGTTAGTTCCCATTGGCTGGGAACGGTGAACCTTGGCCACTGGGAGCTGCAAGCTGCCTGTACTTGCAGATGCTCAGGTAAACAAAGCGTCTCGCAGCCCGCCGGGGCTTACCCTGAACAAGCCGCAAACCAAGTTTGGGAACCCCTGGCTTAGACAAACTCCTTTCAGGATTGGTCTAGTTATTACTTAGTTCTGCCTTGAGTGCAGGGAACTGGATTAGATGATCTATTGAGGTTCCTTCCAAGTGGAAGCACTGTGTAAGCCCCTAAGCAGGACTTGAGTGGTGCAGTGTGCCTTGTGGTGGCTTTTGGTACCACAGCTTCATTTCATCCAAACAATATTATGTACCATATGATTGGAGGAGGTATGTGTATGTCTTGAGGAGAGAGTCTGCACAACACATAGGTAAATAAACTGATTAAAGAGCAGAATTTGCTTCCAAAGGTCAGATTTTGAGCTCACCTCAGATTTACACCAGTATAAATCCATTGACTTTTAATGATTTCATTGCTATAACTGATCAGAATTAGAACATTAGCTGAGAGTTTCAAAAGTAGAGTGACATGAATGCCCAATTCCTATTATAAATTTCGATGGCAGGGCATCCAAATCCCATAGACAGCTTTGAAAGTCCACCCCAACTGTCTGCTTCTTTCTGATATTTATTGCTGATTTGGGGGTGTAAGTTAACTTTAATGTTAAAAATGCATTAATAAAAGTATTTAAAATTGTCCTAATGGAATTATGTCAACACTTAGCCTTCTCTAAACCTCCCTATTAGATGGATGACCATGGGGGAGTTGGGGGGGAGCAGGGAGAAGTAGTCTGGGAGGACTTGTCAACTACTGGAAATGGCCCACCTTGAGTATCACTACAAAAGGTTTTTTCCCCCCACCCCGCTCTCCTGTTGGTAATAGCTCACCTTAAGTGATCACTCTCGTTACAGTATGTATGGTAACACCCATTGTTTCATGTTCTCTCTATATATAAATCTCCCCAATGTATTTTCCACTGAATGCATCCGATGAAGTGAGCTGTAGCTCACGAAAGCTTATGCTTAAATAAATTTGTTAGTCTCTAAGATGCCAAGAAAGATGCCTTTTCTTTCTGTGAATACAGACTAACACAGCTGCTATTCTGAAATCTGTCATTATGCAAGGCACTGAATTTAGCCATATGGAGTGTAAATCTATCAACTTCATGAAAAAACTCATACAGATACAGACACCATCTTCCTTTCCAAATGCAAACAGATGGACATCATACCAAAAAGGACTGAAGGTAAAAAATCCATTACAATCTACATACCACACAGACTATGCTGACAGCTTGTGCCACACACTCTCAAAGAAACTGCAGAACCACATGATCAACATCCTCTACAGCAAACAGGGAAAGATTAAGGATGAGCTCTCAAAACTGGATACTCTCATAAAAAAAACAACTTTCCACACAAACTTCCTCGTGGCTGGATTTTACAAAAACTAGACAAGCCATTTACAACACACACTTTGCTTCTCTACAAAAGAAAAAGGACACTAAACTATCTAAACTACTACATGGCACAAGGGGCCACAACAGTGGTTCCCTTAACCCACCCAGGAATATTGTTAATCTATCCAACTATACTCTTAGCCCAGCAGAAGAATCTGTCCTATCTCGGGGCCTCTCCTTTTGCCCCTCCACCCCCACGAACATGATACAGTTCTGTGGTGACCTACAATCCTATTTTCGATGTCTCTAACTCAAGGAATATTTCCAAACACACCTCTGAACAACATACTAACCCACAGAGACCTTCCTACAAGACTACAAAAAGAAGGATTCTGGGTGGACTCCTCCTGAAGGTCGAAACAACAGACTGGACTTCTGCATAGAGTGCTTCCGCCGACGTGCACAGGCTGAAATTGTGGAAAAGCAGCATCACTTGCCCCATAACCTCAGCCGTGCAGAACACAATGCCATGCACAGCCTCAGAAATAACTCTGACATCATAATCAAAAAGGCTGACAAAGGAGATGCTGTCGTCATCATGAATAAGTCGGAATATGAACAAGAGGCTGCTAGGCAGCTTTCCAACACCACTTTCTACAACCATTACCCTCTGATCCAACTGAGGGTTACCAAAAGAAACTACAGTATTTGCTCAAGAAACTCCCTGAAAAAGCACAAGAACAAATCCGCACCAGACACACCCCTGGAACCCCGACCTGGGGTATTCTATCTGCTACCCAAGATCCATAAACCTGGAAATCCTGGATGCCCCATCATCTCAGGCATTGTCACCCTGACATAAGGATTGTCTGGCTATGTAGACTCCCTCCTCAGGCCTATGCTAACAGCACTCCCAGCTATCCCTGAGACACCTGAGGAAACTACAATCCATCGGCGATCTTCCTGAAAATACCATCCTGCCCACTATGGATGTAGAAGCCCTCTACACCAACATTCCACACAAAGATGGACTACAAGCATCATGAAGAGTATCCCTAATCATGTCACGGCAAACCTGGTGGCTGAACTTTGTGACTTTGTCCTCACCCATAACTATTTCACATTTGGGGACAATGTATACTTTCAAATCAGCGGCACTGCTATGGGTACCCGCATGGCCCCACAGTATGCCAACATTTTTATGGCTGACTTAGAACAACGCTTCCTCAGCTCTCGTCCCCTAATGCCCCTACTCTACTTGCGCTACATTGATGACATCTTCATCATCTGGACCCATGGAAAAGAAGCTCTTGAGGAATTCCACCATGATTTCAACAATTTCCATCCCACCATCAACCTCAGCCTGGACCAGTCCACACAAGAGATCCACTTCCTGGACACTACAGTGCTAATAAGCGATGGTCACATAAACACCACCCTATATCGGAAACCTACTGACCGCTATTCCTACCTACATGCCTCTAGCTTTCATCCAGATCATACCACTCGATCCATTGTCTACAGCCAAGCGCTACGATATAACCGCATTTGCTCCAACCCCTCAGACAGAGACAAACACCTACAAGATCTCTATCATGCATTACTACAACTACAATACCCACCTGCTGAAGTGAAGAAACAGATTGACAGAGCCAGAAGAGTACCCAGAAGTCACCTACTACAGGACAGGCCCAACAAAGAAAACAACAGAACGCCACTAGCCATCACCTTCAGCCCCCAACTAAAACCTCTCCAACGCATCATCAAAGATCTACAACCTATCCTGAAAGACAACCCATCACTCTCACAGATCTTGGGGGACAGGCCAGTCCTTGCTTACAGACAGCCCCCCAACCTGAAGCAAATACTCACCAGCAACCACACACCACACAACAGAACCACTAACCCAGGAACCTATCTTTGCAACAAAGCCCGTTGCCAACTCTGTCCACATATCTATTCAGGGGACATCATCATAGGGCCTAATCACATCAGCCATACTATCAGAGGCTCGTTCACCTGCACATCTACCAACGTGGTATGCCCCTCTGCCATGTACATTGGTCAAACTGGACAGTCTCTACGTAAAAGAATAAATGGATACAAATCAGACGTCAAGAATTATAACGTTCAAAAACCAGTCAGAGAACACTTCAATCTCTTTGGTCACTCGATTGAAGTTGCAATTCTTCAACAAAAAAAAACTTCAAAAACAGACTCCAATGAGAGATTGCTGAATTGGAATTCATTTGCAAACTGGATACCATTAACTTAGGCTTGAATAGAGACTGGGAGTGGATGGGTCATTACACAAAGTAAAACTATTTCCCCATGTTTATTCCTTCCCCCCCCACTGGTCCTCAGACGTTCTTGTCAACTGCTGGAAATGGCCCACCTTGATTATCACTACAAAAGGTTTTCCTCCCCCTCTCCTCCTGGTAATAGCTCACCTTAAGTGATCAATCTCATTACAGTGTGTATGGTAACACACATTTTTTCATGTTCTCTGTGTATATAAATCTCCCCACTGTATTTTCCACTGAATACATCCGATGAAGTGAGCTGTAGCTCAGGAAAGCTTATGCTCAAATAAATTGGTTAGTCTCTAAGGTGCCATAAGCACTCCTTTTCTTTCTGCGGATACAGACTAACACGGCTGCTACTCTGAAATCGGGGAGGACTGTAAGGATAAATAAACACTTTTCCCCAGTGCAAACTCAGTGCATTTAATTGTGCTTTATGTTTTCCTCAGTGTTTTTTTTTAATTGAGACTTATTTGTTCTAACCTAAAGCTTTGTTCTAAAATAATCCAGAACACAGGAATCAACTTTTCCTTTCCAACCATATGTGTTTTCCCCGCAGCTGAATAAAATGGATTTACACTTATCAGACCTCAGATATTTCTTTGTATTTCCCAGTTTTTTTGGAGTGCCCCATCCCCATTGGATAAATATTTTAGAGCAGATCATTGACCCATCTAGCCTGGCATGCAGCCTCTGGCAAATTTTGCAACACTGCATATGATGGAGGGAGTTCCTTCTTCCTGACCCCATCGGCAATCACCCTATGCATCACAGTATAAGATTTGCAAAAAGAAAAGGAGTACTTGTGGCACCTTAGAGAAAAACAAATTTATTTGAGCATAAGCTTTCGTGAGCTATAGCTCACTTCATCGAATGCATCCGATGAAGTGAGCTGTAGCTCACGAAAGCATATGCTCAAATAAATGTGTTAGTCTCTAAGGTGCCACAAGTACTCCTTTTCTTTTTGCGAATACAGACTAACACGGCTGCTACTCTGAAACAAGTATAAGATTTGATTATTCTTATTGGTGTGGCTTGCAGAACTACAAACTACAGACAAAGTTATAAAATTATCCAGCTCTTTTAAAAATCCATGAACTATATAGCATCCTGCTTCCAAGAGAAGTGACTACCTCATATTACTGTCTTACACCATCTAGTCATTTTCTTGTGTATGTTTTCAATTTACAGCCTTTTAGTTTTACTGAGTGTTACTTTGATCCCATCAGAAAAAGCAAGCATACTGACTGGTCAGTTTTCACCATCACTTTCATAATCTTCAAACTCTCAGTTACCCTTTATCTTCTTTCCATCCTAGTTATAATTGGCCTCAGTATACACCCTGGAAAAGAGCGTACTGTTCTTTTGGAATATATACTAGCTACATTAACTTGACATTTTCAGGCAAGACTACCCTATTCAATTCATTCAATCTTCAGTGTTGCAGCATAGGGCTGTGTGTGCAGTATCTCACACTGGATCATACAGCAAGTTATAGTCAACATGCCCTGGCTCCAGACAATGCATATGTTATGCTGCTTCTGACCTACAGTGACATTTGGGACTATACCAATTACACTATCATTAAAAGCAGCCTGAGAGAAAGCTTGCTCTCACACAGTTTATTAAGCTAAACATGGTTGGTTTATTTATACTTTTCTACACCAAGATGTGAATTCCAAAATGAATGGGTCTAAATATCCCAAATGGCATCTGTGTAAAATAAAACACACGAGCATCAACTATACAAATGTGTTTTGAATATTCAAAAGCTTACATACTAGCAGAAGACTAAATAGGTGGTCTAACATTTAAAATATGTATCACTCTTTTGTCTGACAGTTTTAGCAATGAACAACAACTACAAAGAAAAAGCTTCCAGGTGCACTAGGACATAGAATCATAGAATATCAGGGTTGGAAGAGACCTCGGGAGGTCATCTAGTCCAACTCCCTGCTCAAAGCAAGGCCAATCCCAACTAAATTATCCCAGCCAGGGCTTTGTCAACCCGGGCCTTAAAAACCTCTAAGGATGGAGATTCCACTACTTCCCTATAACCAATTCCAGTGCTTCATCACACACCTAGTGAAATAGTTTTTCCTACTATCCAACCTAAACCTCCCACACTGCAACTTGAGACCATTGCTCCTTGTTCGGTCATCTGCCACCACTGAGAACAGCCAAGCTCCATCCTATTTGGAACCTCCCCTTTCAGGTAGTTGAAGGTTGCTATCAAATCCCCGCCCCCCTCACTCTTCTCTTCTGCAGACTACATAAGCTGAGTTCTCTCAGCCTCTCCTCATAAGTCATGTGTCTCAATCCTCTAATCATTTTTGTTGTCCTCCGCTGGACTCTCTCCAATTTGTCTACATCCTTTCTGTAGTGGGAGGCCCAAAACTGGATGCAATACTCCAGATGTGGCCTCACTAGTATTGAATAGAGGAGAATCATCACCTCCCTTGATCTGCTGGTAATGCTCCTACTAATGCAGCCCAATATGCCATTAGCCTTCTTGGCAACAAGGGCACACTGTTGACTCATATCCAGCTTCTCGTCCACTGTAATCCCCAGGTCCTTTTCTACAGAACTGCTGCTTAGCCAGTTGGTCCCCAGCCTGTAGCAGTGTGTGGGAGTCTGCACTTGTTATTGTTGAACCTCATCAGATTTCTTTTAGCCCAAACCTCCAATTTGTCTAGGTCACTCTGGACCCTATCCCTACCCTCCAACATATCTACCTCTCCCCACAGCTTAGTGTCATCTGCAAACTTGCTGAGGGTGCAATCTATCCCATTGTCCAGATCATTAATAAAGATGTTGAACAAAACCGGCCTCAGGACTGACCCCTGGGGCACTCCGCTTGATACTAGCTGCCAATTAGACATCGAGCTGTTGATCACTACCCATTGAGCCCAACAATCTAGCCAACTTTCTATCCACCTTATAGTCCATTCATCCAGCCCATACTTCTTTAACTTGCTGGCAAGAATACTGTGGGAGACGGTATAAAAAACAACTTTGGTAAAGTCAAGATATATCATGTCCACCGCTTTCCCCATATCCACAGAGCCAGTTATCTCATCATAGAAGACAATCAGATTCATTAGGCATGACTTGCCCTTGGTGAATCTATGTTGACTGTTCTTGATCACCTTTCTCTCCTCCAAGTGCATCAAAATGGATTCCTTGAGGACCTGCTCCATGATTTTTCCAGGGACTGAGGTGAGGCTGACTGGTCTGTAGTTTCCCGGGTTCTCCTTCTTCACTTTTTCCCAATCATCTGGGACCTTCCCCAATTGCCACGAGTTTTGGAAGGTAATGGCCAATGGCTCTGCCATCACATCAGCCAACTCCCTCAGCACCCTTGGATTCATTAGATCTGGCCCCATGGACTTGTGCGTGTCTAGCTTTTTAAAATAGTCCTTAACTTGTTCTTTCACCACTGAGGGCTTCTCACCTCCTCCACATACTGTGCTGCCCAGTGCAGCAGTCTGGGAGCTGACCTTGTCTGTGAAGACCGAGGAAAAAAAAGCATTGAGTACTTCCACTTTTTCCACATAGTCTCTCACTAGGTTGCCTGCCCCATTCCATAAGGGTCCCACACTTTCCCTGACCTTCTTCTTGTTGCTAACGTACCTGTAGAAATCCTTTTTGTTACTCTTCACATCCCTTGCTAGCTGCAACTCCAGTTGTGCTTTGGCCTTCCTGATTTCACCCCTGCATGCTCGAGCAATATTTTTATATTCCTCCCTAATCATCTGTCCAAGTTTCCACTTCTTGTAAGCTTCCTTTTTGTGTTTAAGCTCAATGAAGATTTCTCTGTTAAGCCATGCTGGTTGCCTGCCATATTTGCTATTCTTTCTGCATATCAGGATGGTTTGTTCCTGTGCCCTCAATAAGGCTTCTTTAAAATACAGACAGCTCTCCTGGACTCCTTTCCCCCTCAGATTAGCCTCCCAGAGGATCCTACCCATCAGTTCCCTGCGAGTATCAAAGTCTACTTTTCTGAAGTCCAGGGTCCATAATCCGCTGCTCTCCTTTCTTCCTTTTGTCAGGATCCAGAACTTGACCATCTCATAGTTATTGCTGCCCAGGTTGCCACCAACTTCTACTTCCCCTACCAATTCTTCCCTGTTTGTGGCCAGCAGCTTAAGAGGAGTACGGTCCCTAGTTGGTTCCTCCAGCACTGGCACCAGGAAGTTGTCCCCAACACACTCGAAAAACTTCCTGGATTGTCTGTGCACTGCTATATTGCTGTCCCAGCAGATGTTAGGGTGATTGAAATCCACCATGAGAACCAGTGCCTGTGATCTGGAAACTTCTGTTAGTTGTCCAAAGAAAGCCTCATCCACCTCATCTTCCTGGTCTGGTGGTTTATACCCACCATGACATCACCTTTGTTGTTCTCACCTTTAAACTTAACCTAAAGACTCTCAACAGGCTTTTCTCCAGTTTCTCATTGGAGCTCTGAGCAATCAGACTGCTCCCTTGCACTGTATGTAACTCCTTCACCTTTTCTTCCGTCTGTCATTCCTGAACAGTTTATACCCATTCATGACAGTGCTCCAGTCATGTGAGTTACACCCCCAAAGTCTCTTATTCTAATCACACGATAGTTTCTTGACTGTGCCAGGACTTCCAATTCTTCCTGCTTGTTTCCCAGGCTTCTTGTGCTCCTGTACTGGCACCTAAGATAACTAGCCGACTGAGCTACTTTCTCAGTATGAATCAGGAGGCCTCCCCTATTGCACCCTCCTCCTTGTGTTTCCTCCTGGTATTCCACTTACCTCTGATCTTAGGTCACCAGCCACTTGAAACCTAGTTTAAAGCCCTCCTCACTAGGTTAGCAAGTCTGCCTGCGAAGATACTCTTCCCTTTCTTTGTTAGGTGGATTCCATCTCTTCCTAGCAATCGTTCTTCCTGGAACAACATCCCATTGTCAAAGAATCCAAAGCCCTCTCTCCGACACCACGTGTGTAGTAACTATGCATTTACCTCCACAGTTTGATGGTACCTACCTGGACCTTTTCCTTCAACAGGGAGGATGGACAAGAACAAGACTTGTGCCTCAAACTCCTTTATCCTTTTTCCCAGAGCCATGTAGTCTGCAGTGACCCACTCAAGGTGATTCTTGGCAGTATCATTAGTCCACACATGGAGAAGTAGGAAGTGGTCTGAAGGCCTGATCAGTCTCGGCAGACACTCCATCACATCCTGAAATCCAGGCAAGCAGCACACTTCAAGTTTCCCGGTCTGGACAGCAGATGGGTGACTCCATCCTCCTTAGGAGGGAGTCCCTGACCACCAGTTTCCTCCTCTTGGGAGAGGTGGTCATGGAACCCCCAAACCTAGGACAATCCATGTTTTCCAGTTGATGGGGGTCTCCTTCTGATCTCTTCCCTCAGATGACTCTTCCAAACCATTCTCTGCCATAGTACCTGTGCAGAGAGTCTGAAAATGGTTTCTTACCTTTATCTGCATTGGGGATACATGGGTTTTCCTCTTTCTTTTTCTGGAGGTCACATGCCGCCAATTTTGTTCCCCATTTGCACTGCCTTCTCAGATTTTTCAGCATGCTGTGCCTGAAATAGCAAACACCGACTTCTATTCAGACATGGTATGGGGAAGAATACTCTGATGAAGTGGGTTTTAGCCCACAAAAGCTTATGCTCAAATAAATTTGTTAGTCTCTAAGGTGCCATAAGTACTCATTGTTTTTGCTGATACAGGCTAACATGGCTACCACTCTGAAAAGGGAATTAATGTACTTGAATGGAGTCTTTGACCCCAAGTAATCTGTTTGACAGGCCAAGTGATTTCACATAAGAGAAGGAGTGGACAAAGCTGTCTAGGGGAACAAGCCTTCCACTCCCAAACATAATTCCCAGTCTCTCTTTATGAACACCCACAAGGGAGTGGTAGAGGGAGTGGAGAAGGCTATTCGTTTCCCCTGGATTCTGGCTAAAGGAGGTGAAGCCTGTGGCAAAGTCCTTGTTTTTTCTTGGAGGGGGAGGAGAGCTGGGAGTGTGAAGGGGATGGAGCAGGCTGCATACCCAGCCTTTCCTTCTCTGCTGCACTGGAGTGAAAGAGAAACCAGCAGGGCGCAAATCTTCCTGCCCAAGAAAGGGAGAAAATAGGGGACTCCTAGCTTCGACAATCCATCTTCTCCTATTGGGTGCTAGTGCTGCTCCAACTACAGGCTGGAAAGCGTGGAAACCTATTAACAGCAAAAAGACAAGCTCCTCCAGCTCATTACACTTCAGATTCACCTACATTATTAATCTTCATTTTACCAGCCACTAAAGAAATAGGAGGAGGTAGTCAAGAATGTCCTCTCCGTCTGTCTTTAGGGTATAGTACGAATAAGGTTCAGGATTAAGATGGGTTCCATTCCACTCTACCCCCTTACTTTAAACCCCCAAACAGTCCATTAAATTTGATCCCTACAGAACCTATACCGCCCCCAGAAAAATATCTTGCACTATTTTTATTCCAAGTAGAAGAGTCATTCTGTGGGAAATAGTAGGAATGGATAAAAGGCATTCTGTGCCAATTTGGAAACATTTGTATGTGAATTAGTGGGTTTGCAAATATCTGGTTATCTATAAATATTTATTAGACTCTCTGAAGGACAAAATCATTTCAGACTGTTTTGTGCATTTTATGTTCCATGTTTATTTAGCAGAAATCACTTGACCCTTTCATTTTGATTCTTTTTTGAAAATAAAAATATTTTGGTTTTTTACTGGTATATTTGCTCTTGTTTTCTTTGTTTGACCTACTAATAAATATTTGTTTTAAACTCTGGGATGTGTTTAATGATGTCATTTGATACCAGTCACCATCACAAATATTTAAAACATAAAACTAATGATAGGGCTGAATCAAACTCTGATTTTTGGGGTGTCCAACTTTCAGGTCCCAACTCTCTGCCCTGCTACATCTACTTTGTGCCACAACAGCACTTCACTGAAGTTCCTAGAGATTTACCCTGGCAGGAGAGGAGACTCAAGTCTATGTGACTCTCCCTATTGTCTTTTTCGTGGCAATTGTTTCAAGAACTTAAGATTCTGGGCCATATCTTTTGCTGCTGCCAACTGGTGTAGCTCCACTGAAGTCCTTGGGAAGAATCTCCACAGTGCTTGCACCAGCTGGATGCAGCAGAGATTTGGGAGCAAGAAACTGTTTACTAACACATGTCATCTTGCAATGATCCCTAAGGAGCCATCAGCCAGCTGGGATTTTCTGGATGGCTCCCGCTACTTTCTCCCACCTTCATCCCTGCACCAGGGGCTGTGGGGAGCGTGGCATAGGAGGAGGCAGAGCCAGTTCCTATGGCCCTGGGGATTCAATTACCAAGGATATCCCCAGCTAGGGGCTCGTTGCTACTTCCTGCTCCCTTTGTGCTTCTTAAGTGGTAGAGGAGTGGAAGGGGAGGGGTGGGGAGCAGAATTGCCCCTTTGATTTTAATGGACCTGCACTGACACCAGCTGAGGACCTGGCATTTCCATTTTATGTGAAATTTCTGATAAACACTGGGTCCTCGATGAAGGCTAGATGGCCAGCATGCAGCACCTGGCTGTTAATGCATAACAAAAGGTTCCAAACCAGGCTGTGAATTCTTTTTATTTATAAACCAACTGAGTTTTAACTGAAAGGTACAGAATTGCTTACGTACATAATATGAGCAAGAAGTGGAATTGGGGTGAGATCCTCAGCTGGTGTAAATGAGAATAGCTCAGATTACTTCGGGGAGATTCGCTCCAGCTGGTCACCTAGTCCTTGGTGTCAAAATTTGTATCTAGGCAAAAATCCCTCAAACTAAAAATGAGGTGGTAAGACCCTCTTAGTAGTTCTTTCTCTGTGTTTTGCCTGTGATCTCAGTTTAGTTATAACACTCACTGCCAGAATTGTGTGGACAGGGAACAGATCTTATTTTTAAGGACAGATATCTTATTTTTAAGAATTTTTGAATAGTTGAAAGATGAATATTAAAGAACAATATTGTCAGATATATAGATGAACATAATTTGTTGGGGGAAGAGTAAAGGGAAATCATGCCTCACCAATCTACTCGAATTCTTTGAGGTGGTCAACAAGTATGTGGGCAAGGGAGATCCAGTGGATATAGTATTTAGATTTTCAAAAAACCTTTGACAAGGTCCCTCACCAAAGGCTCTTAAGCAAAATAAGCTGTCATGGGATAAGAGGGAAGATCCTCTCATGAATTGGTAACTGGTTAAAAGATAGGAAACAAAAGGTAGGTATAAATGGTCAGTTTTCAGAATGGAGAGAGGTAAGTAGTGGTGTTCCCCCTGGGGTCTGTACTGGAACCAGGCCTATTGAACATTTTCATAATTAAGCTGGAAAAAGGGGTAAACAGGTGGCAAAATTTGCAGATGTGACAAAACTACTCAAGATAGTTAAGGCAGATTGCGAAGAGTTTCAAAAGGATCTTTCAAAACTGGGTGACGCAGAAACAAAATGGCAAATGAAATTTAATGTTGATAAATGCAAAGTAATGCATAATGGAAAACATAATCCCAACTATACATATAAAATGATGGGGTCTAAATTAGCTGTTACCACTCAAGAAAGAGATCTTGGAGTCATTGTGGCTAGTTCTCTGAAAACATTCACTCAATGTACCGTGGCAATCAAAAAGCAATCAAAAAGCAAACAGAATGCTGAGAATCGTTAAGAAAGGGATAGATAATAAGACAGAAAATATCAGATTGCCTCTATATAAATCCATGGTATGCCCACATCAGAAATACTGTGTGCAGATGTGGTCGCCTCATCTCAGAAAGATGCATTGGAATTGGAAAAGATTCAGAAAAGGGTAACAAAAGTTATTAGGGGTACGGAACGGCTTCCATATGAGGAGAGATTAATAAGACTGGGACTTTTCAGCTTGGAAAAGAGACGACTAAAGGGGGATATGATAGAGGTCTATAAAATCATGACTAGTGTAGAGAAAGTAAATAAGGAAGTGTTATTCACTCCTTTTCATAACATAAGAACGAGGAGTCACCAAATGAAATTAATAGGCAGCAGGTTTTAAAATAAAGAAAAGAAAGTATTTCTTCACGCAATGCACAGTCAACCTCTGGAACTCTGCCAGAGGATGTTGTGAAGGCCAAAACTAATAGGGTTCAAAAAAGAACTAGATAAGTTGATGGAGAGTAGGTCTATCAATGTCTATTAACCAAGAGGGCAGGGATCTTGTCCCTAGCCTCTGTTTGCCAGAAGCTGGGAATGAGCGACGGGATGGATCACTTGATGATTACTGTTCTGTTCATTCTCTCTAGGGCACCTGACATTGGCCACTGTCAGAAGACAGGATACTGGGATAGATGGACCTTTGGTCTGACCCAATATGGCTGTTCTTAATCATCTTTTTGGTGATGCTAAATACAGCAAACGCCTGCTAATTCAATAAAAACAACTTTAATTGGCCCAGTGATGAAAAACGAGATGGTTCATGATTTACACATTTGAAGTGGGTTAGTCAAATTCGTTCATGCCAATAAGGAATACTGATCCTTTTCTAAGAAGATTCTGAACATTGAAGGAATTGACACCATGCTCAATGGACAGATTTTATACGTACTGTACAGCCAAGTAAGTAACAACAAAATTCTAATTTGCAATCTGCCCAGTATTGGGCAAGAGGCAAACCAGAAAATAAAAAATCACTGTGTGTGCGGGGGGGAGGGGCATGGGGAGAACCTGTCCGCATTCATTTTAATTTTTTTTTTATGAGACATTGCACTCAAGCTCTCACCTATGTTAAAGGAGTTTCTGCAAAACAAAGTAAATGTATGAAAATTATGGACTAGTGACAGCTTCCTAAATCATGTTCCAGCCACACAGGCCAATGGGAGGTTCATCTACAAATATTTTATGAAGTAAAATCAAAGTCACCTGATGTAGGTGAGCCTCCCATTGGACTATATGGCTGGGAACATACTGTAGCCTCTTAAGAGCTACCTATTGGCTATATTGCAGCCCAGCATCCCCAGTATGTTATTCATTGAAGGCCTGTCTGTTACATTCACAACATGCACATAGGGAAGCAGGAAGGAAAAACAAATATTCTTCCTTAAAATCTGCAATACAACACTGTTATTTCTTAGAAACTCTTAACGCTCATCAAACCAACCAGAGAGAGAGAGAGAGAGAGCTGCTAGCTAATGCAGAAAGGCATAACTCAACCAACCTTGCTCCAGGGTCATGCTTTCCAGACTACTCAAGAGGCCCCCAGATCACATGGCTTCCCTCAGAGGCCCTAAGCCTGCAAGCAGGATCAGGAAACACATAATTTAAAGTGATAGCCTGTAATTTTAAACAAAGTTTTCAATACACCACAGATCTTAGCATGCCTCTTATACTGGGTGATGGGAGGGGAGAACAGTATAGGATTCCTCACATCAGATTTGTTCTGAAAGGGATGGAGGGAGTAGCATATTAACGGACTCAATATGCTGCCAGTGCTTGCTACTGTGACTGCCAACAAGGGTAACACAATTAGTAGCAGCTCTAGATAGTGGGGGATTTTGGTGTTGTGGAACTGGATGATTTCAGAATTTATGGAGCAGTTGGTAGTAATCACTTTAAATTCTCATTCTATATTTCTATATCTACAAAAGAAAAGGAATATTGTTAAAATCAGGTGAAGTTCCTACCCTGCTGTGAATGGACTACTAAAAACACTGAGTGAAATCCTGGTTCCACTGAAGTCAAGTGGAGTTTTTCCACTATGTTTAATCCAAACTTAGCTGAACTTCAAGGGTAGGGTTTCTTCTCAAGCATGGCTGTTCTTAGGATTTTTTCACTGCAGTACCTAGTTCCAGCCCCTAGTTCTTTCTGCCTCAAAGACTGACCAATCCTTCACCAAATCTTGTTACCAGGGTCTAGAGATTTATTTTGTACCTATACAATCTTTATAATGAAAGCAACAAGTCCCAATCAATTTTGGCATTTCAACATCACTGTAAATTTTATAAATACCATTTCAAAAAAAAAAAATCAAGCTGCTTTACTAAAGGAAACTCAACTTAGTTTTCAATACAATATTTTTAAAAGTTAAGGACAGTATTGGCTGTATCTGTCTTGGTAATGCTGTTTGTATTTGAAGGAGACAGTATTTGATAAGAATGATGTCAATTCAAATATGGCTGTGCCAGTTTGTGCTATGTTATAAATAAATAGGTCAAGTTTGGTTATTGTCAAGTAAAGGAAATAAATATGTCCTTTTAAAACAACAAATAGAACACGTCTAAGCTACAAGTTTAGTTTCAGGGAAATATTTGTACAACTCACTCCATGATTTCTGGTAATGGATGATTCAAGGACATTGCACTAAATACACAAACACACTGTAGTACAGTCTGAAATAATACAATTAAATTAAATGAACCATCATTAGTTGAACTGGAAATACAAACAATGTACTTCCTGCCTCACAGTGAGAAAGGGCAAAGAAGTTAGTGTCCCACTGTGTTACTTAGGATCACCACCAACAGAAGGAAAGAGCTAATAAAAAGATCTGTACAAAAGATCTGGGCAGGACTTTCTCCTACTTGGCATTGTCCTGTTTTGTTTGCCACTGATCCCTGGAAATGAAACCCATTATAGAGGTATAGTGACTTGGTCATGATATTCAAGTGATTCCATGTCTTATGAGTCACTAGCAGAACGGGGGTCTTCGGGGGATCTGCCTGTGGCTGTTCCTGGATACAGACAGTCCCCCCTCCCCAAAAAAGATACTTTTCACCCTTCCCCCCCCAATCAAATTTCATTTTTTTGCCTACTGGTAAAGAGGAAGGAGTAAGATACCCCCTCAAACCAAAAAGAAATGAACATTTCCATTTAGAAACCAATCACAGTTTTTGCTTCTTTTTTTTTTTCATAAATGGGAACAAAATGTGATTTCCCCCCCACCCAAACTTGGATTCTCTACAAAAAGTTTAAAGTTCCTTTTGAGGTTTCATACAAAAAACAAACAAAAAATAGTTGACAAAATTCCAACCAGCTCTACCACTTTTGGGGATGAGTAGGAAGGTTGTAACTGCCGGGGACTCACTACTGGAATTCCCTCTTGAGCCAAATTGAGACATTTCTGGGGTTCTTCCACTCTAGCATCCCCTACTGTGTGCCAGTCCAGTTCCACAGTTATCAGCACCTTCTGTGGCACAGCCTTTAGGCCAGGTCACTTTTCCAGTTCAGTCCCCTTATGGGGTAACAAGTCCATATGAAAACCCAAATAAACCCTCTTGTGCAATGCTCAGGCTCATTGCCCTTGACCCCTACTCATGGGCCTTACAGAGTTTTTCTATATTCCTTAAGCTGAGCACCCACCTCCCACAATTTAGTCTCTTGGAGACACTTTTCCTCCTAGCAGGTGCCACCATATCCCTGCTCTAGGATTTTCAGCAGCTTCTTTCAGAGGCCTTTCTGTCTCTGGTAGACCTACCTCAGCACCCCCACCCCCCCTGAGCCTAACTAGCACCTTCTACTTCCCACTTCCTGTAGGAGCCATTTCCCTCAACTGTTCTCTCTCAAGCCTTGTTATGAGGGCCATATGTTCATCCTGCTAATACATGACTCCATTAGTCCCACCTCCTTATGCTGGGAGGCAGTTAATTATGGCACAAATGGTGCTGATTCAACAGGGCTGGCTGACCTAAGGCCTCCAGGCTCTTAAAGAGACAGACTGTTACAAGTGGGGTTTGCACACAATGAATAAAAAGCAGAATTCAGACTAGGAGGTTTTTTCTCTGAGTGAAACTCTCACCCTGAAAGAGATATCTATAAAGTGCACAATAGCACAGTTTCTTATGGCAACACAGTTGTACGCAGTGTTATAGCTATGTCAGTCCCAGATATTAGAGAGACAAAGTGATTGAGGTAGTGTCTCTTACTGGACAAACTCCTACTGGGGAAAGAGAGACAAATTTTTGAGCTACACCAAGCCCTTCTTCTTCATTAAAGATGGTCCAATAAAAGATATTACCTTGTCTCTCTAATGGCAACATTAGGCTACTCCTCAGCCAGCCACAAATATGTGGAAAGCAGGCAATCTGACAGCTATCTATATCCCTTCAAAGGGTCACCAGGCAGAAGCATGTTTTTAAAAGAGACATTTGGCTTCAAGACCACTCATAACCTGAAAAGAAAAACACACAACTCTCAGGAAGCCTTGATAAAGTGATTTTCCAGTGGCAAGACATTTATACAGGCGGTGGGGTGGGGAAGCTCATAGCTGTTAACAAACCAACTTTTATTGCCAGTTTTGTGCTTCAGGTGGTTCACAAAACTCTACCCTCCTAAAATGTCATTTAAGACAGCTGCATCCTCCTTCCTTTCTACCCAACCCAAAATCTTCCACCCAATCAGAGCTTTCTACAGCTAGAAAGGGAGAAGAACCCACGTCTCCATTAAGTCCTCTGGAACTTTGCTACTGCCAATTTAATTAATGTTAGAAGCACTTAGATACTATGGATGGCAGTACAAAACCCAAAGATAGACCACATTCTGTTTTCTACTCACCTGTCAATGTTATTGTATTGCTTTCTCATATTATATACGTATCTATTTCTTAGTTCAGTATATTTTTCTGCTGCCTTTAAATCTCACTTAGTATGAGTCTCTGACACAAGTATAATTTATTGTAGAGATTTGTCTTTAATATCCATCACTGTAAGCCATGAAGTCCATTGGGATTGATGAAACCAAGGGGGTTCCATCAGTGAAAATGAGAGGAGAATCAGGACCTTAGATTTTAAACTAATATTTTTCCTATGTTTTATACCAAACCAGAAAATGGAAACTGGTCATTATTAGACTAAGGGCCCAACCCAGAACTATTTATTTCATTGAATATTTTTTCTGAGTAAGGAGTCCAGGGTTACACCCTAAAATGTGAAGTTAAGTTGCTCTTCATTTCTTTAAGAAAAGGCATTAAGCCATTACAATTTCAATACAGAGCAGGCCAATTTGATTTCAGGGTCTTTTTCTTGCCCTCTGGGTTGGCCTGTGCTGGGAATGCTATGAAGTCAGGTTGCTCAGTGCCTGGAAGATGTCTTGCATCATGGAGGCAACATTTTTGACTGAGCTAGGGAAGCCAATGATTAATTTCAAAGGGAGCCTCATCTAGTCATCTTTAGGGAAGGGCAGATGCTTGACCTGGGACTTGAGATCTTGTGTAATCTCAAGCAAATCACTTAGGTCTAGATCCACAAAGGGACTGAAGGGCCTATAGCCCAAATTTAGGCACCTAAATCCTAGTTTTAGGCACCACTGCAAAAATCACCTTAGCCTCTGCTCACTGCCACCTAACTCTGGAGGCACCTACGCTCACTTGGAGCCTAAATTTTTGCAATAAAAGTTCCTTAGCTGCCTACGTTTATGCCTCTAGGCATGTGCACTGCTGCCTCGGGCTGGCACCTGGATGTCTGTCTCACACCGAACTTCCAGCACAATCCTCAAACCAGGTGAAGGTAGGCAGAACAATGCCTATCTTGCTTGTGGGGCCTGATCTAGAGGGCTTTGTCTGAGCCTGCCTAACTCCACACAAAATAGTAGAGGAGGCAGACTTCTTTATAACTGTTAGCCCAGTGGTCAGGGTATTTACCCAGGATGTGTAAGATTTTGGTTCACTCCCCCCCCCCTTCTCTGATAAGTAAAAGGGATTTAAACAGAAGTTTCCCACCTCAGGTGTGTGACAACATGGAACAGCTTCAACAGGAGAAAGCACCACATCAGAATATCCCACAGCCCACTGGCTAGGGATGCTCTCCTGAGAGGTGGCAGATCCCTCTTCTGATCCTTCCTTCTTGTCAGCTGTGTGTAGGGAATTGAACTGCGGGTCTCCCACATTCCAGGTGAGTAGTCCAGTCTCTGGGCTGAAGGTTATAGGGGAGGCTACTATTTCCTCCTCCCATGCCATGAGCATCCTGCATGTAGTTAGGCAGCCACTTAAGCCATTCTCTCAAAGAATAGTTTAAGCACCTAAGCTGGGTGACTTCAGGAGACGGGTTCCTGGCTGTGGATCACAATCAGAGCTAGGTATCTCCCTGCAGCTCAGATTTAGATGCCAAACTCTGTGAGGAGGCGGGGCATAGGATAGTCACCTCTTGTTGGCATCTGTCATTGGCTAGTTTAGGTGGCTCTCTACCTTACATATTGGCTTTAGTGGATCCCATTCTTAGGTATCTATATCATCCTATGCATTGTATAGAGAGCCTAGGCACCTAACTCAGGCTTTGGTGATCCCAGTGATTTTCAAGGTGCCTAAAAGTAAGATGTTGCAACAGCTAAATCCCTTTGCGAGGCCAGGCCGTAAGCTTAGGTCTTGAAATGTATTTAGATGCTTAAATCCTATTATTTTAATGAGAATTAGGCACCTAAATACTTGAAGATCTAGGCATTTAAATTCCTCTGATGTCTGAATTCCCAATCTGTAAAATGTTAATAACAGTATTTCTTTATCTTCTCTACCTAACATGAGGCTATATATTTTAAAGATAGTGAGATACTCAGGTATTACAGTAAAGGGACCATAAAAGTACTTAAGACACATAAGTTGATCGATAGGATGTAGAGCATTGAGTATGATGGCCAGGAAAAGAAAAATATGCCATTAAAGAATGTGACAGACGATTTTAGAGGTTGTTCCTCATATGAGTTCAGGTGATACACTAATATCTGTTCTGTTAATTCATACTTGAAAATGTGTTCACTTGGGCAAAAATCTGAACTAGAGAAGGTACCGGATAATCAGGACAATCTGAAGCTCACATTTCACTGAACGCTTAACGTTTTCCCCCCATTTGGACTATCAGTTTTCATGCTATTTCCAGCCAGTGAACATTTTTATTTAAATTGAATTAAACCATTTAGCCACATGTGCATGCCAATTTAAATAGTCCTGTTTGGAGAACACTATTTTCACCTTTGTTGGACAAAAAAAAAAAAAATCACAGGAAGTTGCCTCTCTCTGGAAATTGAATCCAGTTGGAAATAAATTGATTGGGAAACAGCCAGACCTGGAAATTCTGTTATGTACACAATAAAAATGTGCTCAATAAAAGGTAGACATCTAAAAAGAGTCAGCATTGTTATCCTTTGAGAAGATGGAACGCTTCTGAGACCATGAAAATAACTGATGTTTTCAGGACTCATTTTGCATCTTTACAAAATGCCATGAATAGTTTAAGTTTCTTGAAATGTCCACATGATTTTGAAAAGGATAAAAATAGTATTTGTTACTGTTAGCATGTAGAGGCCCCAACTGTGAACCGGACCCCATTGCAATAGACACTGTTCTTGAATATAGTAAAATACAGTTGCCACCCCAAAGAGTTTTCAGTCTAAATAGACAGACAAATGGTGGGAGAAAGGGAATATTATTATGCACAGTGAACTTTGGATCAAGTCCTAGGCCTGGATCCTTGAAAGTTCAGAATGCTACACCACACTGTGAAACACTCATTGCACTGCAGCAGGGTCCATACAGCTAGTTCCTGCATGGCAAGCTGGTGTGCTATAGATTCACAACCTTGTTGCTGCTTAGTAACTTGCCATGTAGCCAAGCCCTTAGGTACCTAGTGAGTTTAGGTGCCTACAGGGGTAGGCAGAAGCCAAGTGGGGGTTTTGTGGATCACAATGGTGATCCTAGATGATTTGAAGCATATTCAGCTTAAGAAAAGCTAAATATTCAATCTTCTCTAGATTTCATTTTGAACTATATTGCACAGCAACCTCACCTTAATTCTCTCTGAAAGAAACTTATGATGAACATAGATATCAAGAAATACAGTACCATGCAGCCTTTTTCTGTACGGGACAAACACGTATCTTCTTGAGCAAGAATCTAAGGCCCCAAGTGTTTCCGTGCATTTTTCTTGCATAAACTACCATGGTGAGCGCTAAGCGGCAAATGTATTTGAATTAGACTAGATTCTCCCCAATACTCAGACCCCTACCATCAAAGCTGCAAATTTCACTTACAGCAGCAAGATTGGAATGTATCAGCTAATTAATGTGTAGTGTTTGAGCAATTTTGCTTGTAATTGTAAAATAACCATGAAAATATTTGCAAAAAGAAAAGGAGGACTTGTGGCACCTTAGAGACTAACAAATTTATTTGAGCATAAGCTTTCATGAGCTACAGCTCACTTCATTGGATGCATTTGGCAACAGAGAATTTTGAGAGACCTATACAAACACTATAGTATTGGGTGGTGCAAAATGAAAACAAGTACCCTAATCTCCATTTTAATACCAGCTGATATCCCAAAAATTCATTGTTCAGCAAACTGGGGTTTTTACCTTGGTACATTTCAATGACAGGGAAAAAATGTTTGTGTAGCCATTAATTTAGCTTATTGGGGACCTACACTGCAAAACTTTCAGTTAAGACAGCCTGTTGGCAACTTCAAAGTTCCACACCTTATTGGTGAGGTGTGAGTTATACTATAATGCTAACAAGATCTTGGGCACTGTTAACTCAGTTGTATGTTTTCTCAGTTAATTGGCTGCTGTGCTACAGCTGCGCTTGTCCTTAAAAAAATCCTTAAATTTCAATTTTTAATTGTTACTTTGTTTTGGTTCCAATTCTGAGGCCCAGATCTTGTAAAGCAATCCATGTTGGTGGACCATTATAGCTCTGAGGCATCACAATGATTTCACTTATACTCTGTACAGGCATAAGAGTTACCCAGCATGGTTTGCTTTTCAGATCTTGATTCATATTTCTTTTTTAAACTGCAAACTATAGACCATGTTTAATAATCTGGATGCCCTTCTATTCGCTAATGAAGGCATAGTAACATCAAGGCTCTACAGCAAACTGTCAATAAGTTTGCACATTGAAATGCTGGATTTAAAAGTTTTCATTGTAAAGATTAAATTTTGCAGTAGCTTTTGGGCCAGATCCTGGCTGCCCATTCCGCTTGGCACTGGTATGACAGATCTGACACTTGCCTGCAGGAGGAAAATCTGTAGCCCTTAATCACTCCTGGAACCCACTGCATGGAAAGGAGGCATGGTTAAGGCATTTTTACACTCCAGAAGGATCCTGGTTACTGGAAGGCTCCCTGAGGGCACTAGGACTGGGGCTGCTCCAGGACCTGGTTCAGGCTCTTGGGAGCATAAAGGTGGCTTGAAGTTGCCTATGCCCACCCCTGAGATCCTTCACAGAGTTCAGCATGGGCATACCTGAAGATCTAACCACCTGGTTTAAGTTATTTTTTCAGGTTTGCCCTAATCGCCTTTCTAAATTTTATCAAATACGTCAATACTATTTTCTCAAAGTCCTCTGGATTTCCTGAAAAAGGAAGACAGGTCTTAGGGTGAAAGGCTTCAATACATGGGTTGCACCCTTAGCATTTCTTGTCATTGCTACAAGCATTCATACAAAATGATATAAAAGGATCCTGTGCGATCCTTTGAACTGCTTTTTGCCTTTTTTTCCATTCTATAAACCTCTCGGTACTTATGTTAGAATCACCTGGTAATTTTCATGAAGGGCTGGTGTTGTTGGAAGCAGACAGTTTTAATAGACATTAGAGAGAGGTAATGGCTTCAAAATATGTTGAAGTCCATATGCTGCCTGCATTCCTTTCAGATGAAGGAATGAATAGGTGCAGTGATGTTATTAATAATGCGTCATTAGAAACCAAGACAACCCTAATGCCCATTGCCAAGCTTGAGATGTGTTTTGTAATTCTGGGTTTCAGCAAGAGCCATAAATGGGCAATATTAAAGAAGAACAGTTACTAGTTTCCTTAGCAAAGATTAAGTGGAAATAATTTGTTAAATCTAAATGGGGTGATTATAACTATATATTTTTCATTATTGTACATCATAACTAGTATAAAAGTATAAAAATTATAGGATTTGTCTTTCTCAGTGAGAATTTAAATAGTTATCACATATGAGTGAAATGTAGTGAAGAATCCAAGTATATATATGACCCACACAGTCAACCCTATGCTATGTACACAAGAAAGAGATACCTGATGATACGCTTATATTCAAAATCTTTTTATTTTTACCTAACTTAATGCCTATGAAAATTGCTAAATTGACAGTTTTCAGGTCTGAGGTTCTCTGCTTACCCAGCGGAATAGCACAAATTTTTCCCAGTAATATGCAATTTAACATTTCTGGAGGGAATGTCTGTGGATGGTCAGATGATAGTTCTCACACTATGGACATTCAAATGTTGGCCTAGGACTACAAAGTAGGATACCACCATTGAACTGTGGTAGTGTTTTTGTGATGGGAACACTTGGCCATTAGTAATGACACTCAGACCATCAGTTCATTTCACAGAGGCCACCTAATGGCCATTGGTTTGTAACTTTTGGTAATAGTCTAAGGTACCAGAACTCAATGAGTAAGATTTTCAGGAGTGGTCAGATTTGGCCAACCTCTGACTCAATGAAGTTACTGACCTACATGGGCCTTCTCATGCATAAAGTTATGTACAAAGGAATTATGGGGGAAATTATGGCTCTGTTGATGTCAATGGCAAAACTTCCATTGACTTCAGTAGGGCCAGGAGTTTACCTTATGTTGATAGATTTCTCCAAAAGCTGCTAAAATAGAAAATTATTAATGCAATAGAATCCATTGATATTAACCAAAAGTACAAGCAGACTCAAAAATGAATACAAAAGGAACAACAATCAACAAGTATGTTTTATCTGAGAACAGAAGGGAGTATATATGCTTATATTTCACTTTAATGAATGCCATGGCTAGATGGATCCCACAGCTTCAATTTAACATCAGATTTAGAATTATCCCCCTTATAATCATATCACTCTGATCTCCACAACTTAATATAGCTGTCATCCAAAGAAGAACATTTGATAGTGGTGCGTTCTCATGAAAGTACATAGGAAAGCTCTCTCTTTTAAAAAATATGTTCAGTTTGTTTCATTTTGTCAATTTTTGCTTCATTCATTCAGCACCTTTCAGTGCACCAGTGCAGAAATGTATATTCAGCTGAGACTAGTGTCAGGTCCATCGTCATTTGACATCGTACCACAATGGTTTCTCCATCTCCATTGTACACGAGCAGTGGTTTCTAAACCATGGCCCAGGGAGCACTAAACCATGGCCCGGAGGGGAGGGATAGCTCAGTGGTTTGAGCATTAGCCTGATAAACCCAGGATTGTGAGTTCAATCCCTGAGGGGGCCATTTAGGGATCTGGGGCAAAATTGGGGATTGGTCCTGCTTTGAGCAGGGGTTTGGACTAGATGACCTCCTGAGGTTCCTTCCAACCCTAATATTCTATGATTGTGTCCAGGGTGGTGCTTGGTCATGTGCTGCTGACCTTTTGTTTTGTTTCCAGCTAATGTTAAATTGAAATATAAAAGATAAAAATCATTAAACAATTTCCTAATAGTATTTTTCCATCTAGACAATTGCTGTGGGGTTGTCATTGGGATGATACTTAATCACCAGTGAGATAACAGGTGATCCACATAATCTTGAATAAGAGAGAAGGTAGTCCACAAGCCTCCATCTCTGTGTTAAAACATATACCACACTATGAACAAATTTGATATGTCCTGTAATAGAAAGGAAGGAACAGTCCTCAGTTTATCAAGTGTTGAAAAACTATGAGTAACACAATGGTCATGTAGTAAGTGATTTATCCTCTTGAGAAAATGCAAAGATTTTGAAGTCTCATAACATAACATATATTAATACTTGCATTAGATCCAAATGGTTGTTACTCACAAACTAGAGGTGGTAACATATGGGTTTATTTAAAATGTTTAATGATATTATGATGTCACTTGGCCTGCTGAGATTCAGATTTTTTTTTTTACTATGTGTTATTAAGTATCTTTGGCTGCCTTATTCAAAGACTGTGTGAAATATTTTTAACATCTGACAAACAAATCACTGGATGTCTTCTTTTTTTCCTGTGGTTTCAAGTCCCCATCATCAATGTGGGGATCACCAATCTGGTTTCAAATCACCAGATGGATGGACGGACATACCACCAGCTGTCTACAACAGCTTTTCCTACTAAATTAATCACTTATGGAACTATGGACTGACCGCAAGGATCAACAAAATGGTTAAGTTACATATTTTTCCCCTTTCAGAACAAATTTGAACGGTGTGTCCTGATAGTCATCTGTTGCTGTCAAATAAAGGAGAATAGAGAGAATTTTTTCTGAAAGCAAAATAAAAACAAACATGTGCGTGCTGCACCCTGTATTTAACCAGTTCTGGAGATCAACCACAACTCTGTTTAGGTACATGGACAAGCACTAATGAGTGCTATGGTACACTGCGAGGTACACATTCCCTGTGCACTGTAAGAGTCATAGAAGGCCCTTGATCCCCAGGCAGATAGCAATAGGATGACCGTTAGAGACTGAAATTATGCAAATGGAGGATACTTGATGAGAACTTTTTGTACAATAATTTTAAAAAATAAAATAGGGCAGAGACAAATGTCAAGGCCATGATTTGGGGAGCAAAACCTAATCAGGGTTGGGGGTAATCTTTTTTTGCTGGTGATCAAGTTGATTCCCTCTAGGTTCCCTCTTCAAAGCATAGAGAACAGATGCTAGCCAGCATTGGACCAGGGGCAGGGGAGGGGTGCAGAGCAGGGTCAAATGCCTTCTGAGAAAGTAGTAAGACCTGTCTGATGGAATGTCTATATTGTCACACTAAGCCTAGGTCTGTGGGACTCGGGTTTGCGGACCCAGTGTTTCTAAATCCGTGCTTGAGCATCCACACTGCAATGTAAATCTGGGTTTAAAATTGCTGGAGCCGGGTCTCACAGCCGTGATAAAGCATCCATACTCCCCTACACAGACTTTCTGACTTGGGTCTGCAGCTTGACCTGAGTCCACACTGTAAAACGACAGAGCTTGGACCTGAATCACAGTGGGACTCTGGGTCTGATCCATCTTCCTTAGTAGGGTCCCAAGACCCGGATCCTGAGTGCTTGCTGACCTGAGTCAGACAGGTTTGTGTGCAGATGGATGTGAGGGCTTGGGCTCAAACCTGAGACAGAACCCAGGCTTAGTTTGGAGTGTAGACATACCATGACAGACTATGGTCTTTTGGTAAGGAAAAAGGATGGCCTGGATGGTCAGACTGGCCCACAAGGGTACCTAGAAATCTCCAGGCAAAGCTATAATTAAAAATAAAAGTTGTCTCTTTATGTCTTACTGTCTCCCAAGGGTCCCCACTGCAGCAGCCTTTCTCCCACCAAGCCTCCCTTTACTACAGACCTGCCTAGAGTGGCCCAGCCAAAAATCTTAGAAAATTGGCATTCAATTTCCAAATGAAATTTTGTTATTTTTTTAAATCAAAACCATGGAAACCATTACTGAAGTTGTGAACAATATTTTTCATTTACTGGAACCAGGTTATCGGTACACGGAAAAAAATGACGACAGTTTCAATAAGCATCGTCATAACACTGCAGTAAAATTTTGATTAAAAAGGTGACAAAAATGAAAATGTTTGTTTTAGAAAAATGGCCATTTCCTAATAAAAAAATTTAATTTGAAAAAAATTTCAACCACCTTTCTTGGGCATATTTTAAGGCTTCCTTTTGCTCAAGTCTCATATTCTTTACTTCTCTCCAGAGTTTGCGAGGCACCATCAAGTTTTTGTGGACATCAGTTTAGCATGACCATCTAAGGGCTGATCCACACCAAGATTTTGTACTGGTATAATTATGTTAGTTAGGGGTGTGATTTTTAATGATATGGTTATGGGCACAACATAGTGTAGTAGACCCCATTACAGCAGAATAAGCATGCTTATATCAGTATTATTTTTTCTTCTTTCCATGGGGAATAAGCTATATTAATATACCAATGTTTAAACTGGCATAGTTGCATTCACACTAGGGTATACTGCTATAGTTAAAGTGGTACAACCTTTATGTTGAGACAAGGTCTTAGGGCATCTCTACATTACAGGCCTACATTGATCTAAATAAACTTATAGCCACCACAGTAATTAAATGCTGTAAGTAAGTAAGTGGCTGATGTCCACACTACTCTCCTTCTGTTGGTGATGCGTGTCCTCACCAGGGTTCTCAGTTCTGTACAACTCCTGGCTGGGAGCCCAGCTGCCGCCCAGCGGGGAGCAGGGGCCAACTGCCTGGGCTTCTCAGCTCCCTGAATGGAGACCATGGAGTCTCCAGGCAGCAGCCTGGCAGGAAGTGGGGAGCATAGAGCCCTGAACTTGACAAGGCAGCCAACAGGTGATGTAAGTCTGTAATGTCTACACAGACACTACGTCACCCTAATTACCCCAACATAAGCCCTATGCTTCTTGTGGAAGTGGAGTTATTATGTCAATGTAGTAGGGCACTTACCTGAGTGAGACAAAGCTGTAGTGTGTACACTGACATAATTAGGTCAACGTAAGCTGCCTTATGTCATCCTAACTGTGCAGTGTAGACCAGAACTTAGTCACATGTGCCGTAGTCATGAGAAAGTTGTACGTCATTCCAATAGCTGTAGCTGCCATCATGTATTCTGTATATGACCCCCTAGTCACAGAAAGCTATAGGAATGATTCAGAGTTTTAAAAATGTTACTGGGACTATTTTCATCACTCCCCATCTGTAAAGCTAGAACATTTAGTTAGGCCAATTATTCAGCATTCAGAAGGAGCCATAAAAATACTCCAAAAAAGTTTTTCTGTAGTTAAAAGTGTCATAATTTTAAAATCTGACATGTCAGATCTTCTGATGCTTGACATGAGTGCGGGATCCCACTGGAAAGCTAAGAATCTTCCCTTTTAATGGTATAAGGGCTCATATTTCTCTCTCTGTGTGGCCACAAGACATTAGACCTCAATATTTTCCGGTGTTTTTTAAATGTATCATGCCCATCCTGACTTGGGGCCAATGTAGTTTTTGGAAGAAATACGACATTTGTTGAGGGAGGAGGAAATGGTTGTTTTTTGTGGCCGGTTGACTTTTTTCTTTTCTTTTTTTTTGGAAGCAGCTGTAAGTAGCTGCCCATGGGGTTGGAATGTGAGGAAAAAATTCAAGAGGAGTTGAATTAGTAGGCATAGGAGGCAGGCAGAGGGGCGTGACACATTTATAAGAGGGATCTGTAATTCATTACATAGCTGTCAGCTTCTCCCTCTCCAGCAGAATCCGCAATATGGTGTTTACTCCACCTGATGTCAATGCGGACATTGCAGCAGTTCCTTTTGAATGTGAGTGAAAATAAAGACTGCTGATGTCAGCTGGAGCCTGGGACTCATACAACTTCTCAGACTTCAGTGGAAGAGGAAACCACGCTAGAAATACAAATATTATTTGGCTGCACCGCAGCATTCAAGACATGGATCATCTGAGAGTGGCCACAGGCTGCAATTAGTCTGCAGCCTGCACTGTAGATGCCTCAGAAATATGCGGATGGGCTAGTGCTTCAGATGCATTTTTTCCATCTTAGAAATCCCCAAATGTCTTGGTTTTAAATGAACTTTGCAGGCTGTTATTCAACAACCTGGATTATACCATAAGTTATTTTTGATTATAAAGAGACAGAGGTTTCTCATTTGCAAATGCTCATTTTTTCAAACCAATATTTCACTGATATTTTTAACATGTGACTCTAGTGCATGATCGCCAAATATGTGGATCTGAATTCCCCGCACAATCACTGACACAATAAGGTGCCCTCTGGCACAATTAACTTTTAGAATCCATTGAGCAGAAATCAGCTTTTTAATAAGTCCTTAAGCAAAGCATATATCTGCTGAAAAAGGCAGATTTTATGAAGCTCCTGTGATGGTCTGGACTGTACGTTGCAACACAGGATCAACTACGACTGATAGGTTTGGAAATCTCTTCTTTGTTTTTGAAACAAAATCCAGTGGGGAAAAACATAAGCAAAGACATAGAGTAGAACTATACTATAGACGGTGTTCAATACGTTCTGTCTCTATCATTGTGTTTGGGATAAAAAAATTGTGTTTACCAGATGGAAAAGCCAATTCTAACACAGAGTTGCAGTAGGACTGCAGCAGCCTCACTTGTGAAGATTTATAGATGCCTTGGGGAAAAGCTAAGGTTGACTTCCTGTGTGGTGTGAAGAAGGCCTCAACTTGTTAGGAAATTTCTTACCCTCTTCTCAGCAAGGCAGACTTAATGTGCAAAATCCCTGTGTCCAACCTACAGTAGAGTTTTCATAATTGTCAGCACCTGTGCTGGAAAAAGGGTATGAAGTATTTATTTAATGTAAATGCACTTGGAGAGTTTTTCCTTCATGCAAGGTTTTGGTTTTTAACACCTGTCTGGTCCAGTATGCCTTTTAGAACCTTATTGGCCCAGTGGACAGTGTATACACTTTATAACATAACCTTTGTAAGTATTTTGATATCCATTTTGCAGTTTGGTACACTGGAGCAAGGAACAGTTAAGTGACTTGGCCAGTGTCACTCAGAGTCAGTGACAGACTCATCCAGCTGACTCACGTTCCTGTGCTCGAGTCATTACATTTAATTTATTTAGTTATAAATGGATAAAAGGGAGCAGAAGGACCTGGCAATAAAAGAAATAATTATATTCAATAATGTTTCCTCCTGAATGAGAAAAAAACCAGGTGCTTACAAAATATTAAAATCAGCCCTGAGGAGGAAGAGAGAGAGGTTTTGAGAAGGGTTTCAATATGCTGAGAAAGCTAGAAAAATGAATATAGGAGAGTTCCAAAGAGATAGCTCTAGAAGACACAAATGGAAAGGACAATGGAAGATAAAAGCATTATTAGAAGGATTGTAGGGAAGGTAGGAAATGTACAGGAAGGCACAGAGTAATTAGTAGAGAATGGTAACTTGGAGTAGTGTGAACAATAGCATTAAATGCAAGTGTGGGAATTTTAAGTGATAGAAGCTGAACGAGAAGTGAAGGAAGGAAAGAGAGTGTGAAGGACAAGACAAAGCAACATTTCAACATTATTATTATCAAATGTCAGCACTTTATGGTGGAGTTCATCAATATTGTACATTTGACTTTGATATTTAAAACAGATTTGGTTATTTATCTCCAAATATCTGGGGTACATTTGTGACACAGGGCCCATTGGTGCCATCTGGGAAAGGGTTTACTGTTCTGTAACAGCACTACTTAGTAGGCTTGACAAACACACTACATCCAACACATTGCTGTAATACTATTTTTCCAAAGAGGGTCAAGTGAGATATTTAATAAAAAGCTTATGACATACTGATCTTCATAATTGTTGCAAGATATATGTATCGATGATATTTAAGGAGTTGTGTATAGCAAATATGTTTTAAAGTCTGAGTCAAAGCAGTGATGACAAGCAGGATTCTTCCATATAAGGGATGTATAATCACCTGTCTGCCTTGGTTCACACATAAAATAAGAATAGTATGCCAGCACCATGGAAGCCTGTTTACGTAAGATATCAACATAAATATGTGAAGGCAACATGGAGCCAACACACCAAGGAACAAACCATGGGGTCATTCTAACTCTGGGGACAAAAAACAGCTTTGGAGATTATAAGGGGAAGGCAAAAAGACACCCCTTCATCCTTCACTGTGAAAGCAAAAAGGACAGTATTTCTTGCATTTTTGAAAGGGGGATCTTGGCTATGTTGGTTGGAGATGCTAGGATATTGCTAAAGACAAGTACTCCTTTTTGAATACTGACTAACATGGCTGCTACTCTGCAACCTATTTTAGACAAGAATTTTAGCCTGTTAAAGGACATGTAGAATCTGGGAAGCATGTTATATTTTTCGTTTTATATGTAACCATTTTTGTGTCCATCATTATCCTTATTCACTATGTCTTAAAACTTAGCCTTTGATAATAAACGTATGGGTGCTTTCACTATAAATATATCTCAGTGCTGTGATGATCTATTGGAGCTGATCTTCAGTTGAACTAACAAGCTGTTGTGTGCACTGTTCCTTTGGGGACAACGTACCTGGTAATTTCTGTGAGTGACCAGTGGTTAAGAGCTGGACACTGAAGGAGAATGTTGCAAGGGGGCTCGAGGATTGGCATGCACCTCCTGTTCACTGCAAGGCAAAGTAAAGGCTGGCAGAGTCCTGAGGAGATTGTTTGGGAGATTAACAGCCTGGTGGTTACAGAGAGCTGACACCCAGTTAAGCACAAGCAAATCTTCCTCTCACTGGAGGTAGGAGGTAACAAAGTGGCTCATGGTCATGGGCACCCTGAGAAAGTGTCACAACAGCCGCAGGTAAAAAGCATCACCCATAGGTCAGATGAGCATGGTGATGCCCATATCTGATGGTGATATAATGGTTGTTTTCTGATCTAAGATACACAAGTTTAAATGTGGAATATCTATAGGGAGGCACCTGACTGAAAGTCAGTGGAGGTATTCCACAATGAATTTAGTGTGACTGAGAGCTCAATCTGACCCCATGGTTCAAAGAACTTTCTTGCTTGTGGAAGCTTGTACTTTTGGGAGTGTTGTTCCTATGATTGCAGCTGAGCAAATACTTGATGGTTTTGGTTCAGTGTCTGAAACAGATTAAAAAAATCTCTTTGTTTCTAATCAATATTGTATTTTTTTTTCATTTTTCTGAGACAAGGAAATTTTTAAAAAATGGTTTGGTTTGTTTCAAAGTGACATGCCCCAGCCTTGAGCCCCTCCCACACCCCAAACCCCTCATCCCTAGCTCCACTGGGTCATGGGCATCAACAATTTTCTTCAACTGGGTCGCCAGAAAAAAAGTTTGAAAACCCCTGTCTTAAGGAGCTTGGAAAATCTTAGGCCTCTTTAAAATCATTCACACTATGTATTGGCAACTGCAGTATTGACTCTTCAATGAAAGTTATATGTTATTACTGCAGCATACAAGGAATGGACTAAAGATTTCTAAGTACATGGAAGAAATCTGTATTAACTAATTTAATTTTATTCATTTTGCATCCTATAACAATTTTATTTTAAATATTTCCAGTGGTTGCCATGATTCATAAAACAAAACATTCACATGCCAATATCAAGAAAAAGCAACTGTACCCAAGTTCTTTTTATCGTATGGTGTTTACAGCACTTGGGAACAAACAATCAGAACACCTGGCACCATGATTTAAACTATCGCTTTGCCCAGTGTTGACTGAAATATGTTTTTCTTTGTCTTGCTCCCTGTCCGAATTTACATGCAATAGAAGAAAGTCTTTACTGCCATCCTCAGTGTCTCCCTATTGCCACAGTGGAAACAAAGAACACATTTAAAAAAAAAGACCTTTTCCCCAATAGGTCACTTTCATATTTCACTCCATAGGGCACTTAAGAATGAATGGCAAACAGTCATTCAGATGGTTTCCAAGATGCCATCATTAATCAACCAACCAACATGGCAACACAAGCAAGCATGATTAAATCTATTGTCTATGAACATTTTCTAGTTCTTACAAGTTCAGAAATATTGTTTCCCTTTTGGAGCAAAACGGTAAGAATGTCTCACTTAATAACCACAAATTGCTCTTTTCTTCAGTCAAAGAGGTGACTACTTCACTATTATTTGAGTGAACAGATTATGTCAGCTGTACCTAACAATGTGTGCTTTGTCTCTTTAAATACTTTTGTTCTCTGAATCTCCATGTAATCATTGGAAGTTGATCACTAGGAGACATGGATAATTATGTCATTCATCTACTCTCTGATTCACATTGAATAATTAGAGTGACTTATCCCCCAGTTAATGGGCAATGTTACTTCCACTGTTTATTGTTCCTGTGGTTTACCGCCTAGTACCATAAAAATACCCATAGAGTTAGAAAGACTGGGTTTGGTATGCAACAGTAGATGGATTACTTCATACTTGACCTTGTCTTTTGATTGAAAAGAGCAATGAGTCTATTTATCTGTGTTAGAAAGTGTGTTCATGCACTGACCAATGACTAGACTGCTCTGGGTTTTGTGTTAAAATGAAAATCGAGGAGCAAATCCTGGAATGCAAACTGGATAGGTGCATATGTAAAGCTTTGAAATGAGCTGCTTTCAGGGCTACACATTGTAACTCAGGGTTTTTTTAAAAATGTAGAAAATACAATACAAAATTGTAGAAAATACCATTGAAACAAGTCCAAATACAGTTAGGCAAATATACCAAGTGGATCAAGTGAAAATGTTGCTGTTTATTGGTAATATAACATGTTTTCAATAGCACAAAACTATTCCTTGTAGCTACTTTATATCTACATTGCATTTTTCAGGTAAAATCAGTACCTGCATGTTGAAATTGGTATTTCTTTGGAATCCACTTTCCCCTTGACAGCTTCAGTGTCTAGTCCTTTTACTGTACTAAAATGCTGTCTCATAAACAGGTCTTTTTTGTTTTAAATGGTAACTCTTGGATTATTTTGGGGAGGGAAGGGGTTATTAGTTGAGTGTAGTCTGATCGTCTTTTAACTTCTTCACTTTGAAGAGATGGGTTATTTTTGATACAAAGGCATGGAAGCTAAAAGCAGTGAAAGCCTTACACCAGTTTTCTAAATTAATCGTAAACGGTAAACACCGACAAAGGCAGCAGATCAGCATTTTGATAATTTTGAACAGCAATAGGATAGGTTTTTGAAAGTGATATTCTCATAAGAATGGTACTTCCTGAAGTCATGTCAGGGTTATCAGACTGATTTATTTCACCAATCCATCAGTAATTGGGGTATTTTGAGAATAAATTGTGATCTCATATCCAATATGTGCTTCATCTTTACCATTTGACAAGGGAACGTGTAGCTAAATTTAAACCAAGATTGAATATTTGCAATTGAATTATGAAATCCAGAAAATGGGAAATTAAAATGGAATTTGTAACACTTTATACCGTAGTAGTACAAGTGCACCACTGAACTGCAAAGAAGAGAACATTTTATTTTTCTGCGAGTTGGATCAAAAGCTTTTAAACTCATAATTACAACATCATTCCCAACAAGGGACAGACTGTCAATAAAGTGTTCTTTTCCGCAAACGTTGACATGATTAATGAAAATGTGTCTCAGAATTTTGATACTATAAACACTTTTGGAGTTATGTTCCATCCCTTAAATGGACAGATCTTTCATGCCCAAAAATAATGATTTTTATTATTATTATTTGTTTTCACTTTCAGGATTAATTTCAAAGGTACATTCAGTTCAAATCCCTAAAATGATGTTGAGAAACTACTGAAGCCCTAAATGGGGTATTGGCAGTGTGCTGGGGGAAAATGACATAGTTAAATATTTTGGAGGCACAAAATACATACCTAATTTTACATAAATTTGGAGACAAACTGAACTTTTTGGAAACACTTTTGGACAGCACTAAATTCCAAATGTCAATGGCTCATCATAAACAACATGCTCATTCTTCCTGTTTTGAACTGAATTCTCTCATGGAAAATTCTTAGGAACACACTCCAATACGTTTACACATATATGCTGAATAGCATCTGGTTGCATGAGAGATCCAAAAAAGCCGCAATCCCACAACTGAGAAAAAGGCTACCATGGTTTAAAAAAACAACTGGTTCAGAGTGGAAGGGAATGCAGATTATATGTATATATGGGGAAGGGGTAAGTTGATAGTAATGAATATAAATTAGAAGCTATGAATTGTAAAAAAAAAAAAAAAAAAAGATAAGGGAAGCAAAAGGCCATAAGGAGACATCAATGGCCAGATAACTAGGAGGAGGATTAAAATGATTAAGGGAAAAAGGAATCCTAACTATCATATTGGTCCATTACTAGATGGAAATAATAGGATTGTCAATAATAATGCAGAAAAGTCAGATGTGTTCATTAAATATTTCTTTTCTGTATTTGGGGAAAAACAGATAAAAAATGCATATTGTATGATTATGAAATATTTTCCATTACAACAGTAACTCAGGAGGATGTTAAACAGCAGCTGCTAAAGTTATACATTCGAAAATCAGCAGGTCCAAATAATTTGCATTCAAGAGTTTTTAAAAAGCTGGCTGTTGAGGTCTCTGCACCATTAATGTTGATTTTCAGTAAGTCTTGGAACAAGGGGAAAATTCTGGAAGAAAGCTAATGTTTTACTAATATTTTAAAAGACTAAATAGGACGACCTAGGTAATTTTAGGCCTGTTACCTAACATTGACCCTTGGCAAAATAATGAAATGGCTGATATAGGACTCAGTTAATAAAAAAATTAAAGAAGGGTAATATAATTAATACCAATTAACCTAGGTTTATGGCAGACAGATCCTGTCAAACTGACTTGATATCTTTTATAATGAGATTGCAAGTTTGGGTGATAAAGGTAAACAGTGCTGATGTAATATACTTAGACTTTTGTAAGGCATTTGATTTGTACAATATGACATTTTGATTAAGAAATTATAACAATACAAATTCAACATGGTACACATTAAATGGATTAAAAACTGCCTGATAGGTCACAAAATGTCATTGTAAAAGGGGAATAATCTTTGGGTGGGGTGTTTCTAGTAAAATCCCACAGGAATCTTGGCCCTATGCTATTTAACATTTTTATCCATGACTGAGAAGAAAACATGCAATCATTACTGGTACATTTTTGATGATGACACACAGATTAGGGGAGTGGTAAATAATGAAAAGGACAGGTCACTGAAAGTGATTTGGATTGCTTGGTAAATTAGGTGCGTACAAATAATGTGTGTTTCAGTATGCCAAATAAAAAGTCATACATCTAGGGACAAAGAATACAGGTCATGCATATAGGACAGGGGATTTTATTCTGGGAAGCAGTGAATTTGAAAAAGACATCAGGGTCATGTTGGATAATCAGCTGATTGTGAACTCCCAGTACAATCTGTGGCTGAAAGACCTGATGTGATATGTGGATATATAAACAGAGAGGTTATATTACCTCTGCATTTGGTGCTGGTTCAACCACTACTGGAATACTGTGTCTAGTTCTGGTGTCCACTGTTAAAGAAGGATGTTGAAAAATTGCAGAAGCTTCAGAGAAGAGCCATGTCAATGATTAAAGGATTGGAAAACATGCCTTATAGTGAAAGACTCCAGGAGCTCAGTCTATCTAGCTTATCAATGAAAAAAATGAAGGGATGATAGATAACAGTAACTGAGTATCTATATAGTGAACAGAAAATTGATAATAAAGAGTTCTTCAGTCTAGAAGACATATTTCTGGTGCCTAAAAGTTGAAGTTAGATTAATTTGGATGGGAAATAAAACACAAACTTTTAACAGAGAGGGTAATTAACCATTGGAATAATTTACCAAGGGTTGTGGTGGATTCTTCATCACTGGACATTTTTAAATCAAGATTGGATGTTTTTCCAAAAGATATGCTCTGATTCAAAGGGGAATTAATTCAGGGAAATCCCATGTTCAGACTAGAGCATTGTAATGGTCCCTTTTAGCCTTATAACCTATGAATCTATGAAAGTCAATGGGACCACTTGTGGAGCGTGGTGCTACTTTGGATGAATATGGGTATCAGAATCTGACCCTTAATTAGGCTGGGAGAGGAAGAGAGATTTTATCCCCCCACTGTAATTACATTGGCTCTTTTCTCTCCTTAAAAGAAACATTTAATTTCCATTATCGTTAGTGGGTCTAATTCTGATATCCTTACTTTGTTCTTATTCAGGAAAAAATCCCATTGAATTCAAATGGGAAATGTTTGAATGAAGATGGCAGGATTTGGCCCAAATGAGAATTACACTAATGCATTAAGGGACTGTTTCTGAGCACACAGAAGTCAGTGGACACACTTCCATCAACCTCAATGGACTTCGCATCATCTCCTGAGTCCCATATACTCTCATGACTTTTGTGCTGTAAAATACAGACTTGTACTTTAAAACTTCCCTCCATAACCTAAATACAAACCTAAACTTGTGTGAAGCAATAATTGCTTACTGGAAAAAAAAGTGGGGGGTGGAGGGGTGGGGGAGAATTTGATTTATTTTTTGTGGTTTAGTTACTTGGCAATATTATGTAATAATAATGTTTCTTTCTTTGATTTTAAATATGTGTTTTATAAACATAATGATAAAATAAATACATTTGTTTAGAAGTGGTCACACATAGGTCTTCAAAAAGCACAAATGAGAGCAAGGTCTATAGAAATATTGGAAGCATCAGGGAAAAGAAACTCTCACTTATGCTATCGTACACAAACAATGCATCTAATTTCAAGGACAATAGTATAAATGATTGTTACGCTCAGCTGTGTTTGCGCCTCTTCTATTCTAAAACTACATCCATGGTCTATAATAGTTAAAACCAGTTCATCTGAGGGGGATAATCACAAAATGTCGAGGCATTTGTAGTAACACTGTGAATTTGCAATCACTCAATATTACAGCTTGAAAATAATTTAGCAGTGAGTCAAGCTGCCTCCTGTGTAAAACAGCAACCAACATAGAGATGAGCTCTGAAGAACTGGAAAACTTGACAGAGCTGAAAAGTGTAACAAGGCCTCAGATGTGTGAATAATGTTTGGTTTGCAGCTGTTGAGAATTCTGCATGGCTAGCAATATGTCCAATCCTAGTAGTTACCACCCTCTTCCATTCTGATCTAATTTCTTTAACATCTGATGGTTATCATGGTAATAGGTCCCTCGGGACTTTTAAACTTTTATAGCAAAAATAATTAAATACAAGCTAATGGACTTTAATTATGAATTATCACCTATCTTCATGTTTTTCATCCATTACCAAAGTTAGAAGCTTCCTGTTATAACTGTCTGCATTCGCATGGATGCTGAAGGCTGGATCTTGCCTTATAGATACTGCCACAGTTAGGCACTCTAGTTGCCACTGGGTCTCAAGAAAGCTCAATGCTTTCCTTAGCTAGAATGCAAAAGGAGAGCAACAGGTATCCTTAAGGTAGGGCAGCATGTGCTCCCCTCAACAGCCACCTTTGCTTATTGGTGGGAGAGTTGGGGACAAGGTTATATCCCCATCTTATTCACACCCCTTTTGGGGTAGCCTGTACCACTATCACTGGAGCGCAGTCGCTATGACTGTGTTCAGCCTTTTCACTGGGGCACAGGTGGAAGGAGACTCCTTGCACAGCACATCTAGAATCATAGTCCCAACTATTAAGTTGCTTGGGAACAACTTGGGTAGACAGGAGGGACTAAGTGGAGCTGAAGCAGACAGACCTGGCCAGCCTCATAGGGGAAGCATGCCATACTCCTTAAAGTGGTGTAGTAGATTACATTCCCCCTGTGAGTTCAGGGAGGCATCCTGTTTCTCAGGTGTAGAATGCCTCTCTCTTGGTCCTTAGCACTGCACTGGGGGAGCTGCATTGCCTCCATCAGTGAGTAAATTGCACAGTCTAGCTTTATGGGGAAGGAAGGAGTAGGCAGGTCTTGTCTTAAGAGCGTGCTCAGGAAACCACATGCTCCCAGACAGTGTACATTAACAAAGCTTCATTGATTTCAATAGAGCTACACCCATTTATACCAGCTGATGATGTGGCCCAATAGGCCTGTAGTGGGTTTTGAGACTGTTGCAGTTTGTCATAAAATGTTTACTAATGAGAGCCCAGCTGTGGGAATTCCCTTATAATGGGATACAAGTGTCTCTGGCCCCAGGCTAAGGTAAAATAGGAACAGCTGTCACAGCAACGAGATCCATTGTAGCCTTCTCGGTTCCACTAATGCACAAGTGGAAAAAAGGTGGATATACCACCTGCCACTACAAAGAACCTTCTGGTAAATCTGGACTACCTTGCTGTTCTCCTAGAAGACTGAAGATAGAATGGACAAACAGGCCACAACTGAAAACAATGAAACCGAGAAGGGGTGTAAGAGCCTGTGTTCTTAGAAAATAACAAGGTCAGGAGCTTGTTTTGAGACACTCCGAGGATTCAGTGTATAACTCAGCTGGATCCTAATGAAATTTTGTCTCAAACTATGAACTCACTTAAACCTTTCAGCCAACCGGGTTTTATTATAAATTGTTGATTTCAACTTTTCTCAATATTCTTCCTTCTGATACAAATGTTGTCTTTGTAGATACTGCGTTTGCATCACTGTAGATTGTAGGTGGTAATTCTATTGTTGAAACAACATGAATGAAAATCTGATTTTATATCTATATATGCTGCTAGACCTGCCTATAATCGATAACCAGACACTTCCCATTAGAAGGCTCTGCTTTTAGTTGCTTATAACTTTGCCAAACATTTACTGTCCAGACAGAAATTTTCCATGGCAGGTGTGTGCGTAAGGCTGAATTTAATTGTAAAGTTTCAGCAAAAGTAGTTCAGCAGTTTCTGAGAACACGAATAGGAAAATGCATTATTATTATATTAACAGAAGTATCGTACATAAAACATGGGAGGTATTGGTGAGGCCTCAGTTGGAGTACCTTGTCCATTTCTGGGTGCCACCTTAAAGGAAAGATGGACAAAGAGAACTCCCCCACACACATAAGTTTTAGAAAACCAGACATATGAGGAAAGGTTAAAAACCATGCAGTTTAGTCTTGAGAAAAGAAGACTGGGGGGGGGGACCTGATAACAGTTTTCAAATATGTTAAGGGCTGTTATACGGAGGATGGTGAAGAATTGTTCTCCATGTCCACAGAAGGCAGAATAAGAGGTAATCAGCTTAATCTGCAACAAGGGTGATTTAGGTGAGATATCAGGGAAATCCTCTCACACTATAAGGGTAGTTAAGTTCTGGAATAGACTTCCAAGGGAGATTGTGGAATCCCTGTCACTAGAGGTTTTTTAAGAACAGTTTGGACACACACCCATCAGGGATGGTCTAGGCTTACTTGGTCCTGCCTCAGCATTGGGGGGACTTGATGACTTCGAGGTCTCTTCCAGCCCTACATTTCTATGATTGTTTTGCTCATGTGGAAAAAAAACAACCCCCCCCCCAAATCTTATAGTCATGGCATTGAGAAGGGTCAATTGCCTCCAATGCTTTAGAGCAGTGGTTCCCAAACTTGTTCCGCTGCTTGTATGGGGAAAGCTCCTGGCTGGCTGGGCTGGTTTGTTTACTTTTCGCATCCGCAGGTTTGGCCAATCGCAGCTCCCAGTGGCTACGGTTCATTGCTCCAGACCAATGGGAACTGCTGGAAGTAGCGGCCAGTACGTCCCTCGGCCCGCGCTGCTTCCAGCAGTTCCCATTGGCCTGGAGCAGCTGCGGCCACTGGGAGCCGTGATCGGCCGAACCTGTGGACACTGCAGGTAAACAAACGGGTCTGTCCCGCCAGGGGCTTTCCCTGCACAAGTGATGGAACAAGTTTGGGAACCACTGCTTTAGAGTATTGACTTGACATCTATCATGGACTAGGTGGAGAGAACTGGGACTGGCAGGAAAACAGCAATAAGGGGAATACTGAAATCAGACAAGATTGCCTCTTCAGTCTTAATTCTGGCACTACCTAAATTCTGAGTGCTTGATTTGCAACATTTACTCCATTTACGTACTTTTGGGCTGTATACATATATATAGCATATGAAATACCAACATAAAACCATGTTATTTAGGTTGCAAAAGTTAGTAAATTCCAGATTTACAGTTGCCTGTGCAAACTTAATTGTGTCCCTTTGTGAAGAATTCTGTGCATTGAATGAGGCAGAGGTCCTGTTGAAAAAAAATAGTACTGTATGTGATCAAGTAATTAAGACTGCACTGTACTGGATGTGCACCAATGCTTAATTTGTAATGAAAGAGGTGCTAAGGCTCAAGCAATTTTTTTACTTTCATAACTGATGTGGCAAACCCAGAGGTGCCAGGGCTATGAACTGCCAAGCCTAGAGGTGCTGGGGCTCAGACCTCGCACAAATTAAGTACTGGTGTGCACAATGCAGCATGTATCTGCTGATACTCTGGTAGCAGCGGCATCAGCCTGATCTAAGAATGTCCATTTCCACTTATTGTTTTGGCATGCTTACAAAACTGTCTTGAGGAACTCCAATTGAGGGAAGAGAAATAGCAATTTCTAGCAATTTGTGATTTAGCTAAACCTGAACAGAATTTTATGGGACAAAGAAAAGATGCTTCTATAGCCTGATGATTATCAAAGGCCTGCTGCAAGCAATGAAAGTGAGTAATTCTCAAAGAAAGGTTGCAACAATCTTTTTTAATGGAAACCACTAGGCAACCTCAATATAAGTGTCACTACCAGCTGCCCTATAATGTAATAGTGTCTTCTATACAGTTACTTGTATTCTTTCCATCAACTTATTGTCTTTAACAAGTACATTTGCATGTATTTGACCTTCTGGATATTTTTCACTGTTTTGGTGAATTAGCTTCAACCATTATAGACCACAGGGGAAAGAAACAAAAACAGATTTTTGTTTTATGTTGACTGGAAAACATTACCAAATGTTATCTACAATTTTACATCTTCCTTGGACTACATCTGGTTCTTCTGTATCCTGAGAAAAATGACTGTATCGGTACTTTTGTAAAAACTAACATGAAATCAGATTTTAAGTCTATTATTGGTTTATAGAGAGTTTATCATTTAAATCAGGGATCGGCAACGTTTGGCACACAGCCCACTGGGATAAGCCCCCTGGCTGGCTGGGCTGGTTTATTTACCTACCGCATCCGCAGGTTCAGCAGATTGCTCGGCCCACACCTCTTCCCACAGCCCCCATTGGCCTGGAACGGCGAACCACGGCCAGTGGGAGCCATGATTGGCTGAACCTGCAGACATGGCAAGTAAACAAACCGGCCCGGCCAGCCAGGGGGCTTACACCGGTGGGCTGCATGCCAAACGTTGCCAATCCCTGATATAAAGTAATCATGATTATCACGTTGTACTTCTGGGGGACACGCAGGGTCCAATACGGCATTGCTTATACACCTCAAATTTTCCTCAAATTCAGTTTGGGTATGAAAGGAGTATTGGTTCCCACTTGTAAATGGAACTGAAACTCACAAAAATGAATCACTGAGTCTTTATCCATCACTCTGCTGTTTTAACGAAATGACTTCATATCTCTGTGTAAACGAGCTCTAACATAGTCATTGTTTCATATAGTAATTATCCTTACTTCAGAGAAAATTTCAAATCCGCATGATGATCCTCCTAATAACAGTTTCTTTTCTGCAACAAACAACTTTACTTAGGTATTTTTTAACCGTGAATCATCACAGATATTAAAGGACCTAGAGTAATTAGTTGGGCGTAATGAGTTCCTGTTTCATGACAGGAACAAAGAAATTAGTGTGTGAGTGTAAGGTTTCAGGCATATTAATTTAATAAAAAAAATTCCATCTGCCAAAAAAGAACTTTCTGGGATATATATTGAATCATATCTTTCATGAACAAAATACTTCCCAAAAAGGCAGCAATCCTTGTGTAGCTGAATTGTGGCCTAGTAAAACTGTTAGAGCCAAGTCAGTGTCAAGCCATCCTTTCCCCAGAAAGAGAGATGGTGATCAAGCTTTTAGGTCTTTCTCAGGAACAACATCCTATGACATCAATGTGAGCTCGGTTATTCAGTGACTCCCATAACTGGCCCACTTGAAGCAAGCCAAGTTTTGGACTAGAATATTGTCCATAAAAGATTTACAATTATAATTTGTTTGTGTTATATGTTAGGGCAGTATGTAGGTTAAATATTAGTTCTGGAGCCTCTAAAAAGACCTGAAAATACTTCACAATGTATTTTTATGTTCTGAATATTCAAAATAGCAAGGGAAGGTGTGGAGCATTTAACTAGTTCTTTCTATACATCACTTCAGGTCTCAGAACCACACTCAACCCTCTGCTTCAATGCTCAAGCAAACACTATTCTGCGACCTAAGAGCTACCACACAGCCCTGTTGGAACACTGAGCTGGCCAATAGGGGCTCAGGTAAAATAAAGAATAGTCTTGTAATATTTTGAAAAGCTATTATTATATACCATTTTAATGGTTATTTTGTTTGCTTAAAATATATAGGTGTTTGTTCTTATTTGCTCTTTTACACCTCATTCTAAATATTGACTTTGTTCGAATGTCAAAGTGTCATCCTCATTTTTCTGCAAGCAAAACTCCCTGGAGCGACTAGGGATGTTTTCAAAGTAAGGACTGGGAAGTAGGGTATTTTCTGTTAATGTCAGCAGCTTTTAGCCATTACTTCCTTCCTCATCTGCCCCTTATTTTATTCCAAAAGAAGAGGTGAATTATTTCAGAAAACCCATATTTAAGAATTATATTTTTCCTTTCCCCTTAACTCTGGCTGTTTGGCATTGTATACAGACATAGTAAGAGACAACCTTGTCGCCAAAGACATTGCAATCTAAGTAGGCAAAGAGTGGAAGAAAGAAAATCATCACCGCCATTTTACAGATGGAAACTGTGCCACATAGAGATTAAGAGACTTTCCTAAAACCACACAAAATGACTCTCATGTTTACTACAATTGAAACCAGGTCCTGCATCCTAGTCTACCAGCTAAACCACAAGGTTTCCTTCCTCTGCACTCCTTTAGCTCTTCAGATCCAATACAATAATTTGGAACTTTATATATATTTTTATGCTAACTAAATACTCTGAATTCTTCTAATGCATTCTTACTTTCACCTCTACTTTCCTATCAGTTTGCATTCTCTATGAATTTCATCTTATAAACACAAACTTAAGGAATCAAAGATGATTTGTTCAGTAATAACTTTTGCCTATTTGCATGAAAGAGAATTTAAGAAAAATAATCTTACTAAGTCCTTTCTGCAATAAAATTATATCTAAACTGACCAGTTTTGACAAACCCCCAGTTGTAGTGGATAAATTGCAAACAGACTCAAAAGAATAAAAGAGCACCTCTGGCATTTGTATTGAGGATGTCAGTGCTCAACTATAAACAATGAGCAAAGAATTTAGCAAAATTAAAATAATTCTCAATATAAACAGAAAAAGTGAGGCAACACCACTGTAAGTAGAGATGAGTCAAAACTGGTAACCTCAGATCTGAACACACATTTCAGGGAAAGTCAAAACTGAATCCCATGGTCTAATCCCAAATTAGAATCCCAAATCCCCTATTTCATGGGTATGGTTCATTTGTGTCTGAGATTTCAACAACTCACAATGGAAGGTATCTTGTGAGGTCAGCTGATCTGCATGATTTCTGACTGTGAAGGCCTAAATCTTGCAAGAACAAACAATATTTCATTGCCAAACTCTAGTGCTGACTTGGCCTGGAATCTGATCTCTGAGCCCGAGCCTGAAACTAAAGTAGATCCAATTCTGTATACTGCCTCTGTGGTACATCTCTAAATGCACAGGCTGCTCAAGACAAACTGTGCTCTAGACAAAACTTCAGTGTGCTGCTCCCCTTCCACTGTCTAGAACAGAAGTTCTCAGCAGGAGGGTCGCACATCGGTCTTTCTAGGACGGCACAGCGAACTGTCTGATGGTACACTAGTTATGATAGAAATGGGTGGGTGAAGGGCCAGGCCACAGTGCCACACATTCAGGTTTGGCCCCGCCATCCCTGCCACCCTAGGGAGCTTTCTAGTTGGACAATAGTTAGAGTGACCCCTGTCTAAATTTAACATAATATAAGAAAATTCTCTAAAGAATTAGGATTATTGGTAGGGGATTACTGCATACATGTAATAACATAACCACCTTCTTACACATACACAGAAAAAAGATCTGCTGATGCTACTATCAACAAAGAAAACTGAATTAGAGCATTTGAAAGAGCTATAAGAAAACCACTGAGGATCTGTTCAGACTTGATGATGCTATAGAACAAAAACATTACAAATAATCATCACCAGAAGACGGAATTTAGAATTGATATGGTGCTACCGTGTATTTAAAATACTAAACAGCATTCTGTCACTGGCAGACTGGAGAAATAAAGCAGTAACCTGAGATGTTCAATCTGTGCCAGATAAGAACTAATCAAGGTTGACATTTTTGAATCTCCCCCAGAACCAGAACTAGAACTGTGGGGAACAGGTTCAGACCTAGAGATTCAAATATGAGAACTCTAAGTGGTTGGAATATAAAGTTTGGGTCCATTTGGACTCTTAACATTCCACGGTGGGAGACATGTCAGAATGCTGTTTTGCACAGATTGAGCATAGGAAAGCTTTCCGCCAGAGGCACTCAAACCATAGAGGGCTAGTTCTCCAAGGGCACCAGAACAGTGCTTGAGCCACCTGAGTAGGGGTACACATACATTGATTTATGCAACTGTTCAGCCCTCCCATTTCTGTACTGGTCTTTGCTTTTACTTTGTACTTGTTTGGCTGTAAAGTCAGAGCCACCATGGTCAGTTGACAGCGAATCCTTGTTTTATCTATGCAATGACCAATGTAATACATAGCCTTTAATCAAGTGACAGAAAAGAAACGTGAAGGCTAAAAGACATTGTTTGATAGCCTACAAGGACTTTGGCTTTAGGGGATAGCAAGATTTGAAGTGAAAATACTCATTACCCTGATTTGAACTTTTTAGTATGTAAAATCTTTTTCATTACAAGCATCTGAACTTTCAGCATAATCCTTTTAATTAATGCCAAGACCAAGTCATTGTTGTTGTTTATTTTTGTTTTTTAATTTCACTGAAAGGAAAATGAAATGGACGCAAAGAGGCTACCTACATAAAGACATAACCACATGCCTTTTAAATAAGAAAACAATATGCAACAGAGGAGCTGAAGGTAAGTTCAAAGCCACAACAGTGAGACACAGAAGCAAGAGTCTAAATATTTCAAGAGAAAGCATCTGTGTTAGCAGCATAAGTGCTGTGTTAGATGATGCTTTGAGATCAGATGCTTTTGAATTTGCTAAATAAGCTTTGTGGTTTGGTTTCCTTTCTGCAACTTTTTCAAAATGTTTATATGGTACCCAAAAAAATCATTATGGAAATTTTTGAGGATAGCGTGATATGTTTTTGTAATATTGGTTTCATTGATCTGTTGGCCAAAGTATTCAATCAATAGAGCTGTAGCAGAAAATGGATCAAATCTCCTTAAGAGAAAAACATATATGTAATGGACCAAGTCATGCTTGGTGTAACTCCAACAATGTTAATGGAGTTACATCAGAGATGAATTTGCTCCCATAGATCTCATATAAAATATCCAGTTATGTTAAATTTTTAGTTCAAGCAAAACAAAGAGATTTTTTTCAGGAGTGATTATATCCTGGCTAGGAGCTTGCAAGCCTGGAGGGTTGATACATCAAGGGGTTCATGAACTCAGCCTCACAGTTTGGTTCATAAAAATTGGAAGCAAATCAACACTGCTGTGTTCACACAGAGTTTTTAGTGTGATGCAGTCTAACGTCCAAGGAAAACCCTCCACAATTGTCTCCTCTGTATTTCCAACATCTTAGACATCTTTAGGGGGGAATTCTGAGCTTTATGGGGGGAGGGGAGGGGAGGAAAGGAGGGGGCAACTCCTACTGGAAGGGAGAGAGTTAGCCTAGCTGAAAGAGTAAGATTCACAAATTTCTTAGTGCATGTTTACAAACACGGACACAGGTTTGGAACCCATCAGATTTTAAAAGGCATCATATCAAGACTCAGTTTGATGTTCAGTGCCAATACTTTGCACAACCCTGGTTTGATTTATTGTGGGGACAGGAAGCTGGAATATTTCAGCTATTTTAGATTTTCACCCTGTGGCCCTGTCCTCCCCTCATATCTCTCACAGGAAGTCTAGTATTGAGGTGGGCATTAGCTTTACATGTTCCCCGTGTGCCCACAAGGCAGGCCGTGGGGACTGCTCTACATTTAAGATTTAGATCTGCCTAGCTACATTGCTCTGGGAATGTAAAAAATTCACATCCCCGAGCTGGGTAATTACACTGAAATAACCCCCGGTGTAGACATGTCTAGGGCAATGGCATAATGCTTCTGTCAATCTAGCTATCATTGTTTGGTGATGAAGACTAACTACAGTGATGGAAAATCCCCTTCTACTGCACTGTGGTGTTACAGTAGCACAGGTACAGCATAGCCTGGGACTATGCCAGGGCCTTGCACAACAGCACAGTTGGAAGTGGGAGCCAAGGTGGGAGAGATAATATCTTTTATTGGCCATGATCTGTTTATGAAACAGACAAGCTTTTGAGCTACACAGAATTCTTCAGATGTATGGCTTATTATAACAATCTGTAACCCACTAACCCGCCTTTTTGTCCTGTGACTACAGGGGTGTCAGAGGGCCACTTCACCTCGAATGGACCCTTAAAATAAGTGCTAACTGCTTATGCTAAACTATCTGTTTGATCTTGTATTTAGCTATGACAAACAGAGCTCTTCCTCAGGTCTAGGAAAGGTACTCAGTACAGCTAGAAAGCTTGTCTCTCTCACCAAAAGTTAGTGCAATAAAAGATATTACCCACTTTGTTTCACTAATATCCTGGGACCGACATGAATACAACAACTGCATACAACATTTCTAACCCCTATTCATTAGTGGCTAGTTTCTGCCCTGGAACGTGAAGGTGTCAAGCCTTTACAGTTTGTTTTCAGCCTACTTAATATAACTAGGAATGTTCAAACTACATATTTAAATATCTAATCTTTGAGTTCTTTTGTTCTCCCTCCCGCTGCCCCCATCTGCACTCAAACAGGAATAGTCAAAATTTAGGCTATGGTATTGCTGGCATGAAACATTAGGAGCTGACAGAATTGGCTAACGCAAAACACAGTGCAGCCTCTTGCCTGCAGTTGGGTCAGTCCAGACCTGCTACACATTTACTGTGCTTCTCAGTGTTCCAAGCTTCCTGGGTTGCCTCCCCTGTTTAAGAGAAACTGTCAATTTTTAATCTTTGGTTTCAGAGTAGCAGCCGTGTTAGTCTGTATTTGCAAAAAGAAAAGGAGTACTTGTGGCACCTTAGAGACTAACAAATTTATTAGAGCATAAGCTTTCGTGAGCTACAGCTCACTTCATCGGATGCATTTGGTGGAAAAAAAAATCTTTGGTTGTGGTTGTTTTTTCCCCCCTCACCATTCAGAAGCCCACCCAAGTTGTGTATAATTCATTCAGACAGGAAATATTCCATTGTATGGGCCAGATTATTTGGAAACTGTTACTCTGCACCTGAATTCTACATTTCTGGCAAAAACCTACTGTGTTTTCTAGTTTTTAGTGACTCACGCCTCAGAAACTTGAGTGATCAGTGCAAATATACTGCTGGGATAGGTCTTATGAAAGTTCAATGGCTGCAACCCTAACTTGGATTTAAAAACTTCTCAACAGGGATTTATGGGTGTGGATGGTTGGGGAACTCTCTAGAAACACTCAAGGGCTAAATTTTGTTTCCTCTGAAAAGAGAGTTCATTTTTTCCCAAGGCTGTAAGGTGATTTGAAGTCCAATATTTTAACTTCCACTATAATGAAGCAAGATGGGTGAGATAATATCTTTTATTGGACAGACTTCTGTTGGTCTGGCAGAAGCTGGTCCAATAAAGATATTACATAATCCACCCTGTCTCTCTAGTACCCTGGGATCAACATGGCTATAACAACATTACAAATTATAACGAAGTATAAGATACAAATGGAAAGGTGAAGACAACCAGCACCTACACAGCTACCTTCATATCTAGCTATTAATATACTTACTGGAGGCATCTATGAGGATGTGACATCCTGACACCTTCCCTACCTATGGACATAATAGCAAACTCCAGGGTAACATTGTATACTGTATATTCTAACAATGACATCTGATAAAGAAAAGTAAATCACAAAGTTCTTGCTGTCAAATATAATTAAAAATTTGCTCAGAATCAAAACTGAAAGCCATCATTTTGACAATCTAGAGTAGGACTGAAAGAATGCTGAATTTATCAGAATTAATAGAAAAGTAAGAACATTCAAAGCAGTTTTGAAAGTTATATTATTGATTTTTTTAAAACTATGTAATTTACTTACATGTGTATTTATCTGGCAAATTTATCAGTGGACACCCTGTGGGGAAGAAACAGTCCAATAACAAGTTCCAAATGCAGAGACACTATTCACACTGTAGAGATAATAAAAGAGTGATGCCATTTTATGTATTTTTAAAATTAAAAGAGAGAGAAAGAGAGAGAGAGAGATACAGAGACACAGGTGACCCTTATCTTTTTGTAAAGCCTCTTTCAAAATTAAATATATGGTATTTCAGCCAAATGACCCTCAAAAAGTAACAGGTCTCCCATCATTAGGTACCTTCAATAGCTTTCTGCCTGCCTACATCCTCATATCTGGTCTCCAGAGAATTTGTGGATATGGGAAATAATTCTTTACAATCACCCCAATCCTTACAATCACCCCAATTGTGTTTCTATGGCCTTGAAAAAAAATCTGCAAACTATTATTTGTATTGCAGTAATAATTAGAAGCTCCAACTGAGACTGGAGACTCATTGTACTATGCTCTGGACAACTTCAGAAAGGCCAGACTGGGCCAGACCAAAAGTCTATCTAGCCCAGTATCCTGTCTTCCAACAGTGGCCAATGCCAGGTGCTTCAGAGGGAATGAACAGAACAGGTAATCATCAAGTGTAATCATCAGCGGCACAGGAGCTAGCAAACAGAGCTGTAAACAGGGGAGTTTGAGTGGGAATTCTGTTGGAAGAGAAGGTAGTTGTACTTGGTTTTGTATTTTTAGTATTTGTGTGTGTGTAGGGGCTTTGTGCTGGGAGAGCAGCTGAGCCCTGATTAGGGGGTGGGGCTTTGTGCTGGGAGAGCAGCTGAGCCCTGCTTAGGGGGTGGGGCTTCTGACTAGAGGTCCTATAAAGGTAGCCAACCAGTCAGGCAGTGGCACAGACAGCTGCAGTGGTAGAGGGGCTAGCAAACAGAGCTGTAAACAGGGGAGTTTGAGTTTGAGTTTGAGTTTGAGTTTGAGTTTGAGTTTGAGTTTGAGTTTGAGTTTGAGTTTGAGTTTGAGTTTGAGTTTGAGTTTGAGTTTGAGTTTGAGTTTGAGTTTGAGTTTGAGTTTGAGTTTGAGTTTGAGTTTGAGTTTGAGTTTGAGTTTGAGTTTGAGTTTGAGTTTGAGTTTGAGTTTGAGTTTGAGTTTGAGTTTGAGTTTGAGTTTGAGTTTGAGTTTGAGTTTGAGTTTGAGTTTGAGTTTGAGTTTGAGTTTGAGTTGTGGTGCTTGTTTGGTGTTTGCTTTTGCTGGGGGTGCTCTTTTTGGTGTGGCTTGTGTTTCCCAGATTAACAGGATTTAGGTGGGAAGGCGATGACAGATACGGAGGCAGCTGTGGGAGTGACTCCTGTAGTGAAAGACACATTGAGGATGACTGGATGTGGAAGTTGTGGTATGTACATGATCCTGGAGGGGGGAACCGGTAAGAGATTTTTCTGCATGAAATGCCGTCTGATAGAGCTGATGGAGGAAAAGATCCGAGGTTTGGAGATGCAGGTGGAAAGTCTCGTTGAGTTTAGAAAGGGGTTTGAGCAGATGACGGAGCAAAGATTTGAGGTATCTGAAGGGAATAGCTCAGACTCACGGATGGAAGCAGGGCTAGGGAATTTTGAGGGGAGATTGGGTGAGGAAAGTGGTCAGTGGAAGCATGTGACTAAAAGAACCAGGCAGAGGAAAAGATGGGCTAGTGAAGGAGAAATAGAGCTTGGGAACAGGTTTGCAGAGTTGGAAAATGAAGAAGGGGCTCAGCAGGTACTTGTTGAAGGTGGAAGGGTAAGGAAGAAAAGAAGAGAGGCTAGTCCTATAGGAAAAGCAGAAGCGTCAAGGGAGACTACATCAAATATGAGCCCCAGGAGGATACAGGATGGGTTGAAGAGGATTATAAGGGAAAATAGGAATGGAAAGAACTTGCAGCCAGAGGGAACAGGGGAGAGACTGGAGAATAGCACCGTCACCAGGAAGAGGCAGGTCTATGTGCTCAGGGACTCTTTATTGAGAAGAATAGACAGGCCTGTAACTAGAGCTGATCCAGAGAATAGAAAGGTGTGCTGTCTTCTGGGTGCTAAGATAGGGGATGTAGACCTGAGGTTGAAAAGAATCCTAAAGGGAGCGGGAAAGAATCCCCTAATTATCCTTCATGTGGGAACAAATGATACGGCTAGATTCTCACTGGAAAGTATTAAGGGAGACTATGCTAGGCTGGGGAAGATGCTTAAGGAAATTGAGGCTCAGGTGATCTTTAGTGGGATCCTGCTTCTTCCTAGAGAAGGGCAACAAAGGTGTGACAAGGTTATGACTGTCAACAGATGGCTTAGGCAGTGGTGCTATAAGGAGGGCTTTGGGATGTATGGCCACTGGGAGGCATTCACGGACAGAGGACAGTTCTCTCGGGATGGACTTCATCTGAGCAGGGAAGGAAATAGACTTCTAGGATCGAGGCTGGCACAACTGATAAAGAGAGCTTTAAACTAGGAATTAGGGAGAGATGGTTGGGAGATGTCCAGGAAATCTCCACGCCAGATTTTAGCATTGAGAGGGAAGAAGACCAAGTAAGAAAGGACACAGCTGTGGGTAGGAGAATGTATATAAGGAGCAAGGGTGGTGTGGATACTAGTCTAATAGGTCCTACTGGCTGTAGAATGACTGTGCCTAATAGGGTACAAAATGTGAGCGAGGCCAAACAGCAAAAATTAAGATGTTTGTACACCAATGCGAGGAGCCTAGGTAACAAAATGGAGGAACTAGAGCTACTGGTACAGGAAGTGAAACCAGATATTATAGGGATAACAGAAACATGGTGGAATAGTAGTCATGACTGGACTACAGGTATTGAAGGGTATGTGCTGTTTAGGAAAGACAGAAACAAAGGTAAAGGTGGTGGAGTAGCATTGTATATCAATGATGAGGTAGAATGTAAAGAAATAAGAAGCAATGCAATGGATTAGACAGAGTCCATCTGGGCAAAAATTAAATTGAGGAAGAAAACTAGTAAAGCCTCTCCTACGATAGTGCTTGGGGTGTGCTATAGACCTCCGGGATCTAATTTGGATATGGATAGAGCCCTTTTTAATGTCTTTAATAAAGTAAATACTAATGGAAACTGCATGATCATGGGAGACTTTAACTTCCCAGATATAGACTGGAGAACCAGTGCTAGTAATAATAATAGGGCTCAGATTTTCCTAGATGCGATAGCTGATGGATTCCTTCATCAAGTAGTTGCTGAACCGACTAGAGGGGATGCCATTTTAGATTTAATTTTGGTGAGTAGCGAGGACCTCATAGAAGAAATGGTTGTAGGGGACAATCTTGGCTCAAGTGATCATGAGCTAATTCAGTTCAAACTAAATGGAAGGATTAACAAAAATAATTTTTTTTTTATTAGGGTTTTTGATTTCAAAAGGGCTAACTTTCAAAAATGAAGGAAATTAGTTAGGGAAGTGGATTGGACTAAAGAACTTATGGATCTAAAGGTAGAGGAGGCCTGGGATTACTTTAAATCAAAGCTGCAGAAGCTATCGGAAGCCTGTATCCTAAGAAAGGGGAAAAAATTCATAGGAAGGAGTTGTAGACCAAGCTGGATGAGCAAGCGTCTTAGAGAGGTGATTAAGAAGAAGCAGAAAGCATACAGGGAGTGGAAGATGGGAGGGATCAGCAAGGAAAGCTACCTAATTGAAAGCTACCCTATCAGAACATGTAGGGATAAAGTGAGACAGGTTAAAAGTCGAGTAGAGTTGGACCTTGCAAAGGGAATTAAAACCAATAGTAAAAGGTTCTATAGCCATATAAATAAGAAGAAAACTAAGAAAGAAGTGGGGCCGCTAAACACTGAGGATGGAGTGGAGGTTAAAGATAATCTAGGCATGGCCCAATATCTAAACAAATACTTTGACTCAGCCTTTAATAAGGCTAAAGAGGATCTTAGGGATAATGGTAGCATGACAAATGGGAATGAGGATATGGAGGTAGATATTACCATATCTGAGGTAGAAGCGAAACTGAAACAGCTTAATGGGACTAAATCGGGGGGCCCAGATAATCTTCATCCAAGAATATTAAAGGAATTGGCACCTGAAATTGCAAGCCCATTAGCAAGAATTTTTAATGAATCTGTAAACTCAGGAGTAGTACCGAATGATTGGAGAATTGCTAATATAGTTCCTATTTTTAAGAAAGGAAAAAAAAAGTGATCTAGGTAACTACAGGCCTGTTAGTTTGACATCTGTAGTATGCAAGGTCCTGGAAAAAATTTTGAAGGAGAAATTAGTTAAGGACATTGAAGTCAATGGTAAATGGGACAAAATACAACATGGTTTTACAAAAGGTAGATCGTGCCAAAACAACCTAATCTTCTTTTTTGAAAAGGTAACAGATTTTTTTAGATAAAGGAAATGCAGTGGATCTAATTTACCTAGATTTCAGTAAGGCATTTGATACTGTGCCACATGGGGAATTATTAGTTAAATTGGAGAAGATGGGGATCAATATGAACATCAAAAGGTGGATAAGGAATTGGTTAAAGGGGAGACTGCAACGGGTCCTACTGAAAGGCGAACTGTCAGGTTGGAGGGAGGTTACCAGTGGAGTTCCTCAGGGATCGGTTTTGGGACCAATCTTATTTAATCTTTTTATTACTGACCTTGGCACAAAAAGTGGGAGTGTGCTAATAAAGTTTGCAGATGATACAAAGCTGGGAGGTATTGCCAATTCGGAGAAGGATCGGGATATTATACAGGAGGATCTGGATGACCTTGTAAACTGGAGTAATAGTAATAGGATGAAATTTAATAGTGAGAAGTGTAAGGTTATGCATTTAGGGATTAATAACAAGAATTTTAGTTATAAGTTGGGGACGCATCAATTAGAAGTAACGGAAGAGGAGAAGGACCTTGGAGTATTGGTTGATCATAGGATGACTATGAGCTGCCAATGTGATATGGCTGTGAAAAAAGCTAATGCGGTTTTGGGATGCATCAGGAGAGGCATTTCCAGTAGGGATAAGGAGGTTTCAGTACCATTATACAAGGCACTGGTGAGACCTCACCTAGAATACTGTGTGCAGTTCTGGTCTCCCATGTTGAAAAAGGATGAATTCAAACTGGAGCAGGTACAGAGAAGGGCTACTAGGATGATCCGAGGAATGGAAAACTTGTCTTATGAAAGGAGACTCAAGGAGCTTGGCTTGTTTAGCCCAACTAAAAGAAGGTTGAGGGGAGATATGATTGCTCTCTATAAATATATCAGAGGGATAAATACAGGAGAGGGAGAGGAATTATTTAAGCTCAGCACCAGTGTGGACACAAGAACAAATGGGCATAAACTGGCCACCAGGAAGTTTAGACTTGAAATCAGACGAAGGTTTTTAACCATCAGAGGAGTGAAGTTTTGGAATAGCCTTCCAAGGGAAGCAGTGGGGGCAAAAGATCTATCTGGCTTTAAGATTCTACTCGATAAGTTTATGGAGGAGATGGTATGATGGGATAATGGGATTTTGGTAAGTAATTGATCTTTAAATATTCAGGGTAAATGGGCCAAATCCCCTGAGATGGGATATTAGATGGATGGGATCCGAGTTACCCAGGAAAGAATTTTCTGTAGTATCTGGCTGGTGAATCTTGCCCATATGCTCAGGGTTTAGCTGATTGCCATATTTGGGGTCAGGAAGGAATTTTCCTCCAGGGCAGATTTGAGAGGCCCTGGAGGTTTTTCACCTTCCTCTGTAGCATGGGGCATGGTTGACTTGATGGAGGCTTCTCTGCTCCTTGAAGTCTTTAAACCATGATTTAAGGACTTCAATAGCTCAGACATGGGTGAGGTTTTTCATAGGAGTGGGTGGGTGAGATTCTGTGGCCTGCACTGTGCAGGAGGTCAGACTAGATGATCAGAATGGTCCCTTCTGACCTTAGTATCTATGAATCTATAAGTGATCGATCCCTTATCACCCATTCCCAGCTTCTGGCAAACGGAGGCTAGGGACAAACATCTAACAAGAAACAGGCTTCAGAGTAGCAGCCGTGTTAGTCTGTATTCGCAAAAAGAAAAGGAGTACTTGTGGCACCTTAGAGACTAACAAATTTATTAGAGCATAAGCTTTCATGAGTTACAGCTCACTTCATTGGATGCATTTGGTGGAAAGTACAGGGGGGAGATTGATATACACGCAGAGAACATGAAACAATGGGTTTTATCATACACGCTGTAAGGAGAGTGATCACTTAAGATAAGCCATCACCAGCAGCAGGGGGGGGGAAGGAGGAAAACCTTTCATGGTGACAAGCAAGGTAGGCTATTTCCAGCAGTTAACAAGAATATCTGAGGAAAAGTGGGTTCGGGAGGAGAAATAACATGGGGAAATAGTTTTACTTTGTGTAATAACTCATCCATTCCCAGTATCTATTCAAGCCTAAGTTAATTGTATCCAGTTTGCAAATTGATTCCAATTCTGCAGTCTCTCGTTGGAGTCTGTTTTTGAAGCTTTTTTTGTTGAAGGATAGCCACTTTTAGGTCTGTAATCGAGTGACCGGAGAGATTGAAGTGTTCTCCTACTGGTTTTTGAATGTTATAATTCTTGACGTCTGATTTGTGTCCATTCATTCTTTTACATAGAGACTGTCCAGTTTGGCCAATGTACATGGCAGAGGGGCATTGCTGGCACATGATGGCATATATCGCATTGGTAGATGCGCAGGTGAATGAGTCTCTGATAGTGTGGCTGATGTGATTAGGCCCTATGATGGTGCCACTATTCAGGGGACCTATTCTAGGTCTTGAGAAGGGGTACTAGGGTAAGGAAAATTTTACAGACATCTCAGTTCAAAACAGCTGAACAACATTTATAAAAGTTCTGTTTTAAGTGCAGAAAATTATTCTGAATACAATAAAAAAATGTTTCCAGCTAGTATGATCACATGATTTCTTGTAGCATGAACCAAAAAGAAAATGTTTCAGATTCAGAGCTCCCTGGACTTTGATACCTCCCAGAACTGCACTGATAACCTCTGCAAGGCTCTTTGGCTTATGATCTTGTGGGTAACTCATCCATCTGTTGTGTGTCAGGATCCCTGCATTCTTTGTCTGCTTTTGGGATGCTACTCCACTATCTTTGCCAGGCACTTTCCTCCTTTTCACTCACTAGGTCCAAACAATTTACAGGCCTGGATGAGATAGATTGGAATAGAAACTAGTGCTGGATGCCCTGTATCAATAATGGATCATATTCCTAGCACAGGCCAAATTATGCTTCAGGCTGTTTCTTCTCTACCTTTCCGTCCACTTCCTCACACACATTCATATGCACTCTGTTTAGCCCTTCCCCTTTCTTTTCTCTGACACCTCTACCGTCCAGATTCAGTGGAATTCCAAGTTTAAAAGAAAGACTCGTACAAGATTCATAAAGAAATGGTTCAGCACCTCAGAGGCAGGGCCAGCTCCAGCTTTTTTGCCGACCCAAGCGGCGAAGAGAAAAAAAAAAGAAAAACCCAATTGAGCTGCCACCGAAGTGCCACCAAAGAGGAAGAGAGGGAATCAAGGACTTGCCACCGAAGACTTGGACGTGCCGCCCCAATAACGCATGGAGTGCCACCCCTTTCTATTGGCCGCCCCAAGCATCTGCTTCCTTCACTGGTGTCTGGAGTCGGCCCTGCTTTGAGGGAGATGTATTCTGGTAGCAGCTCCTTTTAATTCCCTTTTTTTCCCATTTGGAGGTCAGGGAGGGTCCAAATGTTACTGAGTCTATTCACTCAGTCAGCACTTCCATCCCTATTTTTTGCATGTGGCAGAGGTTACAAAGAGCAGCAAAAGTTAGATTTCCTGGGGGGAAAAAAGCATAACCCACAGGGCAAGTGATCTAGTGAAATAACCCAAAATTAGTATTGGTGAAAGTAAAATTGACCAACTGATCAAGAAGTAACCATACAATGGAAGTCAAGAAAGGGATGGGATTAAACTCAAGAAAGAAGGACCCTTTCTACAGAAAGAGGACAGATGGTAATTAAAGCACTAGATAGTGACTGAGTCAGGAGATCTGTGTTCAATTCCCAACTCAGCCACCAACTTCGTGCGTGACTCTGGGCAATTTATAATCTCTGTGTTTTTCAGTTCCACATCTGCAAACTGGGAATAATACCTCCTTAGTCTATTTAACATGGTAGGCTCATCAGCAGTTTGGGGGATATTATTACTTGTTTTAGTTAAAATAGCACCAAAAGATTAGTTGAGATTGGTTAGGCTCTCGATGCTCAGCTCCCATGGAGTTAGGAGGAAAGAGGCCTTGCCCCAAAGAGTTTACAATCTAATTAAAAAGGGGGAAAGACAGTCAAAAGGTAGGACAAAGAAAGGCACAGAGGAGTGAGGTGATTTTCCCAAAGTCACATGGCCATCAATGACAGATCTAAGAATTGAACTCAGCTCTCCTGGTCCAGTATCTTAGCTTCTGACCCACCTTGCTATCATCATAAAACTATCAGACCATAAAGTAGGTGTTTTACACCCACTTTGCACAGAGATCAATGACTAAGCAAGGTACAAGTAATGGAAAACAAGCCTCTGTGTTCCTAGGGGCAGTTGCTATTGCAAAGTTTCTCCACCTCACACTCTAACCCTCTCAAATGTGGGCAGTGGCTTAGACCAAAATACTGTAGGTGGGTTTAAGTGTAAGTTACCAGAATCCCATGAAAAATTCAGGGACTTTCTCACTCTCAGTGACTGTTCCAGGAAAGAAGGTGTTTCATCCGTTTTGGGTGCTTGTGCCAAATGAACAAGTTCCATTTGGCTAAACTCAATGAGTAATACTGCGGGATCTGAATCTCTGCCTCTCTCTCACTAAAGTAAGTCCAACTGCTATCTGCTAATTGTTACTGTAGTCTTCAACACCAATTTTGAAAAGGATATTTCCTGGGTGGATTATTTGCCTTCCAGATGTTTCATCCTTAACCAAGTCTTTCTGCTCTTTAGACAGGTGAACTAACACTTCCAAAAGTTTAGAGCTTAAAAGAAGTGTTTGCTACTAGATATCACACAGTGAATATTCATTTTGGTTCCAAATCTGTAGTGCTAGTAAAACAAATATGAACCTCATGTATGTTTACTTAAAAGTCTGATGGGAAATGAATGTTCTTTCTGACTGTGGTAAAGGCCACTTGACCATTATCTGTGGGATTTCAGTCTATGGGAGGAAATGTTTTATATCAGTTGGCTGAAGTAGAGTAAAAACACAATGATCTATGAGAACACTACATATAGGCATGATTTCCCATTCAAAAAGATTAAAGCAATACCACCCAAATACTTCTTATGGGAATATGGGGACAAAATGGCAACAGATGATTAGTTTGCATAAGAAAAAAAAACTTTCCTTCCCACCAGCCATATCTTTCAAGGAGAAATATGAATCTCTCATGCTGGACTTTGTACTGTTGCCCATCACTGTGGCATCTGAGAGCCTCCATATACATACCACTGTTTCAGACTCTTGAGGAACTCATTTGTTCTGACACAATCATTTCATTTCTCTCATGTTTTAAATATAGTTTTGATGTCACATATTATGCCCGGCAAAGAAACATGGATTTATGGAAAAAAAAATCTGTACTTCAGTTCTCCCCATCCCATTATCCTCTTTCATTTCTGTCCCCCTTTGTTCTATTCCCGCTTTCTCTTTCAGTCCATCTCCCACCTAAAATGGGACAACCACAAAAATGGTTTCAGGAAAATTAATTCAGACTGTGGATGTCCTTCTGATTCAGGTGCTAGTCTCAGGAAATCTAGATTAAGTTCCTAGCTCTGCTATGCATTCCTTTTGTGGTGTCAGGCAATCCACTAGGCTCTCTGTGCCTCATTTCCTCATCTGTAAAATGGGGATAATACATTCCTCCCTCATCCTATTGCAGTATGGATGTGTTAGCACAGCTCTCAGACCCAGGTCTAGCAACTCTAAACCCAGGTTTACTATGCTGTGTGGACATTGAAGCATAGGCTTGGAAACACAGAGTCCACAAGCCCGGGTCCTACAGACCCAGATTTAGTATGCAGTGTAGACACACCCATACATACCTAGACAAATAGCTGTTCTGCCCCTTTTATGCTTCTGTCCCAAAGATATCCTAGCAAAAATGTTTTCTGGAAGGAATGTTTATATAAATGATCAGTTTTAAGCAAATATTTGTGAATATTTACAGAACCCGAATTTTTAAATATTAAGTGTCGGTATTTATACTGGAAACCCAATTCTCTCAAAATCAGGAAACATTGGATCTAAGTGTTGAATCAAATTTCACAGTAACAACAAACTGATGGCAAATGAGGTAGGAACCTAAAATTATTCCCATAATTCTTTTCGCAAATGAATTTGAATAGTAAATACACCTTAGAAAATCGATTTTGTTCGTGGCTAATCAGTAAATTGAAAAGCAGAGGCAAAATCTGATGAATAGATAGTTGTGAATTACTCTTGCAGATCTACTCTTGTCCTCATCTTCTCCAGGGGCCAGCTATGTAAAACTCATTGCAGGATTGAGTTTAAACTGTTCTGACCAACTCAAGGCACATACTACTGGTTTACTATCACTGCTCCTGGTGATATACTCCTAATCAGGAAAAAAGAAAAGGAGTACTTGTGGCACCTTAGAGACTAACAAATTTATTAGATCATAAGCTTAGATGCTTAGATGCATTAGATGCATCCGATGAAGTGAGCTGTAGCTCACGAAAGCTTATGCTCTAATAAATTTGTTAGTCTCTAAGGTGCCACAAGTACTCCTTTTCTTTTTGCGAATACAGACTAACACGGCTGCTACTCTGACTCCTAATCAGGAAATCACTTCACAGTTTGGCACAAGTGAGCACTTAAAATTAGTAAGAAAGCAAGTGTCTGTGTTTCTATCTATTGTCAATATCTAAGTTCTTCTTACTACATAATGCTAAACAGAATTGATGGTTCTTACTCTGATCTCAGTTATAAATATTGTATCAGAAGCTTATTAAACATAAATACTGGTGAATAAACAGAGACTAGAATCTGAAAATGCTTCAAGACCAGTTAACATTTCAGTTGTGGGAAGATATGGATAGGCAGCGCTCAAGTCTTTTTGACCGCAAGACTTCACAAGGATTTTACAAGCAATGTTTCTTACAGCATCCCCTCTGCTGCCTAAATAAGGTCTCCTGGGGCATATGCACTTAAGTAGCATGCAGTAGGTGTTTCACATTCCAAACTTCTAGCCAGAATCCTACCCAGCTTTTTTTCATGCTGCTCCTCATTTTTTTTATTATATTTATTTCACCTCATACTAAAAAATGTTTCATGGCTTTACAGTCACAGCTGGCTTTCGTTTGTTTAACCAAATTGCACATTTTGTAGATTTGCACACCTGCAAGTTAACAGCTGTCTAGAGAACCAGTCTTTAGCCCGATTGGAATTTTATTTAAGACAACAATTTGAGTGCCCTGGCCCTTTCTTCCCTCCAAAACATACATGCTGAGCTTGAAAAATAGCTGTAAATGTGCTGAAAGGAAATTGTAGAAGACTTTCCCCCCCACCCCACACTTTTCCCTCTAATGTTTCACTCTGCAGCACTATGGTAAATACCAGCAATGCAGGTTGGGAAATTCCTATGAAAACATTAACACATGAACCTCATATTATACATTAGCACTGTTCATTACCTGACAAGGCCACTGAGAGCGTTGTACAAGTGTGAGAAAATTCCCAGAGCTGTAGTTTACAAACTAGCATACACATACCGGGCAGTAATAATGCAGCAGGAGAGGGAAGTTTCCTTCAAAAAGCTGATTCCTCTGTGATTTGAAGACAGTTGTCAGCACTAAAAATTTAATAGGACATTTTTGGTATGGAAAAGCTTTTCTTACAAGGGACAATGGAAATCTCCATCCCAGAATCTTAGCATTAGTTTTTAATATTTTATATCACTTAGTCTGATTGTTGCACATTCTTACCAGATATTATTGTAAGATACAAGGATCCCTACTGAACATTGTTTGTGAACATAAGATGAAACACTGCCACTATTAATGGACAAAGTGTTAAGGAAAACTCACAACCACCATATTGTGGGAGTCTAATACTGCTTTTGTGTGTTTGTGTGTGTGTGTGTGTGTGTGTGTGTGTGTTAAAGCTAATAGCAACAAAATCAATTCTCACTCACTTAAAAAAATAGACAGTTGCAATAATGGGGATAGCACAAGAAACCAGAAAAAAATTGCATAGAATATTCTCCACACATAAAAGTGCCACCCTTTTTCTTGTACGGTAAACACAAAAAAATAGGATGTGCAATAGGCAACATTCAGCCTCCCTTCATCAGTCAAATAGTTTTAGTATGATAAGCAAAGAACTGTTTACAGCTGTTTTTTGCCTAGGGTAGAGCATAAGGTAAAGCATAGGGTAAATAAAAGTAGCTGGATGAAATTAAGTGTCATTATCTCTTGTTGTGCTCTTTGGAGGCTCTTGACTGACCATTCTTAGTTTGTTCTTAGTAGGTCATTTCCTGGACCCTCACCTCCAATTAAGTTGATCAGCCCTTCAATTTTAGGGCTTACCAACTCTTTCAGTCTCCCATCTTGTTTCTTGGCGGCAGCAGGTGTAGGACAATCAGCCCTTTGCTATCCCAGACATTTTTACTTCCTCTTCCTTCTCTGTATTCTCCCTTTTATAGTGGGTCTTGTTTTGTCTATTGGTTGTAGCTGTGGGTGTCTGTCTCCATGGTTGGCAGCTCTGGCAGCTGCCTGGGGATGTGGTCAAGTTATGTAATGGCTTAGCCATTACACTAAGCGATAGAACATGTAAGCAGAATATAAAGAAAAATTCTCTAATTGGGTTCAAACTTCCCTTAAGGATGGTCTTGTACTACCTCTACCCAGGAAACCATCACTTAATACAGATATTGTCCTTTGCCTGTCTTCAATTTTTGATTAAGGGTATTGAAAAGGTTTTGGTGAGAGCTCACAGATGTTTCAGAGTTCATGTTAACCTGAGTTCTGATCAACATATAGTAAAAAGAGGCACTGGTTGCATTGGTAAATGATCTCCTCATACCAATGGATGAAATCAGCCTTCTATGATATTAGATAGAGCTGGGGGAAAACAAAAAACAATAACAACAAAAAACCCTGAATTTCCCACAGAAAATTCTGTGATTTTTTAATTTGGTTTTGTCCTGAATCTGAGATTTATTTTTTTACCAGAATTTTTTTATAAAATTACATCTTCTGAAATTTCATTTCAACCTTTTCAAAACATGTAAGGGTAGTTCAGCACTGGAACAAATTGCCAAGGGAGGTTGTGGAATCTCCATAATTGGAGGTTTTTAAGAGCAGGTTAGACAAATACCTGTCGGGAATGGTCTTATTATTACATACCCCTGCCTTGAGTGCAGGGAAATGGACTAGATGATATCTCAAGATAGCTGAAATGAAACGTTTAAGACCTATTGAAATTAAACATTTCAATAATTTCTCACAAAACTGTTGATACATTCCAATTTCAATAAAATCAGCATTTTTCAATAGAAAAAATGTTCCATCAGAAAATTTTACACCAGCTCTATTATTAGATTTATCAGCTGCCTTTGTTATAGTCTTTGTCAGCTGCTCCATATTAAGATCAGCAATGAGGATATTTGTTGCTGAATCCAGCAGCTGCCTCCATCAGCATTTGTTTAATTGTGGTGGCTTTCTTGCTACAGACATATTATTAGAGGACAGAACAAAGAATTACGAAGTGTGTTTGCCAAGGAATGCTGCTACACAGCCAGCAATCATGTGGCCACCAAAAGCTTCTGTGGTTCAATCAGATTGCCAGAGACAGACACACTAAATATCCAGCCAGACCATCTTAAGGACCTAGCTAGAGATTGATCCATGTGGTACTAGATCTGCAAGAAGGCTATGTCCCTTTGAAATATGCCTTGAGATGATGGATGATTGTTACCTTTGATTATTGGTTGTTATTCACTATCTAAAGGTGGCTGTATTCATTTCTTGCTACATGTTCTCAGAGGATGGCTTAGGACATTTAACGTCCCTGAGGCATTTTTACATGGGTTCCATTTCTATCTCAAAATCCCTCTCTATCTGTCTTAGAAACAACAAGCCAGATTGGAAAGTCCATGTTAAAGATAATTGAGAAATGGGAAAAATTCTCACATAGTATTTTAGTCAAAAATTCAGCATTTAGACTCCTTTAAAAATCTGCTTTATTTTGTGTTTTTTGCCTGAAATCTGTTTTATTTTTTCCCCTGAAAAAGGTAACAAATTTGTCCCTATTTTAAGCAAAGGATTCTTTATTGTAATGCAGCCAGCACATTTTTCACCTGTTATTCTCAGAAAACATATCCATGTGTAGTAATATTACAGACCAGCAATGAGAATATATAAAAGAAAAGCTTGTGTCACTCTGAGGAAAATATTTCTAGAAACAAGAGAGCACAACAAGGACTCTAGCACTCTTTAATCTTTTGGGACAGTGCTCAGGGAGTTTTTATTTTACACATAATTTATAATTTGCTGCAACACTTTGAAAAAGTCAGTACGCAGAACAAGAGAGAGGGAGCAATGTGAATCCTTTTATATCCTCCAAGAAAATGAAACATTAAGACTCAGGGAAATGATTTATTGCTTTACTCATGTGTTCAATCACTTGCAAACACCAAAGCAGTGAAAAAAACATAGTTAGTTCAGTGTTACTTGCTAGAAAACGCCCAACTACAAGAGTCAACTAGTTTTGGAATTCTCATTAAGCCAAGATTCATATCTAATGCAAAGGACCTCACACTTCAATTTGGCAGAAATGGGTAATCACTGTGATGACATCTATCATCAAGCACACCCTTTTGGCTCAACTAACCACAGATGTATTAGAGCCGGGGAGAAGGCTGCATGTGTGACTGCAGGGTAATGTGGGAAGGAGGAATAGGACTGAACCTGGAGAAATGGCTTCCCATGAAGAGGGCCAAGGTCAGCATAACAGTCTGTTTTCCTCCTTTACTTTCACCCAAATAGCCTCTTCATTTTACCTTTTCCTGATCCTCCACTTTTTAACTCAGCCCTCTCCCAGGCTCTTCTATAATTGCTGTAAGAATAAAAGTGACATCCAGCCAAAGCTTTCTAGCACTGTTACTAGACCGGCAGAAAACCGTTCTCTACCACCATGGAAAATTTCAGCTTTTCATCAAAAAACACAAAATGGAATTCTTTTGGCTAAAACACACCAACTTTATGTTTTTAGGTAAAAAAAAACTTGGTTTTTTTTTTGATAAACATTTTAAATTTTCCATGGAAAATACAGATACTTTTCATGAAAAAAATTATTTTATTGAAATCCCAATTTTCCAATGAAAAACCCAGTTCCTCCAATGCATACCCTGATCAGACATGATTTAACCCCTAGTATTCAAAGATTTTGACATTTTCAATAATACCCAAAGAATATTCCAACTGGTAGTAGGGACTTTCAAGATTTGTATTAAATATCCCAGTACCTTGTTTCTTGAGTCACCAGCTCAATGATGCACAGGTTTTTGTACCCCAACAGACTGGTGGACATCAACCCCTTGGTGCTTTGTGGGTGTTGAGCCCCATGTCACATCTAGATCCATTTTCCAGATTTTGGATCCCTGAGGTGGCCATCTGAGAGGTGGTAGCCATACCCTATTCCAACATGTGGCTTCTAGTCAAACCAAATTTCCCCACACATATTAGGAAAGCCAACAGTCCACCAATATCCTGTGTGTGGGGAGAGGAAGAAGAGGGTCAAGCCAGATGCCACCACCAGAAGATTCTTGTTCACTGGTAGGTGATGGCTTGATCTGGTATCCATCCATATACATACAGTATATAGAGTGTCAACCCCACTTCCTTAAAAACCCAATCTTGATGTAGAGACCTCTGGGCCCCAGCCCCACCAGAAGACAAAATAGTGAATGGAAACCCAGAATACTGAGGTCATAGAGAACTGGCACTACCGCAGATTTCAGCTAATTTGATTCACATACCACATCTGAATTTGAATGTGGACTTCCATCGAGGTTTAGATAAAAAATAAATCTAATGGCAAAATTCAGACCTGCATGCAGATATCCTGGGTTAGCTCATCTCTAATTCTTGAAGAGGACAGAAAGATCAGACCGTACCCAGCTGCTAAATAACAGTATGGTCCTACCGGAGAGAGAGAGAGAGAGAGAGAGTATAAAAAGCCTCAATCAACATATGTTATCAGGAGCAGTTACTTAAAATCTGGGATTTAGAAACCTCCTGCTTGTCTTTTTTTGTATTATTTTAACAATTACTACAATTTTCATTTCTTAAATTCAAATGAAGCTGAATGGATCACTTTTGATATTTAGTCAGTCTGGATTTAACCTATATTTTCTGCAACAACTGAGTGTTCAGATTGCTTCTTTTTGAAAAAAAAAACCCAGAGAATATCACAAGAATAAAGAGTTCAAAGCTGGTCTGAGGCTAGAAAAATCTAACGTAGTACTGATTATTCTCTTATTTCTCCAGTGAGACTTTATTATCCTATAATTTCTTGTACAGTTTGGATATGCAGTGCAGTTCCATTATTGTTCAAAGAGTGCTAATTAAATGTTATGAAAACTCAAAAAAAATCAACACAAGACAAATTCTTATACACATGGAAGAATAGTTCTTTGTACCACTCTACTTCTTTTGCGAGGAAGGGGTTTTTGGATGGCTTGTGTATTTGTTATACTTACAAAAATGTCAGCCCTTAAAATGGACATACATAGCCAGAATTCCTTACAGTATTTTCTTCCGTTTGCTAATAGATGACATCATTTCTGCTTTGTTTGAACAGCTGGTCCTCACCCAACTTTGGGAGTTCAAAGGTGTAATCATTTGTCATAAAGAAGAAATACAGAGTGCAAGGAAACAGAATGTGTTACCAAACATCCATTTCCCACCCACCATAGGATACATGAACTTGTTACATTAAATGTTCTAAACTCCACTAGGGGCTGCAGGTTTGACCATAATGCCTCAAGACTAAAACAGGGGCAGCCTTATTTTCCATTATGTCATCAAGTTGTCCTGTAGAAGTCATGATTTCTTGAAAGACAAGCTTATTTATTCTTTATTCTTTGTAAATCTCACAATGTACTAAGTCCAAATAGGTGATGAACACCTGTAAGTCCTCACTGAAGTCACTGGGCATTGCAGATGTTCAACACTGCTTTCATTTGGCCTTTATACTGCAAGCTGAAAAATGGCTGTTGGTAAAGGAGAGAGATGGAAATTTAGGATGAGTCAGGAAAGGGGCAGTGGAAATGGGAAAATGTTCCTTAAAATGGTCAACTGTCCAAATCTTCAGTTATTCCATATCCACTCCTATGTCTCTTCCAGCCCCTGAGAGCCCTTTGATCTAAGGGAAGATAATATCAGTAGAGTGATTACAGCAGATGATCATTATAATTTTTCTTGATGTGTTTTTATTTGTTCTCCTTCCAGATCACCTGTGAGGTATTCCCTTTGCAGTGGAGTTTTCTGTTTTCTTTTCCACATCACTGATATGTTGCATATTCATTATTTCCCTTCATTATTAGAAAAACTTCAGCCCCCAACTAAAACCTATCCAGAGCATCATCAAGGATCTACAACCTATCCTGAAGGACAATCCCTCACTCTCACAGATCGTGGGAGACAGGCCAGTCCTCGCTTACAGACAGCCCCCAACCTGAATCAAATCACCAGCAACCACACACCACACAACAAAAACACTAACCCAAGAACCTATCTTTGCAACAAAGCCCATTGCCAATTCTGTCCACATATCTATTCAAGGGACACCATTATAGGACCTAATCACATCAGCCACACCATCAGGAGCTCGTTCACCTGCACATCTACCAATGTGATATATGCCATCATGTGCCAGCAATGCCCCTCTGTCATGTTCATAGGCCAAACCAGACAGTCTCTACACAAAAGAATAAATGGACACAAATCAGATGTCAAGAATTATAACATTCAAAAATGAGTGAGAGAACACTTCAACCTCCCTGGACACTCAATTACAGACCTAAAAGTCACAATTCTTCAACAAAAAAACTTCAAAACCAGACTCCAACGAGAAACTGCAGAACTGGAATTAATTTGCAAACTGGAAACCGTTAAATTAGGCTTGAATAAAGACTGAGAGTGGATGAGTCATTACACAAACTAAAAACTATTTCCCTATGCTAATTTTTCCCCTATTGTTACTCACACCTTCTTGTCAACTGTTTGAAATGGGCCATCCTGATTATCACTACAGAAGGTTTTTTTCTCCTGCTGATTAGTCTCGTTACAGTTGGTATGGTAATCCCCATTTTTTAATGTCCTCTGTGTGTGTGTGTATGTGTATATATATCTATATCTCTTCCTACTGTATTTTCCACTGCATGCATCTAATGAAATGGGTTTTAACCCATGAAAGCTTATGCCCAAATAAATGTGTTAGTCTCTAAGGTGCCACAAGTACTCCTCGTTCTTTTCATAACACTGTAAGCCACCAGCCTCTCTTCATTCAAATCCCTCTGAAAATCCAACTTCTCAAAGAAGTTTATAAAAAAAATTGAAACTAGATCAAAATGAAACGCTCATCAAGGAGACAAACATTTACATGTCAGTTTACGCAAATGCAAAGTTAAAGTTCGTGACGTGCATGAAGTGTTCAAGTGCTTGAATCTCCCTACTCTGGAGTGCCCAATAGAGCTAGTAAGAACATGTTTTGGTGAAATGAAATTCCACAGAAATGTACGGTTTGAACAAATGTTTTCATCAGAGAGGTCACACCAGCCTCATGGTTAGGGCCCTGCAATGTGCAAGATTCAATGCAAGTCTCCACTGTGCCTGACTCAAAGTGGTCTGGGATGAGAAGCTTTGCTCTAAATTAGGCAGAGCATGGAATTGAACCAGGGCCTCCCACATCACTGCCCTCACCACCAGATGCTCTATATGCAGATAATTCTGTTTTCATGAAAGCATTCAAAAAGTTTTGCATTCATGCCAATGTAGAATGAAAACAAATGTCCAAACCTTGAACATTGCTATGAAATGGAATGGTCATCCTCTGCTCAGCTCTAGTGCCAACCACTTTCCCCTCTCACATGCGTGATGTACTCAGTTCCCATTCTTTAGTTATTCTGGTGCCACCAAAAAATGGGAAAACATAAAAAATAATTCAAAACATATTCATGTGGTAGCAAAGAAAACTGTATACATCTACCATCAAAAAACCATGTCAAAACTTTCCTTTCTGATTAAGTGTCATATGCTTCCTGAAGCCAGAAACACCTTTCTAGAGACAAATTTGGCTGGTATTCCTCTGCATAGTCTTGTCTCTGTGAGGCAGATGAAGCTGAGAAAGTTACAGTGGGGCTGTGGGGTTTGAATTACAATAAAAGTAGGTCACTGGTGAAGTATGTAATTCATTTTCAGATAATAAATCTTGATTTTTAAGTATAAAGGGTACACAGAGGATGCATAAAAGTTTAGTAGCTACAGTTCTGATAGTTAAAAAAACATATTGACTTAGAATAGTACGTTGAGAGTAAGGATTATTCCTAAAAACGGCCAAATCACACTTTTCTGAAAATAAACATTAAATTGTAAAATTTTAGTAAATCAGCCTGGGTAAACTCTAAATCTGTAAGTTCCCATTGTGCACCTCAATATGATTTTTTTTTAACTTCTACATCTGCCTTCATGCTTTACTCAGTAAATCAGTTTGTTATTTACTGAGGCAAGAAAGGAAGGCTTAGAAATTTCAAGCGATGAATGAGTCAAAATATTTATTTGAATTTCATTGACCCGCTGTGGAAAAGAGCAAAACGGTGGCATTGCCCATTTGTGATTGCAATGTTTTCTTGCCCCATGCCAAGGCACTTTATTTTGTTTGGACAGCTTCTGACTTGGAGAGCTAATAAAAGAATTAGGACTCCTGCTGGTCACCTTCTCAAATTAGTGAGGGCTGGAGGAAGGACACTGTTAGTCCAAACCTGGCAATCACAAGTAACTATGCAGTAAACAAGAAGACGGTGGGCCAAGGTAAACTAAAGTAATAATACCTGACAGCAGGATGTGCTTTGGCTCTTATTAGTACAGGATTATCTATAGCAAATATTGAAATCAACAGAAGCTCTCATTGGGTGGAGACTGTAGTTTTAACATGACACTTGAGAAGAAATTGAAATAAAAGTAGGAGTGGACCTTGATTTTTTATTGTGTTTTTGGTCTCTAAAACATTGTTAATAATATGTGGTTGGCACATGGACGCAGTCTGGTTCCAAAAAACTGTGTTTATGAAATATACAAACATACAAGACCTAGCTACATATTTACACATCTGTTTCGTGAGAATCTGCTGGCTTCTTCAATAGAAGACAAGGTGGTCCATTAGCGGATGCCCAAACTATTTAAAGGGATACTAACCAATTCTTAAACACTACTCTTTTCCAGCCCTGCTTGCTGTTTGCAGGTGAAACTGAGACGTAAAAAAGTAAAATTAAGGAGTGTCACTACCCCATGAAGATTACCATTGAAATAACATTGCATATGCTTTCATAAGCAGTACCTATAAGGTGGCATATGTACCTGGGTAACTGAGGCCTTTTTTTCTTTTGAATCAGTTCATATTAATCTTTTATTTGCACTATACGGTCATTGTGGCTTGCTTTAATTATTTTAATGGAAGTCTAGTACAAAATAGGCTAGATTACTGCTGTCACGGTTAGTGTTGCTATTGTCTGTATGTGTGAATTTGCTGTTTCATTCTACTGCTATTTCTTCTACTTTTTCCTTCTTTTTTTCCTGTGCTCTCCAACTAGAATACTTCAACCATTTCTTTTCCCTCCAGGGTCTCCATAAGGATGTTAAACTTGACCTTCTTGCATGCCCAGGAGTTCCGACTTCCATGTTAATGCAGTTGCAGCAGCTTCTGCAGTTAGTTTCCCTTCCTAGTCACAGTGGGCTTTAGGGACCTTCCTAAGGCTGTCTAAACTCTACTGCTGAGATCTGTATTGACCTTAACCTCACTCTGGGCCCTTGTGCATCAGCAACCATACAGCTAGCTTCTTCTAGTCCCCCTCGCCCCCTACTCTCTGGCTGCAGTTAATTCTGACAAATGCTTCTTAGAAGTCCTTACTAGTATTTCCTATGAAGGTCTGGAAACTCTCAGTTTCTTACAGGCTATGTATCCCAAACCAAGATGGTTTTGGACTTGCTAAACCAAAACAGTGATTGAGGTTTTGCAAAAATCAAAACCATCCCTCCTTGTATCATCACTTGCTATTATCAGTCATTTGAGAACTGTCCATACTTATTAACCCATGGCTAGCCATGTTTTCCTCCAATATAAAAATAAAACATGCTCATGCATTCATTATCAAACACTAATAAAATCTTGATTCATATTAGTAGCAGTAATAACTCACCACTCTAAATTAAATTATCTATGGGTAAAGACTTAGGGGTCATTAATAATTACTTGATGATCATCACTCTTCCAGAAGAGTTCAAATTCCATCAGAGAAGGGGATAACATTGTGAAGTTTCCTGTTCTGTATCAGTTCACAGCAACTGCAGGCCAAAATGCATTTGCTGGGAACACCCTCCCAGACAGGAAGGATCTTGGTTAATGAACGCATCTGGGAGTTAGGGGCCTAATAACTTGGCACATATTTCCTCCATCTTTAAAACAAAAAAATCTGAGAGTGGGATAATTTAGTAAGCAATGTACTGTGGTCTTTTAGTTTCTGGTTCAGTGAGGGTTTTTTCATATTATTTTGTTGTACTTGTTCAGTTACATGAAAATGTATCATATGCTTCAATAGAATCCTTACATAGATGTAGACACCAGGCAGAATCAGTCCTGGAGTAGTTATATAGAACTCCTCTGGACCAGTTTTGGTGAGGACAAAAATGGTGCTTTAGGCTACAAGTCATATGTAAATTGATCAGATATACACGTAAGTGTTAAAGTAGCATAAACTGCACCAGTTTGCTTGCAAAATGATATACGTTTACATACTGAGGTGGAAGAATAGCAATAGGAGAGTATCAGTTAAAGCCTTTGTTGCTGTATTTCATAGCCTACTTACACTTCACAGCAAAAATATGTTAAAACCTGCTATTTATGCTGCATTTGCTGTATATCTTATGCTTAAGTGAGGGAAGCAAACCAGCTAAAACCTAGTAGTCTTTATTTTCCTTCTTCATTTCAAAATGTGTTCATGGCTGTTGCTTTCCATAGAATTTACATTCCTAGAAAGCAGGTGCCTTTCTTTTTACCTAATTTAGCAAGATGTATTTTTAAAATGTGATAGGGCAGAGATGTCCCACACCAGCAGAGAAGGCATTAAGGAGAGCCTATGGGCTCAGCTATCCCCATCCCGTTATACCTGCACCCAGTGCCAAACCTAGAGGAGAAATAAAAGGAAAGACCCCAGCTCAATCCAGGGCTCCAGTTATATATGTTAACTTAGTAATTACAGTAATACAATATACCTGAGCAAGAAGCCTTCACTGATTAGGAAACTCCAACTAGTACAGAAGACAGCAGCTCATCAACTCTGCAACACAGACTACTCAGAGCACATTAAATCTGTCCTCCACCCCCCACATTGCCTAATCCATGGAAGAGAATCAAATTCAAATTCTCAGTGCTTATCTTCAAGACAGTCAATGGCCTGGGTCCACCATATCAGGTGCTATGTTTACCCTTGGAGATACAGGTGTGATTCCCAGCTCAAGTAGATACACTTGCACTAGCTGCCATCAAGCTAGTATACTAAAATACAGCCATTAAACAACACTGGAAGGAGAACTTTAGAGCCTACTAAACTGCGAATCCCCGGGCTCTGAAGACACCATCAAGTTTATTTCACAATGATCAGCAATGGAACACCTTGCTGATTCCCCCATCTTCTGAGGAAGTCCTGCATGCCATCACTCAGACAAAAAATCACAAGGCAGCAGGCCCAGATCACATCCCAGGTGAGGTTTTTAAAGCTGGTGGAATAATAATTCAGCACAAACTTTGCCAACTCCTTGACAAAATCTGGACCTGTGAAGAACTTCCCCCTGACTTTAAGAACGCCAACATTGTTACAATATTCAAGAAAGGGGACAAATCTTTGTGCGAGAATTACAGAGGTATTTCTCTCCTCTCCACTGCAGGGAAGATTTTTGCCCGGATCCTACTAAACCACCTCCTCCCTCTTACCAAGGAACTCCTCCCAGAATCACAGTGTGGCTTCAGGCCATCCTGAGGCACAACCAATATGATCTTCATGGCATGTCAGATTCAGGAGAAGTGCAGAGAGCAACACCAGGAACTGTTCATGGCATTCATCGACCTAACCAAGGCCTTTGACTCTATCAACCATGATGCCCTATGGAAGGTGCTGTGTGGGTTTGGCTCTCCACAGAAATTCATTTTCATCATCAGACTACTCCATGGTGGGATGACTGCCACCATTTTGTGCAACGGCTCAGAGATCAAACCATTCACCATTTGCACTGCAAACAGGGCTGTGTATTGCTCCAACACTCTTCTCCATTTATTTTGCTGTTATTCCGATTCTCATTCATGACCGCCTTCCTGACAGAATTGGGACTGAGTATTGTATGAATGGCCAATTTCTCAATCTCCAAACAAAATCTAAGATCAATAGAATTGGCATCACTGACCTTCTGTATGTATTTTTGCACACACAGAGGTTGACCTGCAAAGCACCCTAAATCTTTCTGCAGATGCCTATCACAGCCTGGGACTCTCTCTCAACATCAGGAAAACCAAGTCCTCACCTGCACAAACTACTCCTCGTACTCCACAAATCACCATCAGTGGAGAACCCCTGGAAAATGTGGACTATTTTCCATACCTTGGTAGCCACCTCTCCCAAACAGCCAGCATTGACACAGAAATTGAATACAGGATCTGCTGTGCCAGCACATCTTTTGGAAGACTACTCAAATGAGTTTTCAATGATAGGAATCTACAAACAGGTACCAAGATCTTGGTTTACAAGGCAGTTGTCATCCCGACCCTTCTCTATCGGTGTGAGCCCTGGGTAACCTACAGATGACATCTCAAGCAGCTTGAGTGGTTCCAGCAGCGCTGCCTCAGAAGCCGACTTCAGCAATATATAAGTGCATGCCATGAAATACCAACTCCTCTGGGCTGATCACTGTGTACGTATGCCTGACACTTGCCTCCCAAAGCAAGTACTCATCTCTCAGTTAAGTCAGGGAAGAAGGGCTCGCGGAGGGCAGCAGAAACATTTCAAAGTCGTACTGAAAATACATCTTTAAAAGGGAGGCATCAACCAACAAACTGGGAGGACTTGGCATGGAACGGAACACAGTGGCATCACACCATACACCAAACCACAGCTCACTTTGGGAAGAACAGATGAGACATGCTCATGAGACAGAGAAGCGACAAAGGAGGAAAGAAAAGGCACGGCACTCCAGCCAACAACTATGTCTCCTCCAAGATTACACCTGTCACTTCTGTGGGAAAATCTGCAGGGCAAGAATTGGGCTCCTCAACCACGTAAAAACTCACCAATGAACCCCCTAGGAAGACATCATCCTCACATTAAGGGATAGCCAAAGAAGAAGAAGAAGAAGATACGAAAATTGGTGTAGCTATGGTAGCATGGCTGTGGTGAACAGTGGCACAGGCTAGCCACCTTGAGTATAAATCCTCCTGGAGCCCCTGGGTCGTTAGTCTGGGTGTGTCATCGAGCTAGCACACTAAAAATGGTAGTGTAGCTGCAATAGCATGAGCAGCAGAAAGTGGTGGCACTTGCTTGCCACCTTGAGTACATACCTATAGAGTCCAGGAGGCTTTATACTCGAAGTGGCTAGCCCATGCCACCACTTTCTGCTACCACAGCTACACTACCATTTTTAGCATGCTAGCTTGATGACACTCCATGGATTGCAATTTGTGCAAACTTTAATTTACATACTTCAGGTACTGCAGCCATGTCAGCACAGGCATCAGTACAGGCTAGCTGCCAGAGTAATTACCCAAGGTTCTGGGCAGGCTTGTACAGCCTGCGCTGAAGTCCATGCTGCCACAACTTCTTTGCTATTGGTACCCCAGCTAGCTTTAATCTAATTAGTTTGGGTATGTCTACATGGAGCAGACATACACTAAAGGACCACCCAAACCTCCAGGATGAAGACTAAGGTCTACAATTCTTCTCCTCAGGCACAACAGAATTTTCTTCAATAAGGGTAAAGCTTTGTACACTGCCTAGCACAATGGGGTCCTGGTCCTTGACTAGGGCCCTATGTAATACAAAATAATGTAATGTAATACAAATAAATGTAAACATAATAATAATAAAGTTCATCTGTGCAGAAGACAGTGCTTTCACAAGGGCTGGTCTGAGACTGTGGAATGAACTTCCACAGGAAGGTGGGACTATCATAGGTGTCACCACCTTCTGCTCCAAGTACAAGTCACACTTATTTGACCTTACCTTCACTAACATAAACCCACAGTTATGTGTACATTTAAAAAAAAATCCGAGTACTACCAAAACAAAACACTACACTGCAAACACAGTTCTCTCCCTGGGGAAGAGGATGAAAGAACCATGCAAGGCATATGTTATTCACATTATTTAATGCACCTCTGGAATGCACTAAGATACCACAGTGATGAGAACAGTATAAGCACCCTACATAGAGAATAGCATAGCAAGAATACTCCATCTTACTTTTTAAAGTCACACATTTCACTAAATCTGTTAAGCAACTGGTAATTTAATACAGAAATAGGAACCTCAAGAATTTTTTTCTAGAACCACAAAACAAATGAAGGGATCTTCTTCAGTCAGCCTGATGAATCAGGAAAGAAAAAAAAAACATTTCCCAAAGTTGGTGAATGAAAGCTCTCTTTATCAAGGTGGACAAGATGAAAAAAAGAGGGGTCAGACATTGAGGCTTATGGAGCAGACTGCTGAAAATTAGGCCTCCAGTGCCTGACATCTTTTCACTTACTTAGTCAGGTTTGTGTCGTTCATTACTCTATAGAAGTAATCATATTTCCAATATCCCAAAGTGCTTCAAATAGATGATTTCCTTATGAGAGTAAATTACATCTCACTCTTAGATCTGTCCATCTTATACAAATTAAAAATAGCAGCAATTCAGAGATACTATCCATCTGCTTTTTGACCTTTCACATTGCTAAAATGAACATTTCTTTTGCCAACAGTTAAACAGTTGTGTTGGGTTACCCAAGATGTCTACGCTGCAATAGGGGTGTGATTGCAGCTCATGTAGGCATTCCCAGGCTAGTTTTAACCTAGCTAGAATGGCTTAAAATAGCAGTGATGAAGTGGTGCCAGAGGCTTCATTGTGGGCTTTGCAAGCCCACCTGGAATCTTGGGTACATCCTTTCTTTGCTAGCCCATGCCACCATGTATTCACTGCTGTTTTTTTAGCCATGCTAGCTAGATTAAAGCTAGCATGGGTATGCCTACCCAAACTGCAAGCACACCTCCAATGACAATGTAGACAGACCCTGAATTATATGATCAAGTTTGCTGAAGGTTGAGAGTGCCTGAATTAGCACCTCGGGACCGTGTATGAACATGCCTCTTAGAAGCTCATTGTGTTTTCTGAGCTGCTCAGCTGTGGAGTCTGCTCCTAATTTTGGCTGATATTCATTGCTATGAAGAGGGCCATCACAAATCCTCAGCAACCTTAATTCCCATTCATGCTCTAGTTTGAGGACTTACATGGGACATAGGCCTTCAGTTGTCCCTTTGATCAAGGGTAAATGTCACCCTTTGAGCAGGGCCTGCTCTTCTGCAGCAGTGGCCTCTCAACCCTATGATCATATACAAACAATAATATTGTTAGTAGTTGCTGTGACCATACCTAGAAAGAAGAGAGCCCCTGCCGCCTGAATATTTTTCCCAAACACACACCACAACAGCTGTGAGGTGCTGAGGAGGCAGGATCCCCCTTCAACTTGACAATTGGGGAGAAGAAGCTGCTCCCATTCTAAGTGAGTTTTTAATTATTCCTAACCTTCTAGGTCAAACACAAATTGTTCTCTCATCTGAGTCCTATAAGAACATAAGAATGGCCATAAGAATGGCCATACTGGGTCAGACCAATGGTCCATCAGCCCAGCATTCACTCTTCTGACAGTGGCCAAGGTGCTTCAGAGGGAATAGCATGACAAATGGGAAGGAGGATATAGAGGTAGATATTACCATATCAGAGGTAGAAGCGAAACTGAAACAGCTTAATGGGACTAAATCAGGGGGCCCAGATAATCTTCATCCAAGAATATTAAAGGAATTGGCACCTGAAATTGCAAGCCCATTAGCAAGAATTTTTAATGTATCTGTAAACTCAGGAACAGTACCGAATGATTGGAGAATTGCTAATATAGTTCCTATTTTTAAGAAAGGAAAAAAAAGTGATCCGGGTAACTACAGGCCAGTTAGTTTGACATCTGTAGTATGCAAGGTCCTGGAAAAAATTTTGAAGGAGAAATTAGTTAAGGACATTGAAGTCAATGGTAAATGGGACAAAATACAACATGGTCTTACAAAAGGTAGATCGTGCCAAACCAACCTAATCTCCTTTTTTGAAAAAGTATCAGATTTTTTAGATAAAGGAAATGCAGTGGATCTAATTTACCTAGATTTCAGTAAGGCATTTGATACTGTGCCACATGGGGAATTATTAGTTAAATTGGAGAAGATGGGGATCAATATGAACATCAAAAGGTGGATAAGGAATTGGTTAAATGGGAGACTGCAACGGGTCCTACTGAAAGGCGAACTGTCAGGTTGGAGGGAGGTTACCAGTGGAGTTCCTCAGGGATCGGTTTTGGGACCAATCTTATTTAATCTTTTTATTACTGACCTTGGCACAAAAAGTGGGAGTGTGCTAATAAAGTTTGCAGATGATACAAAGCTGGGAGGTATTGCCAATTCGGAGAAGGATCGAGATATTATACAGGAGGATCTGGATGACCTTGTAAACTGGAGTAATAGTAATAGGATGAAATTTAATAGTGAGAAGTGTAAGGTTATGCATTTAGGGATTAATAACAAGAATTTTAGCTATAAGTTGGGGACGCATCAATTAGAAGTAACGGAAGAGGAGAAGGACCTTGGAGTATTGGTTGATCATAGGATGACTATGAGCTGCCAATGTGATATGGCTGTGAAAAAAGCTAATGCGGTTTTGGGATGCATCAGGAGAGACATTTCCAGTAGGGATAAGGAGGTTTTAGTACCGTTATACAAGGCACTGGTGAGACCTCACCTAGAATACTGTGTGCAGTTCTGGTCTCCCATGTTGAAAAAGGATGAATTCAAACTGGAGCAGGTACAGAGAAGGGCTACTAGGATGATCCGAGGAATGGAAAACTTGTCTTATGAAAGGAGACTTAAGGAGCTTGGCTTGTTTAGCCTAACTAAAAGAAGGTTGAGGGGAGATATGATTGCTCTCTATAAATATATCAGAGGGATAAATACAGGAGAGGGAGAGGAATTATTTAAGCTCAGCACCAATGTGGACACAAGAACAAATGGGTATAAACTGGCCACCAGGAAGTTTAGACTTGAAATCAGATGAAGGTTTTTAACCATCAGAGGAGTGAAGTTTTGAAATAGCCTTCCAAGGGAAGCAGTGGGGGCAAAAGATCTATCTGGCTTTAAGATTCTACTCGATAAGTTTATGGAGGAGATGGTATGATGGGATAATGGGATTTTGGTAAGTAATTGATCTTTAAATATTCAGGGTAAATAGGCCAAATCCCCTGAGATGGGATATTAGATGGATGGGATCTGAGTTACTATAGAAAATTCTTTCCTGGGTATCTGGCTGGTGAATCTTGCCCATATGCTCAGGGTTTAGCTGATTGCCATATTTGGGGTCGGGAAGGAATTTTCCTCCAGGGCAGATTGGAGAGGCCCTGGAGGTTTTTCGCCTTCCTCTGTAGCATGGGGCATGGTTGACTCGAGGGAGGCTTCTCTGCTCCTTGAAGTCTTTGAACCATGATTTAAGGACTTCAATAGCTCAGACATGGGTGAGGTTTTTCATAGGAGTGGGTGGGTGAGATTCTGTGGCCTGCGCTGTGCAGGAGGTCGGACTAGATGATCAGAATGGTCCCTTCTGACCTTAGTATCTATGAATCTATGAATCTATGGAATGAACAGAATAGGTAATCATCAAGTGATCCATCCCCTGCCACCCACTCCCAGCCTCTGGCAAACAGAAGCAGGGGACACTTCAGAGCAGGTTTTATATCCCAACCCATTCTGGCTAATCACCACTGATGGACCTATCCATGAACTTATCTAGTTCCTTTTTTGAACCCTGTTATAGTCTTGGCCTTCACAACATCATCTGGCAAGGAGTTCCATAGGGTTTTGTGAAGAAGTACTTCATTTTGTTTGTTTTAAACCTGCTGCCTATTACTTTCATTTAGTGACCCCTAGTTCTTGTGTTATGAGAAGAAGTAAATGACACTTCCTTATTTATTTTCTCCACACCAGTCATGATTTTATAAACCTCTACCATATTACCTCTTAGTCCTCTCTGTTCCAAGCTGAAAAGTTCCAGTTTTATTAATTTCTTCTCACCCGGAAGCTATTCCATACCCTGCCTATTAATTTCATTTGGTGACCCCTAATTCTTGTGTTATGAGAAGAAGTAAATGACACTTCTTTATTTACTTTCTCCAACATTCTGTTAGCATTTTTGTCTACCACTGCAGATTAAGTGGCTGTTTTCAAATTTGGTCAATGTTTCACTATGACTCCAAGATCTCTTCCTTGCATGGTAACAACTAATTTAGACCCTATCATTTTATATGTGTAGCTGGGATTATATTTTCCAGTGTGCATTACTTTGCATTTATCAACCTGAATTCCATCTGCCATTTTGTTGTTCAGTCATCCAGTTTTGTGAGATTCCTTTGTAACTCTTCACAGTCTGCTTTGGAATTAACTATCTTGAGTAATTTTGTATCATCTGCAAATTTACCCCTTTTTCCAGAGCATTTATGAATATGTTGAACAGTATTGGTCCCAGTACAGACCCCTAGGGGACACCACTATTTACCTCTCTCGATTCTGAGAACTGACCATTTATTCCTACCCCTTGTTTCTTATCTTTTAATCAGTTATCAATCCATGAGAGGACCTTTCCTCTTATCCCATGACAGCTTATTTTGCTTAAGAGCCTTTGGTGAGGGACCTTGTCAAAGGCTTTCTGAAAATCTAAGTACACTATATCCACTGCATCCCCCTTGTCCACAGGCTTGTTGATCCCCTCAGAGAATTCTAGTAAATTGGTGAGGCATGATTTCCCTTTTCAAAAACCATGTTGACTCTTCCCCAACAAATGCTGTGCAACAAAAGGGATTTTTCACATGAGCTGTGCAGACACAACAATGAAGGAAGAGAGGTGTGGAAATCCATAGCTCAAAGTAATGAACACTAGGAGACAGGGGGCTTATGTTAATGAACTCTTCTTTCCCATGCCTGTTCCAAGACTCACTCAAGTTGCTTTTACATTTTGACTTTCTACAGCAAGTCATTCTATCCAATAATTTGTCCTATTGCAAAGCCAGAATTTGTCTTTTGTGGCTTGCTTGTCTTAGAACACCACAAATTATTTATGTTGGATCAGGCCCACAGTCACAACTGCCCAAGGATAGCTTTAATGTATATGACTGTGTCACATTACCACATACCTTCATGTCTGTCAATAGCAGCTGTCAATACAATCTGGATTATTTTTTTTAATGTACAGTAAAGCCAGGAGGGTTCAGTCAAGCCACAGGAAGGACTGGATTTTACAAATACATAGACAGGTATGTGAGTGAGAAACTAAAAGAAATAGAAAATACTATACTGTGCACTTTTTAAATAAAGAGTTGGAGTGTGAGATTTCTTCATAGAACAATACTGACTTATAGATTATAGGAACTGCTGTAAAACTGCTCAGACACATTTTGAAAATAAGGCAAGTTGTGAGAACTTAATTGCAAATGGTGAAATCCACGTCAAAAGAGTAATACGCTAGGATCGAATGCAATTCAACTATTTCCTTTGGCTGAGGAGGCCAGGATGTAGGAGTATTTGCATATAAAAAGAACAATTTAACTAATTCAGTCACATATATTCCTCTTTGTATTGCTAGAGGGTTTCATACTAAAAATTGCCTAGTGAGAAATCTGATAGCTCAAGCTAATAGATGGAGGGTGAAACCTGACTCCCCCCACACCCCATACTGTGTGACCAGACTGTTAACAATGTAAAACAAAGTATTAATACTGACAACAAAACATGAACAAAAATACTGTTTAGTAGGTTCCTGCAACTGCATGTTTATATTTAATCTTTGTATGTATCTTGTTTACCTGTTCCATGTTTTAACCTTGATTTTTAATGAATCATGTAACTAAATCTATTTATGCTGATGTGAATGATACAGGTAAGTGTTAACATTATCTTTTCCATCTGCCCAGAGGTGCCCTAAGCTTAGTATTCACCATCTAAAAAGCTGCTGTTAGTCGAACCCTTCCTGAATGTGAGAAGCCTCTGCTTTAGTAAGGATGTCTAACAGTTACACTTCAGAGAACTCTTGAGAATCTTGGTTTAAATTTTTCATTCGAGTTTTTTTTTCCTCCCAACCAAAAATAGCCTTTATTCTAAACCAAAAACTTTTGGAAAAGTTTTTGATTTGTATGATCTTTCTGGTTTCTCATTGAAACAAACAAACAAATTAAAAAGCCCCAAACAAAAGCCCAACATAACACCACTTGTTTAATTTCATTTAGGGGAAATGAAGGGGGGGTAGCTTGTGGACAAAGAAAATATTTGATGTTTCAAAATCCAAAATTCAGAATTTCAAATATTTAAAAAAATCTGAAAATGTTTGAAAAATTACAAGTTTCAAACCCCGTGAAACATTTTTTAAGTTAATCTTGAAATTGTTTTTCCATTTTTTAGCGAAGACATTTGCCCAATTATTACCATATGAGTACTCCCAATTATATCAATGAAACTACGCATGTGCTTTAAGTTAGGTACATGTTTAAGTACTTTACTGAGTTGGATCCTTAGTGTATGATCCAAAGCCCATTGATTTCAATTGGAGTCTCTCTCTGGACTTCAGTGGCCTTTGGATGAGGCCCTGTACAAAAATGTACACAAAAAAAGGGTCGTAATATTAAACCATTTAATATTTTACCCTTCTCTTTCACAAAATATTTAGTAACCTTTGATATGCTAACTCAGAAATAGAAGAAGCTTCCACATTTGGGAGTACCCAAGATGTCATGGCACTGTTCAGAGCTTTATTATTACTGGAAGGTCTTTTTGTTTGTGCTTGCTTGTTTTTTTTTTTGTTATAGTTTCTTGAATGTATCTCACTTGCATACTGGGAAAGTTCTTTTGTCCCTGTAACAGAGCAGTGTCCCTGTCCCTGTGCCCTAATTAAGGCCAGATTAAAGAACTTGCACTGTAGACCCATGATTAGGGTCCTGGCTGCTAGAGGCATATGAAGAGGTTGGAATCTCAGTTCTTTTATTAATTATAAATATATTTTCTAGCCTACATGAATGTGAAGAAAAGTTTGATAATGTGACCCAAGTGTAACAATGTCTACCTGAGTCTGCAGGTAGCCTGATACAATAGCTCCAAGAAATATAAACTACTTCATTCATCTTAATTTGAAATCAATTTCCCCCCCAGGGTCATGGCACAGTGACAGGACCAAAGGTAGGTTAAAGAAACATTTCCCCACCAGGTCAGTGAAAAAATTCCAATTTTCAATCAAAAACATGAAAACCAAAAATTTTCAGCCAAAACCTGAAAGTTTCCATCATGAAAATAAATTAAGTATTTTTGGTTGGGTCAACTCAAATTGAAATATTTGTGTTTATCAGACCAAAGTAAAATGTTTTATTTCAGTTTGACAGTTTGACCGTGTGCTTGATTGGTTGTTTGAAAAGTATGAATTGGGATTGCTTTGTTCCAGGTGAGCCCTGACTGGGCCTGACTGTCATAAAAAGCCAGTCAGCTGCGAACCAGCTGAGCAGCGAACAGCAGAGAGGTTAACAGAGGGAGTTTGCCTGGGGAGAGCCCACTGAGGCTTACATCTGCCGGCTTCTCTGAGTAGTTAATACAACTCCCGAGGAAGCTCGTAGAAGGAAGGTAATATGGATGGGGAGTGTTCAGCTGTTGTGACTGCACTGGATGTGCCCTGTTTGTCTTTCTTCCACAGGACAGAAGCGACCCTGCGTTGCATAAGAGAAACTGAAGATTTCCTGGACAGACGTCAGGATATGCTTCTACGGACACAACGGTCTGAAGATTCAGAGCAGGCTGCACTGCGGGGACAGGAGGATGGTGAAGAAATTTGGCAGCGTGTGACCTCTAGAAGAAGAAAGAGGAGCGTCCATGTACCAGCAACGCAGATACAGGTAACAAGTAACCGTTTTCATATTCTCTCCACAGGTACTAATGCAGAGAGTAGACCAGATGATACATCTGAGGGAAGGGAACAGAAGGAGAATCCGCCGATTGGAAGGCATGAGATTCACTGTCCTAGGATTAGGTGCTCCACGACCACCACTCCCAAGAGAAGGAGGTGGGTGGTGGTGGTCGGGGACTCTCTCCTCAGGGGGAATGAGTCATCTATCTGCCGCCCTGACCAGGAAAACTGAGAAGTCTGCTGCTTGCCAGGAGCTAGTATTCATGATGTGATGGAGAGACTGCGGAGACTCATCAAGCCCTCGCATCGCTACCCCTTCCTGCTTCTCCATGTGGGCACCAATGATACTGCCAAGAATGACATTGAGCAGATCACTGCAGACTACATGGCTCTGGGAAGAAGGATAAAGGAGTTTGAGGCACAAGTGATGTTCTTGTCCATCCTCCCCATGGAAAGAAAAGGCCTGGGGAAAGACCATTGAATCGTGGAAGTCAACGAATGGCTATGCAGGTGGTGTCGGAGAGAAGGCTTTGGATTCTTTGACCATAGGACAGTGTTCCAAGAAGGAGGAGTGCTAGGCAGAGATGGGCTCCACCTAATGAAGAGAGGGAAGAGCATCTTCACAAGCAGGCTGGCTAACCTAGTGAGGAGGGTTTTGGTCTCCTTCACCGAGGGAAGGAGACCAAAACCCTGAGGTAAGTGGGATACCGGGAGGAAGCATGAGCAGGAGCACGTGAGAAGGGAGGGCTCCTGCTTCATACTGAGAAAGAGGGATGATCAGCGAGTTATCTCAAGTGCCTATACACAAATGCAAGAAGCCTGGGAAACAAGCAGGGAGAACTGGAAGTCCTGGTACAGTCAAGGAATTATGATGTGATTGGAATAACAAAGACTTGGTGGGATAACTCACATGACTGGAGTACTGTCATGAATGGATATAAACTGTTCAGGAAGGACAGGCAGGGCAGAAAAGGTGGGAGAGTTGCATTGTATGTAAGGGAGCAGTATGACTGCTTAGAACTCAAGTATGAAACTGCAGAAAAACCTGAGAGTCTCTGGATTAAGTTTAGAAGTGTGAGCAACAAGGGTGATGTCGTGGTGGGAGTCTGCTATAGACCACCGGACCAGGGGGATGAGATGGACAAGGCTTTCTTCCGGCAACTAACGGAAGTTACTAGATCACAGGCCCTGGTTCTCATGGGAGACTTCAATCACCCTGATATCTGCTGGGAGAGCAATACAGTGGTGCACAGACAATCCAGGAAGTTTTTGGAAAGTGTAGGGGACAATTTCCTGGTGCAAGTGCTGGAGGAACCAACTAGGGGCAGAGCTCTTCTTGACCTGCTGCTCACAATCCGGGAAGAATTAGTAGGGGAAGCAAAAGTGGATGCGAACCTGGGAGGCAGTGACCATGAGATGGTCGAGTTCAGGATTCTGACACAGGGAAGAAAGGAGAACAGCAGAATATGGACCCTAGACTTCAGAAAAGCAGACTTTGACTCCCTCAGGGAACTGATGGGCAGGATCCGCTGGGAGAATAAAATGAGGGGGAAAGGAGTCCAGGAGAACTGGCTGTATTTTAAAGAATCCTTATTGAGGTTACAGGGACAAACCATCCCGATGTACAGAAAGAATAGTAAATATGGCAGGCGATCAGCTTGGCTTAACAGTGAAATCCTTGCCAATCTTAAACACAAAAAAGAAGCTTACAAGAAGTGGAAGATTGGACAAATGACCAGGGAAGAGTATAAAAATATTGCTCGGGTATGCAGGAGTGAAATCAGGAAGGCCAAATCACACCTGGAGTTGCAGCAAGCAAGAGATGTTAAGAGTAACAAGAAGGGTTTCTTCAGGTATGTTAGCAATAAGAAGAAAGTCAAGGAAAGTGTGGGCCCCTTACGAATGAGGGAGGCAACCTAGTGACAGAGGATGTGGAAAAAGCTAATGTACTCAATGCTTTTTTTGCCTCTGTCTTCACGAACAAGGTCAGCTCCCAGACTACTGCACTGGGCAGCACAGCATGGGGAGGAGGTGACCAGCCCTCTGAGGAGAAAGAAGTGGTTTGGGACTATTTAGAAAAGCTGGATGAGCACAAGTCCATGGGGCCGGAGTTGGTGGATGTGATTGCAGAGCCATTGGCCATTATCTTTGAAAACTCATGGTGATTGGGGGAGGTCCCGGATGACTGGAAAAAGGCTAATGTAGTGCCCATCTTTAAAAAAGGGAAGAAGGAGGACCCTGGGAACTACAGGCCAGTCAGCCTCACCTCAGTCCCTGGAAAAATCATGGAGCAGGTCCTCAAGGAATCAATTCTGAAGCACTTAGAGGAGGGGAAAGTGATCAGGAACAGTCAGCATGGATTCACCAAGGGCAAGTCATGCCTGACTAATCTAATTGCCTTCTATGATGAATAACTGGCTCTGTGGATGAGGGGAAAGCAGTAGACATGTTGTTCCTTGACTTTAGCAAAGCTTTTGACATGGTCTCCCATAGTATTCTTTCCAGCAAGTTAAAGAAGTATGGGCTGGATGAATGGACCATAAGGTGGATAGAAAGTTGGCTAGATTGTTGGGCTCAACGGGTAGTGATCAATGGCTCCATGTCAAGTTGGCAGCCTGTATCAAGTGGAGTGCCCCAAGGGTTGGTCCTCGGGCCGGTTTTGTTCAATATCTTCATAAATGATCTGGAGGATGGTGTGGATTGCACCCTCAGCAAGTTTTCAGATGACACTAAACTGGAGGAGAGGTAGATACACTGGAGGGTAGGGATAAGATACAGAAGGACCTAGACAAATTAGAGGATTGGGCCAAAAGAAATCTGATGAAGGACAAGGACAAGTGCAGAGTCCTGCACTTGGGATGGAAGAATGTTTTGAGGGAAACGTTTGACTGCACTGAGCTATGGGAGCCCTTTATGGGGTGTGCCTAGTGACTGGGAGTACCTTAATTCAGCTCTGATCCTCATCAGTACAATACAATACAATAGTTTTGTCGTGGCATTTGTAAACCCTTCTAACACTAGTCATCAGGTGGAGGGTAGGGCTAGTGAATTGGTCAACAGTTTGTCTGTGAATATGTGTATCTCAAGCACTAGCTCCCACCCCACCTTTACATACTATCATGCTTTCCTCACTCTGTCAAAGTTGGTGCACAACTATAATGCATATACTGAAATCAGTGGAGTTTCACCTTCTTAATCCAGGTCTGAATTGAGCCCAGTGAATACACTATCAATATGAGTGTTTTCTGATTGCATAACTATGTTATGTGACAAGCAGCCAATATAAGTCTTTTCCCATACTACAAACATCTCTTTTACCACTTCTCTCTCTTTCTCTCCCTCCCACCCCCCATCCCCAATAGCCCCACCCCGTTCCGAGCCACTGCCACACTCTGGCAGACTTTCAAAACAATAAAGGGATTTTGGAAAACTACTAAACGATTACATCCCTTTTTCTGCATCTACATTCATGGCCAGGGACAAACCTCAAATTGTGGCATCACTAGAAGAACCGAGCATGAAGAACAAGATGTGTATAAAGTAGAAAAAAAAATTGCACACCGATGGCTTATAATTAGCAATAAGTTCAAAAATTATGTGGAAAAAGTCACCTGTGTGGTAATTTAACAAAATTAGAGACCATTACTAATATTACATTATTATGAGACATATTCCTGAAAGCTTTCTTGAGCATGAGTGACTATTTAATCAAATCCAGCTATGGTTACCACTAACTATTTACAATGTGAAATGGGCAATATTTTCACAGGAACTAGGGGTCTAATACTTCAAAACATTTAAACTTTTTAACCTAATGATGCTCACATCTACAGCAACAGTTCATGTTTGATTTTACTTTGCAACTCATCTTAACTTAAAAAAAAACAAGCTAATTTAAACATCAAGGTCTCACACATGAGAGTTTTGAAATTTGGAGCTGCAGGGTGGCTTACTTATACTCCCATACTGGAAATGGCTAGTAATTCCAGAGTGTATTGTGTCTAGACAAGAACTACAGGTCAGAAAATTGAATAACATAAAGGTATGTTATGAGACATATCATTCTTATTTAAAGGCAAGAGCTCCCTCTAGATAACAGATTGGGGAATTTCCCTGTCTGAATTTTATCATCAACCTTAAAGAAAACGGAATAAGGTCAATCAAAGTGTTAATCCCTTCCCCACCAAAGCATAGTTTATTAAGCTTAATGATTTGAGTACATTTTGAACTTAAACTTCTCTCTGTATTTTCAAATTTATTAATAAAAAACTTTTGAAAGGATCTGGGTTTTATTAATACGTCATCTTTAAGTTTTAAATATTAGCAAAGCTGAAGGTGATTTTGTACAAGTAATATCAACCCATATCATCATGGGGGCTCACATGCTGGAGTGATGGAAGCTCCATAAGTTCCTGCATAGTTTCTGTTCATTTAAATATAGGAATATAACTTTTAAGTTTAGATTTCTGGGGCTGATATTCCTTAAAGGATCTAAATTCACTTTACATGGATATTTTCTAATATCCACTAAAACGTTTTCTCTCCTCATTACTGCCAGGAAACTTGCTCATAAGAACAGTGATTGCCAGCCTTTTTCACAACATGGTTCACAATTTTACAACAGAAAAAAAGTTGCAGGATCCTTCTCCCAAAGAAAGGAATGGTATTCTTGAGCTCCTGAAAATGGCCCATAAACCCCAAAGGTCACAAATCCTAGAGAGAGAGAACCAGTTCATTAGACTGTTCATGGAAAGCAAGTAAAAAGAGAACTAAAATGCAATATATTATTCAAGGAGATGTTTATAGAAATTGAGATATTTCTCCAGCTAAAAAACAAACAGAACCACCTATGTCCTCAGAACCACCACATAAATCCAGTATAAGATAACCTCCTAAAATACAAACTTTGTTATTTAATTGGTGAGTTAACAGAAGTTCCAGTTGCTTTGCCACTAGAAGGGACTGGTAAATACCTCACACAAGTATATCATTCTATTTTATAGATAGGAACATATAAATGAACAAGATAGCAATTACAATGCAAAATAGTCATATATATGCCAAAGAGTGATATCAGTTACAGGCTGCAGAGTTTGGTATGTCACAAAATACTTCAGTGATTTCTGAGCTATATGTATTTTCCCATTACAATACCTTTAGAAACAAGCTAACTAAAGCCACATACTTTGATAATAGTTAACTTAAGTGATGAAGTATCAGTGGCACACTTTTACCTGCAGCGATGAATGGTTTTTTTAAGCCATATGTACACTACATAATTAAGTTGACCTAACATACATCGGCATACAGCCACCACAGTACATCACTTGTGCATGTCTCCACTTTACTCTTTTTGTTGGCAGTTTGTGTCCTCATTAGCAGCGGTTGTATCGATTATACTGTCAGTGTGAGGCATTGTGGGATGGCTCCTAAAAGCCAGTAATGGTTGACATAAGCAATGCAGCATCTACACTGACTCTGTGTTGACCTAACTACATCGACCTTGACTCTATGCCACTCATGGAATTTGAGTTAAGTCAGCATAGTGGAGCAGTTACCTTGGTGGGAGCACAATTTAAATGTAGAAACTTCCATAGTTAGTTCAACGTAAGCTGTCTTGCACCAACTTAACTCTGCAATGTAGACCAGACCTTAGTGTTAAATACAGGTTGATATGTGACATTTTTATATCTCTTTGGACAATTGGAAGAGTGCAATAACCATTTTGATTTCCATACTGTATCCCTTTCTTCCCAGCAGAGGGCTTAAAACAAAATTAAAGGGAAGACACTTTTTAAAATCTAATTTAATGAATAAATAATGCATATCTGTGTCATTATGTTTTGCTTGGAACTAAAGTGTTTGGCAGTTAGGCATCAGGGAGTTGATTAGATTAAAAGCCAAATAAATATGACTACATTTGAGGAACCATCACATGACATTCTCCATTCAGTGAAGATCCCCAAAAGAATAAATTAAATTAAGGCCCAATAATTCTGAGTTGGATCCAGTTAATCTGGCCCAGCACAGTGGCTTTAAGTTCCCACTTGCTCTTTCCTCCGGTTCTCTGTATGCTACAATTGTTTGCACTGCAAGCTAGTAGAAACCCTTCTCCATTTGGGACTTTTGAACAAATATCCAGGTAGAAAAACTGTTTTCTGCCTTTCAAAAATACTTCTTTTGTATCACAGGTCCAATCCAAAGCCCACTGAAGTAAGTGAAAGCCTTTCTATGGATTTAAGGAGCTTTGGATCAGGCATCAAAGGAGTATATCTAGGCACTCTTTTCCATAGCTGATCTCAGTTGCCTGAAATTTATTTCACACACTAGTGGCTTAGAGACTTAATTGAATGGGAAAGTCTACAACTGATTTGCCAAAGAGACAGTAAGCAGAACACTGCAAACAGTAATCCAAGATGCAGCCATTTAGTGGAAAGTTGTAATTCTGTGATTCTGAATAACTTCCTTTTTCCTCCCACACACCCAAGAGCTGAGAAAATGTTGGAGGAAAGATGAGAAACTTAATTCTTATTTCTCTTGAACAGAGAGCCAAACCTTGAGAATCAGCTTTTCCCGCTTCTCCTGCAATGGAAAAAAAATCTGGGGAAAATCTCTGTTGGGATGGAAAGCTGTTGAACATGAATCACAGTACACTGTGCTGTTGTATAATTTCCTGCTTATAACAATGCTTAGCAATCAATGCTAGCTTTCTTATCGGTAAGTGATACCCTTTCAGCCTGCAGCTGTACCTTTGTGAGATGAGGAAACAATTGCTTTGGTAGCATAGGTGAGTCTGATTAAAAAAAAAGAACATGCCATAGGCACTTTGACTAGGAAAGCAACAGTGCTCACAGTGGATTCAGCAGTAAATACAACTAGATTCCCTAAAAGATCTATACACTGAAGAGTGCTTTTTCCTCTATAACTTGGCAGATAAATTGCTTGGTAAAAGCCCTCCTATTTGTCTATGTGAATTGTTTGGTACTTACCCAGCTTAGCATATTAGCTACAAAGTCCTCACTGTAAAACTTTGGGATCATCAGTTATGTAAAATTAAAACAAACATTAGCAGCTGTGGCACATTCTCTGTTGTAGAGTAGGCCTTCCATCTGTATTTTAGACAAGTCACACTCAGAAACTAAATCTAATCCTTTTTCAACAGCAAGGAGGCTCTTTTTATACTATTGTGCAAGTGATACTCAACCTTACAGAAATGGAATATCATTAAAAGCTAGTTTGTACCCTACATTCCAACAGGTGCATTAGAAGAGGTGCAGAGATACAGTGTAGAGTTGGAGTCTCCAGGAAGAATTTAAGCTAAACAAAATTTATTTATTTCATTTTGATTCCTTTACAATACTGAGACAGTGCATACTGCCATGCCCACTACACCACTACTGAAAGAGATGCGGCTGATTTCAGGTCAGCTTTCAGACACACACCTGGGTTCTTCTGGAAGGAGCTTGTACTACACTCCTCACTCCTGCACTATTTGAGTTAAATTTTCCTAGCTGACACTTTGTATTTAACAATCCATTTCAAGCTGTGCTGCAAGTCACATGAAATAAAAATGTGGTTTTCAAACAAGGGCTGCTTGACACGAATTGTAAAAATAGAACTGGCACTTCTTAAAAGCTTTTGGCTAAGCATCTCCTTCCTGAGTCTTTGAAGGCAATTACGCTATTGAACTAAGTATGGAAATGCCCACAATAGCCGTTAAAGCTGTATGAATTTTTCCGAAACCAGTTCACACAGAATTCTGCTGACTTTATCACACCGGTTTACTCATGAATATTCAATAAATGGCTCATGAGAAATCAAAACTCCACATTCACATGGAGGACAAATTTTGGGCCCATTATGAACTACTATGCAGACTTAAGACCAATGCAAGGATCAGAGTCCAAACATACATAGTGAAAACTGTGGAAGGATCAGGAAGCCCTGAAATTTGCCCTGGCCACTGCCCAGCAGCCACAGGAAACAATGAGGGTCTGGCCTACAAATCCTACTGATACCCTCTGATCCATGCAGATTTTGGGGATCTGATGAGACACAAGACTTTCCACTTGAAAGCCCGCTGCTATCACAGCAAATCTTGACCTCTGTGGCTGTGTCCCTGTTGCCTAGTGCCATGGCTCAGCTCAGTTAGATTCTTCTGAACCTCCCTTTAAAAGTGGGGCTTGTCCAGTACAGAGAGGGTTTTTCATGAAAGTTAATACAGCATCTGCCTGCATTACATTTCCTCTGGATTTTCTGTTAGGCTCAGAGAAAAGGAACATTTCTTAAATCTTGGCCAACTCATTCCTCCCTTGTCCACTTTCCATCACCTCCATATGTGCAGAATTCATGGGTGAGAGAAAACCTTGAGGGGTCCAAGTGTATGGGGGAAATTCTTCCATGAAGGTGATGATGGAAGATCCACATACAGAGAACAAAGCTACAAGGGCACAACTTGAAACTGAGGTATCAGAGAAAAATACCAGATGTTTCCATCGGTTGTTTAAGGAGTGCTTCCCAGCAACTATCATGCCTCTTTTGGCTGGTGTGATCCTGCATCAACCTCTTAACCCTGGGACATATCCAATGTTTTCCAAAAATCTTAGTAGCCACACTTAGATGAGATCCCAACACTAACACATTCCAAACAGGTAAGGCAATTAAAATTAAAAAAAATATTCAGGGGAACAGAAAATAAAAATCCTGTGGGACATAATGGCATGTTAACCTCTCTAGTATCTAATAACAATTTCTTGATGTGCAAAAAATAATATACATAGGGATCAAGTCTCCATAAACATTTAAGGGACCAATTAAAGAACATATTTTTAGTACATGAGAGAGGAATTGATTACATGAAGTTAGGTTTGCCTATGGTACTTTGTGCCCCCCATTACTGTAGTATCTGAGAATCTCACATTCATTAATGTAATTACCTGCACAGAGAAGTGCTGTTATTCTCATTTTATAGATGGGGAACAGAGGCATAAAGCCTAAGTGTCCAATTATCAAAAGTATTTAGACTAGATTATCAATGGTCACAGAAAGTATGTGGTGGAAAAAGACCTAAAACCCAGATCTCTTTGAAAAGTATATATTCTATGTAAAACTGTATAAAATGGTAACCTGGGTTGTTCAAACCAAGGTGAAAATACACAAGTGTTTTATAAAAAAGTTAAGTGTCTAATTTATTGGAATCAGAAAATCTGATATTCAGATCATTCTCACTGGCCTGGTAAAAATTATTTTTCTTTTGGTAAACCTTGAGTAAATAGTCATCAGAGTAACAATAAGAAACAAAAGTAATAAGAAAAATAAGAAAAAGTAGTAATAGAAATAGTAATAGAAAGTAGGTCAAGAAGTCACGCAGTTAATAAATACACAGTTCAGCAGGAGTAGAAGAAAATGAAGGAAACTTCATTATATCATATGCCAAATATCTGACTGACATATAATGAAATGGAGGAATACATATTTTTGTAAGCATTGCTATATCTTGAATGCCAATTAACTGTTTTCCTCTGTAGAGCTGAGATAATATGAACAATGTTTCACTTCATTAAACCTAAATAGGATCGTTAGCACACCAAGACTTTCAGATCATGACAATTCATAGCTAATAAGAAAGGCCATGTAGAAGGTCAGCTTTCCCTCCCTTCCCACCCAGACTTTGAGCTATAAGTGCCTGTCTGGGGAGACCAGGGTCTGCATTTCAGGGAGATCAAGATTTTATCAAAAAGGGGATGGTGTTTAGGAGCCCATCCATCACTACTCATTGCATTTACATAAGGGAGTTATACCAACGAACACCACTATTCAATACCACAGCCCAACAATTAGAACATAAGAACATAAGAACAGCCATAGTGGGTCAGACCAAAGGTCCATCAAGCCCAGTATCCGGTCATCTGACAGTGGCCAATGGCAGGTGCCCCGAAGGGAATGAACAGACAAATTATCATTAAGTGATCCATGCCCTGTCACCCAAACCCAGCTTCTGGCAAACAGAGGCTAGGGACACCATTCCTGCCCATCCTGGCTAATAGCCATTGATGGACCTATCCTCCATGAATCTATCTAGCTCCCTTTTGAACCCCGTTATATTACTGGCCTTCACAACACCCTCTGGCAAGGAGTTCCAGAGACTGACAGTGCGTTGCATGAAAAAATACTTTCTTGTGTTTGTTTTAAACCTGCTACCTATTAATTTCATTTGCTTGTTCTTGTATTATGTGAAAGAATAAATAACACTTCCTTATTTACTTTCTCTATACCACTCATGATTTTATAGACCTCTATCATATCCCTCCTTAGTCGCCTCTTTTCCAAGCTGAAAAATCCCAGTCTTATTAATCTCTCCTCATATGGAAGTCGTTCTATACTCCAAATCATTTTTGTTGCCCTTTTCTGAACCTTTTCCAATTCCAACATATCTTTTTTGAGATGAGGCGACCATATCTGCATGCAATATTCAAGATGTGGGTGTACAATGGATTTATATAGAGGTAATATGATATTTTCTGTCTTATTATCTATCCCTTTCTTGATGATTCCCAACATTCTGTTCACTTTTTTGAATGCCACTGAACATTGAGTGGATGTTTTCAGAGAACTATCCATAACGACTCCAAGAGCTCTTTCTTGAGTGGTAACAGCTAATTTAGACCCCATCATTGTATATGTATAGTTGATTTGTAGATTGCACCATGGTAAGCTATCCTTATCCTGCAGGCCACACAAGATGTTTCATCTTAAGTTTGGCTTCTTTCTTAGTTATCTGTAAATAAGCCAGGAAGGATTTCCATTTTGTCAATGTTTATGCATCAATCCATCTAGCAGTCAAATCCTTACAATCTCTTAAACCTGTGTACACACAATTAAGGGAGAAATTGTAATCAGGGCCTAATGTAATCTGCAATTCCGTGGTGAGAGACATGCCATTGAATCCACCTCTTGCTGCAGAACTGTGGGGATGAAAAGAAGTAGGGAATTCAGATACGGGTGCACTATTATCCCCATTTTACAAAAGTGAACTGAGGCAACATGAGATCATGTGACTTCCCCAAGGTCACACAGGAGGTCTCTGATAAAGCCAGGAACTGAACCCAGTTTTCCTGAATCCCAGGCCAGTGTCTTAACCACAAAACCACCCTTCCTCCCTGAATTTTGTTTCTGAATCCTCCTAGTCTCATAAAATACAGGTCTACATCCCAGCAAAATAGATGGTGATGTATTCATAACAGGGTATAAACAAAGAAGTTTAGCACTTACTAGCCTTTTCTACCTAAATACTGCAGGCCTGGAATATAGATGTGCATCTTAGGCATAGTTAGCTTGTAGCCTTATTTGCCAAGCCTACCAAGATTGTTGGCATTGCTTGTGAATGACCAAGTGAGATTAGATAAATCTTTTTTCAGAGTAGCAGCCGTGTTAGTCTGTATTCGCAAAAAGAAAAGGAGTACGTGTGGCACCTTAGAGACTAACAAATTTATTTGAGCATAAGCTTTCATGAGCTACAGCTCACTTCATCGGATGCATACCGATGAAGTGAGCTGTAGCTCATGAAAGCTTATGCTCAAATAAATTTGTTAGTTGCTAAGGTGCCACACGTACTCCTTTTCTTTTTTAGATAAATCTTCTGGGCCTTCGTTATAGACCAAGGACATGCAAAAATTAATCCAAGGTAAAGAACCACTGCTGCATATTATCACTTTTAAACATATGATTGTCCCAAGGGCAAAAGGGAATGAGGTGAAGCACTTCAACTGAAATGGTCTTTCTTCCAAACACAAAGGGTTGTGGCAAACTTAAAAGTTTATTCTGTCAACATTAGACAAAGAGACATAGAAGGAGAGTCACTGTAAGAAAAACATTATTTGCTATTGATGTGTTTTAAAGTTATTATCAAAAAGTACAAGCTGATATTATACTTTGTTCTGCCTATCAGTCTGAACACATAGCTTGCAATGCCAAAAGCAACAGGAGACAATTTGTAGGGAGATGTAGGGCAATGGACGAAGAGAGGGACAGAGAAGAAGGGAAAGGAAACTCTATGCTTTGGTTAATTTCTCCCTACTTCTCATTTTGACCCCAGAATTCTACTAATGACATAATATCTAATGATAGAAAAATATTCTGGACAGAAAAAACAAACAAACAAAATTTATAAGCCCAGTCAGTCCAGCATCTACTGAGGTCATTGATTTCATTGGGTAATGGCCCTATTTTGTATAACAATTTAAAATAATGTAGCTAGTGGTTCATTGTTGTTTTATTGAAAGACTTGTCCTTCACCTTGTTTTTACTTATTTTATTCTTTATTACGGGAGTTATTCTATAATCTTATTGTTGTGTGGTCAATTTTATTTAGTTTTTTTAATTGTGTTCTTACATAATTTGTGGATTACTACAAATTTAGTCACATAAGTACAATTTAGCTGTGGAAATGTACCTCATGCCCTTCAGAGTTAAGTCTATTGTTCTGAACCTTGCTTCATAATTGCTATCGCCCGTGAGTCTTCTGGTAAATTACTGATTGAGCTATTGTTATTGGGATGAAAACCTCTTCTACATCAGTTTTTAAAATTTCACTGGCTACATTTATGTGTAAGTTTCTTTGGGTTTATTTAAACTAGTTAATTTTAATAGAATTTTCAACTTTCTATTTGCGATCATTATTCTTCCTACCCTCTTATTGTAACATTCATTGTTGCTAAACAGTATTTACTTACACTATTGTTATGTAGCTTGTAAATGTGGATGAAGCATTTGTTGTTCATCCTAATTTAATTAAAAAACTAAGGATCCATATCCAAAAAAATTATTCACTCTATGATTTTCCTTGAGCCCATGAACCTCCGCTAAAAAGTCCATAGACAAACGGATTTGTAAGATGAAAATGGGAAGTTACAATACTCCTCTTGAAGCCAGATATTCTAGTCCTAAACCACACAGAAGCAGTAACGGGAAGTATACCTGTATTGCAAAAACATTTTATTGCTATAGCTAAGGTCAGAGTCTCACAGATTTACTGCTGAGAGATAAAATCCTGGAAGACATTATTTTGACGCCCCTTCCCCCATGTTTGACTTTACGTGTCCTTTTGGTTCTGTCATTGGCTATTACAACCAACTATTTAGACAGTTGCTTTGATTACTTTGTAGATGTGACTCTGTGGCCAATAGCCAGGACCTGTAAAATGGAAAATGCAGAGGTTGCAATGTCTGCTGTTTGTGTTGTTGACTAGACCATGGTCAGAACCACACAGAAGCAGTAACGGGAAGTATACCTGTATTGCAAAAACATTTTATTGCTATAGCTAAGGTCAGAGTCTCACAGATTTACTGCTGAGAGATAAAATCCTGGAAGACATTATTTTGACGCCCCTTCCCCCATGTTTGACTTTACGTGTCCTTTTGGTTCTGTCATTGGCTATTACAACCAACTATTTAGACAGTTGCTTTGATTACTTTGTAGATGTGACTCTGTGGCCAATAGCCAGGACCTGTAAAATGGAAAATGAAGAGGTTGCAATGTCTGCTGTTTGTGTTGTTGACTAGACCATGGTCAGTCATTGACCTAGGGGCTGTTAGCAGTAACTAAATTACATCTTGGCATGAAGGCTTTGGGCATGCATTGATGACTCCATAAAGGACCTTTGTACTGATGAATACAGATGAGGATATCGGAGTTATTCAGTAGTTCTTCATGGTCAGTTTCTTCCTTTCAGTTTAATGCCAGTATTTCAAGACTAGGAGCCTAAAGTTTGGCTTCTCAATCATATTTATGCTCCTAAATAAGAAACCTCATTTTCAAAGTGCTGCAGCTCCTACTGATGTAAGTGGGAGCTTCTGGTACTCTGCATGTTTGAAAATAAGGCTGCTAACTTTAGGCTCCCATTTTTGAAAATTTTGGCATAAATGTAATTTTATTAGAGTCATTTCTCTATGTCCTATTAAGGAGGAGAGGATGGAAGATGATAAAATATGGGTAGGCTCTGATGAGAAAGAGTCAAATGAAAAAGAGTCCCATTCAGTTACATCATGTAATGGCAGACAGATAAAAAGTGGCAATTTTTAAAGTGCTTATATACAAATACTAGAAGTCTAAGTAGTAAGTATGGTTGAACTTGTGTGCCTCATATTAAATGAGGATATTGATATAATAGGCATCTCCGAAACTTGGTGAAATGAGGAAAATCAATGGGACACGATAATAGCAGGGTACAAAACACATTGGAAGGACAGAACAGGTCATGCTGGTTGGGGAGTGGCACTATATGTGAAAGAAAGTGTAGAATCAAATGAAGTAAAAATCGTAAATGAACCAAACTCTACCGTAGAATCTCTATGGATAGTAATTCCATGCTCCAATAATAAGAATATAGCAGTAGGGACATATTACCGACCACCTGACTGGGATGGTGATAGTGACTGTGAAATGCTCAGGGAGATTAGAGAGGGTGTAAATATATATAAAAAATCAATAATAATGGGGGATTTCAACTATCCCCATATTGACTAGGTATATCTCACTTCAGAACAGGATGAAGAGATAAAGTTTCTTGACCCCTTAAATGACTGCTTCTTAGAGCAGCTAGTTCTAGAACCCACAAAAGGCAAGGCAATTCTTGATTTAGTCCTATGTGGAGCACAGGATCTGATCCAAGAGGTGAATATAGCTAAACCACTTGGTAATAGTGATTATAATATAATTAAATTTAACATTCCTGTGGCAGGGAAAACATCACAGCAGCCCAACAATGTAGCATTTAATTTCAGAAAGGGGGAATACACAAAAAATGAGGAAGTTAGTTAAACAGAAATTAAAAGATAAGTGCCAAAAGTGAAATCCCAGCAAGCTGCATGGAAACTTTTAAAGACAGCATAGTAAAGGCTCAACTTAAATGTATACCCCAAATTTAAAAACATAGCAAGAGAACCAAATGAGTGCCACTGTGGCTAAACAAGAAAGAGACATAAAGGCATCCTTTAAAAAAATGCAAGTTAAATCCTAGTGAGGAAAATAGAAAGGAGCATAAATTCTGATAAGTGAATATCATTAGGAAGGCCAAAAAGAATTTGAAGAAGAGCTAACCAAAGACTCAAAAGTAATAGCAAAAAGGGAGGATTAAATAAATATTACACTTTTGCCCATTACTAACATTAATAAAAGTACAGTCCTCAGGAGGTTGAATAATTCAGTGATGATCTGTCCTGACTAAGGTAGTTCATACTAGTTTTCCTTAATTATGAGACTTAGGGTATGTCTATGCTGCAGTCACCGAGTGTGATTGCAGCTCGAGTAGACATACCTGAGCTAGCATTTATCTAGCTAGCTCAGTACTCAAAGCAGTGAAGCTGCCATAGTGCAAGCTTTATCATGTGCTGTACAAACCTGCCTGGAACCCCAGGTAATTATTTGTGGGGATAGCTCACTGTGACACTCAGCATCCCAATATTCACACCCTATACCACTATGGTAATAATCTTTGTACAAAATATGCCTTGTGGAGTTATCATTTGAAAACTAATAACTCACTGATCATTAATATTCTTGCATGATGTATGTAAGCAATGGGTATTAAGAGTTATGGTTATATGCTACAATATTGTCTAACGTGTTTAAACCAGGCATACCAGGGGGTTGGTAAATAGGTCAGCACTAGACAAAGGAACATATTTTCTTACTTCCAAACTACTTTGAAAGACAATAAGAATATATCATGTAAACAGACCCATCAAGATAACAAAGGGTGGAGGCAAATCCCACACTAACAACTGGGGGAGAAGACAGCCTGGCATCTATACCCAGCAGGAGAAAGAAGCTTGGTTTGGGTTTCACTTTTCCAAGTACACATCGCAAAGGTTTACTGGTCTATCAAGACAGGGTTGGGGGAGGGGTTTGAACCTGAAGTAATAAGCAGTTGAATCAACTGATTGTATACAATATTAATACTAGGTTCAGGGCTGTTTAAGCACAACATTGCAGGGGGACCTGCATGGTTGTTGGTTGGTTGTAATCATCCCATTCTGGGAGCTACAACAGCAAAGCACTGTGTGGCACCCAGGGTTGCAGGACAATTGGTGACACAACCTCTCATTGGTCTGGATTACCCCTGTACCTGTCTCACATGCACTGAAGTGTGTGTTGCCACAGCTTCACTGTTCCGATGCCCAAGCTAACCAGATTAAAGCTAGCTCAGATGTGTCAGCTAGATCTGGAATCACAACCAGTTATTGCAGTGTATACATAACCATATAGAACCATGAAAGCTTCCTTGCTTTCAGACACACGCACAATGGCTGACTGTCCTACCATGGAGCTCTTAAGAGCAATAAAATCGAACACTTTAGACATTGTTTCAAAACCAGATTTCACAATTTTCTGCCATTAAAAGCGAAAACCTGCTCATACTACTCCAAAAAGAAAAATCCCAAATGTTGTCAAAGGGAATTTTACATGAGTAACACAAATATGGATGGTTTACCAGCATTGCTAAAGACCACAGTTCTTCCTGTCATTCCTTTTCATTTCCAATGGCAGTAATTTAGGAAGGCAATATTTTAATTACATAATTGCTCAAGTTCAAGCTGTGGCAAGTTGGTCTTTCCCAAATTCAGTCTTGCTTTTAGTTTCATTTGATAACTACTCCAGGTCTGATGTTTTTCATATTTCCATTTAAATCCATGTGTTTGCCACTGAACCAAGAATATTCTACACTGTCTTCTTGAAATTAGTGTTCAAATGCTGTGACCAGATAATTGAATCCTTAATGGAAAATCCCTAAATTATGTGCTTTGTACATTTAGACTGGAATTGTCAAAGGGACATAAGGGAGTTGAGTGGGAACTCCCTCCTTCACACTCCTTTGACAATTCCAGCCTTCCATGTTATTGTCTAGCTATTCAAGCCTGATGCTATTTTTGTTAAGGCTGACTGGATTATGGGATTCTAATGAATTTAGAGATTATTGTTCAATGCTGTAAATACGTTTACTGGACTAGGCAGGAGGACTTCAGAATTTCCACACAAAGTCTAGCCTGGTCATAGACAGTGACCTCCAGTTTTCAGGCCGATCTGACTTTATTTATTGGGTAGATTTTAGAAAAGCTCAGCTTCAACCTAAACAAAGAAGAGGAAATTGACTCCATAATATGACCTGTGATGGAGTGGAATTATTTAGGCAAACTACAATGAAAAGGGACATTTTCTCAGACATAATTACGTCCCCATTTGCCCCCTTCCTAACATTTCTTGCTAGCTAATAAAAAAAAGAAAAAACAAAAATAACCCTGACATGGTTGTAGTGTGTATGAATAGGGGGGTATCTCTCTAAATAGTTTGTGAGTCCTTTAGTATCTCCCTCTGTGTTTTCTATTTACGAAGCTACCAGAAACCAGTCAGAGTAATAGTACATATATAGTAAGGCTTTTTATATGTGTGTATTTTTAGTAAACATGATTTGGGATCCAACTGTGCCTGTATGGATTCTTCACATTGTATCTGAATGAACAGAATACTGTAACAAAACCAGCATCAGGCTTTAGGGAAAGAAATAGGACAAGCTTCTGATTTCAGTTGGTCTGGTGTAAATTAAGAGGAACTCTACTGAAGTCACTCTGGATTTACAGTGGGGGAAGTCAAGTCAGATTCTTACTATGCTGAATGTCCAGTTCTGTATTTTACATTATGGGATTCAAATGGTAAGCGCCTAGTGTATTTAGCTAAATTCCCCAGAAAATTCAGGATGAAGATTAGTCGTACAGTCTGAGGTGAAATCCTGGCATTGACATAAGTGGCAAGAGTCCATTGATTTCAACTGCATGGAGCCAGGATTTCATTCTGTGTGTATAACAGATGGTAACAAAACCATTGCACACGTAGCATATAAGGCTTATGATCTGGGGAATTTGAACCTAAGAGAGGAGGAAAGGTGAGGAGGGGAGAAATTGCTCTCTCTTCAGGTCCCATGGCCAGAGCAAGAGGGTCTATTTGCGGCCAGGCCTATGCAGCAAAACTCCTGAGCCATTCTCTCAGCTCTGTTCTCTGCAGACTCTGCAATGCCCTTTTGCACATCCCTCAAGTAGCCCTAGCCAGTAAAGCCACAAGAAGAGCCCTCTTTGTAGTGTGAAATATAATCTGTGCAGAGTTTAGTATTGTATATAAGCAAGTGATTTAGGCCCTAACTCATAAGCATCTGTTTAACTTTAAGATTTACTTATAGTGGAGTTAATAAAATAATTGTCCATAGTCTTCTTTGTTAAGAAGGCTCCTGTCATGCATAAAGAAAAAAATGCAAAGATGGAAATGTTTTTATTAACTAATTGCAGTAGAAAAGAACCAGTGTTGCACAACATGGCACACTTCCAGCTTGCAATGAAGTCAATGGGAGTTTCAGGTGCTCAACACCTCTCAGGATTTGGGCTCTTACAAAGACTTATGCACATGCTTATTTTTATATGCTCTGGCCCTGATTCAAGAAAGCCCTTAAGCATGTACTTACGGGCTTTCCTGAATACGGATGTGATACTGAATTATTAAATAAATGCCAGAAATCAGATGACTGTTGTATGCTGTGTTATTGTAGCCATGTTGGTCCCTGGATTTTAGAGAGACAAGGTAGGTGATTGTGGTGAGATGCCCACCCCACACAATGTGGAGCAGGGTAAATTAGGACCATTAACCTGATAGGCTGCAGCTGGGAGACAGCCATGGACTGAAAGGCTAATTGATAAAGCCCAGCTGGGCAGGGGCAGATTGAGTTTGTCCAAAGCTAGCAAGCTGAGACTAGAAGAGAGCTCTGAGTTGAAGCTTAGAACTCATGGGGTGACTTGGGCTGGCTGAACAATGCTGGAAATGAAGGCTGAGAGGAGAAGGCTAGAAGTTATGTTGGAAAATGAGGAAAAAAGTTGCAAGAGATGAGGAATGGCTTTCAATTAGGAAAAGGGAAAAAATAATAGAAATATCCCTCTGGAGAAGAGAGCAGACAGGGATGTGGGGTGTGGGGAGGAAAACATTTTATAATTTTCAAATCTCTAGTTGAAGATGTAAAGATAGGGGATGTTAATCCCTTGAAAACAACAGAAAGGAGTCAATAAAATATTGGAGATATATTAAGAGCTAAAAGAATGCAGGGTGAAGGTTTATTAGGAGAATATACACATAAGGAATAGGCTGAGAAACTTCTCAACACTATAGTTTTAGGGAAGAATAAAATTCTCCAGCTACCTTCATTTGACATATGCCAGATTGGTAATATATGGGATTCTACTAGGCATGACTGAGAATGAAATTGAAAGGGTATAAGTGGGGACCAAGTGCTAGTTGTTAATCAACTGATTATCAGGTGAGGAGGTACACAAATCATCCACAGCCACCCAAATAAAATTTAAAGGTCCAATGCTACCCAATATGATTAATATAGGATATCACCTCTTATGGGTTAGGCCATATATGCTGGCCTCTTTGAGATGTTATAAATGTCAAAGGTATGGGCATGTGTCACCTGTCTGTAGGGAAAATGAAAGGGAAAGGGAAGGGAAAGGGAAAATGAAGAGTGAATAAATGTGGAGGAGAACACTCATGAGAACTGTATGGATGGAACAGAACTAAAATGTAGCAATTTTGGGCATAAGCACAGTGCGGCATACAAAGGGTGCTTGGAAATGGAACAACCTAGACAGATAAAGAAAGTTAAAAGCTATCCATAAAATATCCTATGCAGAAGTTACCAAAAAGATATCCACAGCAGAATGTGGAGAAGGAGGACAAGGCCAATGAGGGGGAAAAAAAGAGGAACAACACACAGTACAAGATAGGAAAGATAAGAACACTAGATGAAGATGTGTTGCTTGTAGGCAAGAGACATTTATAGTGGACATTTGTACTGGAAGTGATTAATTGCACATTGGACAGTGAAGACTAAAAGAATAAAAATTATAACAAACAGCAGAAAAGTATTTGCATATAGTTGGGAGTAACAGTATGAAATAAAACAAAGGAAAATGTAGGCTATCAGAAAAATTCCTAACTATTAGACTATGGAATATCGCAAAAGAAGTGCTAACTGCCATATCACTGGAATTAAATCACACTGGAAAAACACTAGAGAATAACAACAGAGAACAATCTTGCATTGGAAAAGAAAGTAATGTGCTGAAACTTATTTCCATTGCTAATTCCTATACTATAGTCGACCCAAACTCTTCCAGTCCCTAACAATTTGTACTATTTTTCCATATCTCATTTGAACTTCTTTAACCTTTATACTACACTGGCAACTACTTGTGACTCCTGTGAGCATTGTACAATTAAAAATGCAAATATGCCTGTCTCTACTAGAAACTTGTCCTCATGTTTGTCTCTTTATTCTCCTCTCATATTTTGTAAAAATCCCATATTGTGAGCACATGAACTGTCTGTGTGTTGTTTATTTGTATGGTATCTTGTAAAATGGGGCCTTGTTTCCTGATGGGAGTGCTGAGGCACAACCATAAAAGAAACAAACACATAATATCAGCGAACTGGGAATAACATGCATCGGGGAAGTGGAGCCCAGCAAGTTTCATCTAGGCAAAGGTCTCACACTGGTCCAGAGCATTGATGGTCAGAAACCCTTTCTCCTTCTACCATGCTGTCTTGTGTCAACCATTAAGAGTTTCCCTATTATGTTGTCTAACGCTTTAGGATTAGTCAGTGTCATAAGAGTTAGTAACAAGTTTCAGAGTAGCAGCCGTGTTAGTCTATATTCGCAAAAAAGAAAAGGAGTACTTCTGGCACCTTAGAGACTAACAAATTTTTTAGAGCATAAGCTTTCGTGAGCTACAGCTCACTTCATCGGTGAAGTAAGCTGTAGCTCATGAAAGCTTATGCTCAAATAAATTTGTTAGTCTCTAAGGTGCCACAAGTACTCCTTTTCTTTTTTATAAGAGTTCGTGATTCTATAAAAAGTATTTTTCTAAAGACAAATGAATATTGATCATGTGCAGTAAATGTTGCAATCACTTTGCTTAGGGCACTGTCAATCTTCATTATTTTTGGCCTTTATTTTGTTATATCATTTTTTAAAAAGTTAGTGTAAGCATTATAAAGCAATTGTGAGTCCTGATTTTGCAACCACTGGATTAAAAACACAAGCCCTGCAAATTTAAGCTTAATAAAGAAATACTTTATACACAAGGCATACTACTTCTGCATTATTTAGTTTAGAAGTTTGTTGTGCGGGATATCAATCACTGTGAGCAAGTATTAGCAAACTTGTATGGTACACATGTCAGATGTATGTATGTATTTCAAATGAATTTACATAAACTCAATTTCAGGTCTGTGCACAAAAATCAGATTGCATAATTTCTGTTGATTATGAATGTAATAAACTAAACTCAGAACCATTCGTATGATGATTCTGAATGCCTATGTTGGTAAACAGACACAATAGGCTAGACTTCAATAATGTTGCAAATCAGTTTCCAGAATAAAAAGATTCAGAAGTAAAAATGAGGTTGGCTAATATTAACGTTAAAATAGAGCCAAATCATTGACCTTAGGAACTTTTTCAGAATTAGGCCCCTTTAAGGTTTCTCAAAGCTGAACACCCAAAAACTGAGCCACACTCAAATTGCTAGTCATTTTTGAAAATTTAAGTCTAAATTCACTGCAAAATGCTAGAAAGCACAGCCTGGCTGAGGGAATCATCTTCATAACTTCTGGGATTTTCCTAAAGAGTCTTCTGATGTGATATTAGATGCAAGAATTATTTTGAGGATATATCCCCAAACTTCTATTACAATAGTGTTAATAAAGTGTCCTGAATTGTTAACATTAAATGAAGATACATACCAGTTTAAAATTATGACAACTGCAGCCAATAAATATTTCATCACTATGGTTGCAAAAATTAATACCAGCAATTGAAATGCAGTTGACTGGAATTAAGAGAAATGGAACAACTGTATTAAATTAAACTAACTAATTGAAGAAAGATGGGCCAAATGGGTTGAAATGATAAATTACTGATGCCTTGTGTTCCTCTTTTCTTGTATGGGCTAGGCTGTCAGGAAGGACTACATCTTCCCTGAGGCACCATATTCTCCCCTCTTGCTGAGCCACCACAGCGTACTGTGGCTGTGGTCCATCATGGGAAAAGTAGTCTGTCTGGGAACCCTGACCAACAGAGGGGGCATTTCCAACTCAAAGATTTTGATTTTCAGCTGTAGTTATTTAATTTTCTGTTAGTTTTTCCAACAAGTTTGGATTTTCCCCCCAAAGCAGATATTTTAGCAAAAATAATTGTTTAGTAGAAATTTTTAATCAGCACTCGCTAAGATTCCAGTCCAGAATTGCAGCAAGGCTTTTAGGGAAAGGCTGGGGGGGTTATATAAGGATTTTCCTTCTCTCAGAAGGTGAAGGACTTCATGAAGAGTTGGAAGGAGCCCTGAGAAACGCTCCCTGATTTAGGGAAAGAGATCTCTGGCAGTTCAAATTTATTTTACTTTGAAGCATGGCTTGGCCCCATACTTGTTTTGGACTAGCAGCCATGCCTCCTCACCCCCATCCCCCGAGACAAACCTAAGAGAGACTGAGGGGCAAGTAGAAAACCTTTGGAAGGGAATTTTTTCATTTGTTTGACCTTTGAACTCTGAATAGGCCCCTTTTTGTTGCAAGCCTTCCACACCTCTCTTAAAACTTTCATTAGAAAATAACTGTCCCTTGCTAATAAAAAGTTAGCAACTAAAACAGTAATACAAGGAATTTAAATAAAATGAAAAAAAAGATAAAATATATTCAAAGGTGGCCATGTTGGAAAACGGCTAGAAACTAGTTACTTAAATGTATCAGGGGAAACTTTATATGGGATACTTTTGGGTAGTCTGGCCTGATCTGGCAACTTATCAGAAAATTCAGCTCCTGCCCCTACAGGCACAAGAACATCCACAGGCATCAGACCTGGATGTGTGTGCATGGGCGGGGGAAGACATACACAGAGTTCACCCCTTCTTGGAGTCCTGCTTTACACAGACTCCCTGAGCTGGAAGATGCAGCAGGCAGGAGGGGACAAGATGTGAGTGGGTTGGGGAAGGATGTGGCACCACACTCCACTGCTGAAGAGATCCTCTTTGTGCCCTTAACTGCATAGTGACTTGACGCAAGTTACTTCAGCCATCAGCTTCACAACTGCTCTATAGTCCTTAGGGAAAGAACTCCCCCACACAAGCACCAGTACAGATGCCCAATGCCCAGCCTCACAATTCAGGGCAAACACTATGTAGGAGAGCTGGCTGTTAGTTTTCTGACCATCTCCAAGGCTGTCCTTCTTATGGAGCTATTATGACTTCTGAAATAAAGGAAACATTATCCATATTGCCAATAGTCAGCTCTGGACTGAATAAAACACTATTTTAAAAGATATTGTGGGGAAAAGTGGCATGAGTGAGTGATTTTATTAATGGAAGTGAGTGGGAAATTACTAATGGAAGAACACATCAGAAAGGAGGAGGAATAAAAATTAGAACTGGGAATTCTATGTGGGTTTTCTTTTTAAAAAAAGGTAAAATGCGGAAGCTGTTAAGACATTATAAATCATTAATACATGGAATATATTTTTCTGTTGACTTTCCTTTTCCTTTCAGAATGAATGAGAACTCCTTCCTATTCTCAGGCTATGGGTTTGGTGGGTTTTCCCCGCTCTGCTTTGTTAACATAAAGGCTCACTCCACAGTGAAATCTTAACAGGAATAAGGGCCCTGATTCTCAGTTCTTGTCTTACGGTAGATTTTGGCAAGCTGGGGATCACCTTGAACCCTAGTATGATGTTAGAGCCATCTCAAGATAGCTCTAATTTATCCCTGGTCTGCCCATGGCACCTCAGGGGACATGGGAGGGTAGGAATAGCTGGAGTACAGAATACTGCAGCCATGCTCCCTCCATCCCCTGACATATCCCTTCTTAATATTTATGTTACAGACTGTAAGATGGTATTGGCCCTGAGATGCTCCACCAGCTCAATGCCAGCTGGGGAGTTCACTTTCTCAATGGGTATTTTCCCCCACCAGAATCCAGTTTCAAATCCTCTATAGCTCATTTATGTTACTAAAGTGGTATAAAGGAACCACAGAGCTACAGCAAAAATGGTCCAGGGGCTATTGATTTTTCCACAGTTTTATTATTAATTATTAAAGTGCAGGCACACTGAAACCTCTTGCAGAACCAGAGATGTGCTGTTCTTTTAATAATTTACTAACTTCTGGTGTCTTTCTGGACAAAGTCATATACAAAAAATAAAATAAAAATTATTTTGGCTGCCTTTCCTTACATATAGTATGAGGAGGCTGGATAATTCAAAGTAGTTGACCATCCTGGACTGTTTGCATAATCTTTCAAATCAATAAAGTGCTGTAAATCTAAGTTATTATTTCTACTTAGCAGCTGAGATATGATCATGTTTCACTAGGGCACAGATCATCGTTTCTCAGTGAGCTGTTAATTTCGGCCCTAAAACTATAAACTAGTTTTATCTGCAGTATATTAGAAGAAAGTTTGAGCACATGGTAAAACTTAAAAGTCTTTTTAAGCTACAACCACAAACTGGAGGATAGAAGGCCTCTACCCCAGATTTCAGGTTCCAGAAACATTCTAGCTGCCCCTAAACACACCTTAAAATGAATCACTCAGTTTTGGAGGGTAAATATCATTATTAATTGAAGAGTGATTTTTTAAAATAAATATTACTACTATAAGTTAGAGCTCATTGGCTAATGGGCAGCAGGTATGGAGGTTTTGTGGAAAAATTTGACTTTTGGTGAAAAATGTAACACTGAAGTATTTCAGGCAACATTGAAATCTTTCAATTCGGAAATCCTTCCTCAGCACCTGCAAGGAATTGTAGTTGGGTGTTTCATCCTCACCTTTTCTCCTCAGACTATACCTCTCATCACACACTACAGTGTCCCCTCTTAGTGAGGGCACATGGTGCATCTGGAGGAGACGTGGGCAAATAATTGATATATATATATATATATGTTGGTTTGCTGTCAATTCTGAAAAATTGAAAGAAAATTTAGTTTTGGGTTGAACCAAAAGTGAAACTTTTTGAAAAATTTCAGCAAATCAAAAAGTTGGATGTAACAAGACGTTTTGTTAGACCCGACTCAACATTTTTTGTTTTGATTTGGGTCATTTTAACAAAAGCAAAGGAGGACAATATTCTCAAAATGACCAGAAGAGGAAGAGGTGCCCTCCTGATAACTTTTAGCCCAGAGTGTGAGAGGACACTCTCCTGAGATGTGGGATTTCTCCTGTTGATGCTGTTCCACTTTGTATGAATAATTAAAGAATCATTGTAGTATGGATGAACTTGTTGAACGAACAACCCACATTCTAGATGAGTGAACTAACTTCCCATGGTTATAGAGTCATTCTCATTCTTTTCCCTGTCCCAATGACTATTCACTGTCATTATGAAGACTATGAATTGCCACAATGAATAGCCACCATGGCATCATTGCTAATCAAAATATTTTGGGATTTGGCCAAAATTCAAAAAAGGTTTTGGTTTTAGGATATTAAGATTTTTCACCAAAAAAAAAAAGTTTCAACAGAAAATTTTCAAGTTGTTACTACTCCAGGGGTTCTCAAACTTCATTGCACTCTGACCCCCTTCTGGCAACAAAAATTACTACACAACCCTAGGAGAGACCAAAGCCCAAGCCCGAGTCCCTTTGCCTTGGGCGGGGGGTTGGGGGGAGACAAAGTCGAAGCCCAAGGGCCTCAGCCCCAGTTCGGGGTAGGGGGTGGGGCTGTAACCTGAGCTTCACCACCCAGAGATGAAGCCCTTGGGCTTCAGCTTTGACCCCAGGCGGTGGGGCTTGGGATTTGGCCCTGGACAGTGGGGCTCTGGCTTTGGCTCGAGCAAGTCTAGCACCAGCCCTGGCAACCCCATTAAAATGGAGTCGCAACCCACTTTGTACTACTCTAAACTACTAGACATATAAGTTGTTTTATCATTACATTTAAACAGTAAAAAGGGAACACAAGGAGCTGCAACATCAAAGCAACAGCTACCCAGCTATTTTTGACACGCTAATCTGAGCCCTGCCTGTATATGAGTCTTTCGACCTGGACTGGAAGGCTTACTCCTGGAAGCGATGTAGACAAACCCATTGACATCAGTGGGACATAAATACATTATTAAGTGCAGTCCTGAACAGTGGTGCTTTCCTGCATCAGATGCCAGGGTAAGGGAAAGAAATTATTTTAACTTTGCAAAGTTTGAATGTGAAATAGGACTTGCAAACTTTGACTTGCAAAGTTTGAATGTGAAATAGGAACAGGACCTAAATTTTCTGAAAGATTAGGGGAGCTAGGATCCAGTGTTCCAGGTCATACACATTTTAGTTTGAAAACTTCATCACGTATAAAATACAAACATAACCTGACCACTTGTAGTCAAAGATCCCTTAGGATGGACGTGAGGACTCTACTGCACCTTGAGACAAAGAACTATGAGCAGGTGGGCTGCCTTAACAAGGCCAGGGACAGGGAGTGAGCCTCTTAGGAGTGCACTCAAGGTCCACTGTATTTTACAGAGCTACAGAAAAACATCTGTTCTCCTGTGACAGTGTCTCATCCTGGGTCCCAGTCCTGCATGCTGCTCTGCACATGTGGAGTCTTATACCCACCAGGAACACTCATTACTTCAGTGCTTGCAGGATCAGAATCTTGGTTTTGCAGTTTCTCAGCTCTCTTTCTCTTTTCCAGGCCTCTTTGATCCTAACAGGAAAGAGCAGCCTTATCATGAAAATGTGTGACTGTAAATCACATATTTATTATAGATTTCACTTTTGCAAAGAGAAAACTTTTTACATGTGCTATATTATGCAAATATAATTTGGCTAAACTTTTATGGTTTAGAAAGCTCAATCTTCATTTAGTTTTCTATGAGATTGGTGTTTGCTTATTAAATTTAAATATTCCAACAGATGTCATTTCAGAAACTTTTTGAGAAATGTACTATTATAGATAAACCTTCCATCTCAAAAGTGTTTCACTTACTATATACATACATACAGCACTAATTAAATATAGATCATCATCACTGTTATAACAGCGTCAAAAGGACATTCCGATCATTCTTCCTGATTTCGCACAGCTCATCAATTAAGGAGCACAGTAGTTCTCCATGCTTCTTATTCTTCAGCATACAATTTAATAACTTACGTTTTTCAAAAGACCCTATGAGTTGTAAGTGTCCAGTTTCCCATGAAGTTCAATGGGAGATGGGTGATTAACTCTTTTTCGTGTCTTTTGAAAATCCCAGCCTTATTAATTGTATGTTTGGTGACCAGAGTTGTACCAAACACAAGAAAAGGCCCTTTCATAACCTCTTTTTTTTAACCTTTCTATGGAGGAAGATGGCTTTCCTTTGTATGCCACCTGTTGCTGGCAATGGCAATACTGTCCAAGCTGCTAAGCACCAATCTAGTTTACAGGTGGAAAATATACTTCTGCATCCATTTGTACATGAATCACTAGTGGCAGCCACATTAATCTAAAATTGTGAATTTTGTAAAGATGTCATGTGTGTGCGCATGCATACACACACACACACACACACACACATGTACACTCATGTGTACACAAAACGTATCAGTTCACTTTTGTTAAGGATGCAGGGTTGTTTCCTAGGCCATTTTAAACAAGCTTTGCTTTAGTGGCTTAACCTGGCTAATTGCTAACCATGCTCTCTGAGCAGCATCTGTGAATTCGCACTTCTCTATTGCATAGTAGCATACTTACCCTACAGAGCTACACTATATTTGTTTATTTTTGTCCTCTCATGGTATATTTAAGTACACAGCTCCAGCATTTTATGAGACTACACTGTATTTCCCAGACGTATCTCTCCCTCATGACTCTCTCTCTTAATAACTCTTGCCTTAGCGCTTATTGGCAATTTGGAACTAATGAGCATTTCTTTCTCTCAACTTTCTGAAATCAAATGAAACCCTTTACAAATCTCTTTCCAGTCTCTAATACAAAAATGGCCTCTGGAAAGGGACCAGGCTTTGGTCATCAGAGAAGCATTAAAAAAAAGATACCTGTAAAGTTCCCAGAAGTTTTGATATTTGTTTGTAACTTATGCACATAAATCATTCCAACAAAAACCTAATTAATATTAGGTGTTAAGTCTGAAGCCAGGGAGAGGAATATTTTGACTTGCTCCTAAATGGCAGGTGGGTCTCAGCTTGGCATAATTATCAGATTTGGTTTGACCCAAACCATTTTTCTGAAACTGTCAGAGAACTGAAAAATCAGTTATTCATCCAGCTCGATTCTTCAGTAATCAATCGTACCTTTAGATATGCTGAATACCTATTTGGAAGATATCCAATTGTTATGAGTATGTATGGGCAAACATCACATGGTTCAAATTTTATTCTTGAATTCTCCAGTTTGGATTCAATTCTTATCAGAACCTTGTGAAATGCTCTTCCACTCTCAAATCAGATGGCATTCCTCATGTCTCTTTTCTTCCACTGGCTTATCCCTTATCTAATCTCTTGGTGTCCTTCCAGAAGTGAGTACCTTCTACAGTTTCCACCACCCCTACTCTCAATGGGTATGGTCTATCCTCCCATTTGGGAAAAATATGCTAATAAAATTACTTTTCATCAAAATCTATCACAGTCTCATTGTGGTGTTGATCATTTTTGCTCCAAAATAGCAGATCATCAAGATTTACTTAAACTTCATCCAGATTCTTCCTTTAAGCTTAGGCAGTAAATTAGAGATAGTTTATGATACACAGTGCTATTCACAAAATAGCCACACACAAAAATCAATATACACTACATAAAAGTAAAACATGTCTATGCTCTCAGAAAATCAAATGATTTGCTGGTGATTTAATTATGTGAATGTTCTTGCCTTTGTTACTCTCCAGATGAGGAGACAAAATAAGTGAGGAATCTCAGATGATATAGTAAAGTGCAAGTTCTATAAATAAACAATTTCTTCATTGGTCCACTGGATCATCAGTACAACCTCTGTTGAAATATGTACAAGTATAACTAATTATGAAAGAGATCATAATACTATCACTACTACTACTAAAATCTTCTCAATGCCTCAAAAATATGCTAAATGAAATGAACCAAAGACAAAAAAAATGTTTTGGGTCAAATGAAACGTTTTGTTTACCTGAAACAAATTTGTTTCATTTTTTATTTGAATGAGAAAAAACAAACAAGCAAAAAAAATCACTTTTGGTTCAAACCAAACAATTTGTGGGAAGATGTTTCAGTTCTGCTCCTGAACCAAATTCTGTCAGCTTTAATAAGTAACGCCAAACTGTGTGAACGACTTGTCATTCCATTCCATTCCACTCCATTCACTCATATTGGCTGCCTATGAAATGGACAATTGGTTATTGATTATTGATTTTTTAAATGCCATAATAGTATAAAAACCTAGCTATATTTGAAACTAACTTTCTCTCTTACCCCACCGTTCCCAAGTAGCCCTTCCTTTGTTTCCGTCATCTCCAACATGATTGCCACAATCTTGCCCCCAAACAATGTTGCTATGGCTAAAGTTCCAACTGTGGGGGCCAGCAGACCTACATTTTCTCTATACTAAGTCAGCATTGCAGGCTCTCATTCCTATAATAGTCATCTGCTCAGTGGCAAAATTCTAATAGTGCCTCAGAGTGCATTGCAGGAGTTGGATGAGACCATGTAAAAGAGTGTGAGATTTTAAAAGGAGAAAACAGCCCCTGGGTCACTCCAAGGGGAGGAGATATACTAGACATAGTGTACAATCAAAAGTTGAGAAGAGTCAGAGAATGGGGACATATTATTTATTATCATCCTGTTACAAGGACATAAAGAGAAAGAGTGAAATCCTGGCCTCCTTAAAGTCAGTGAGAGTTTGGCCATTGACTTAATATGGCCAAGATTTCACCCAGGGTGCTTGTGCCAATGTTTTAAATTCCAAAATCAGTTCAATTCAATTCAAGCCATGGACCAAGATTCATATTCAAATTTGTCTTAAGGAAATGTCTGCCTGCATGGCTGTGAGCCCTTAAGGGTATGTCTACAATGTAGTTGAAGTGCAGTTGCACCACATGTAGACATACCCAAGCTAGCTTTAATCTATTTAGCTCAGGTACCAGTAGCCATGAAGACACGGGGCATGTACTTCAGCACAGTCTAGCCTCACAAGTACCCAGGATCCTGGGCAGGGTTGTGCAGCCCATGCTGAAGCCTATGCTGCTGAAATTTCACCGCTACTCGTATCCGAGCTACCTAAATTACAGCAAGTTTGGGTATCTCTACAAGTGCTGCAATCACACCTCCAATTGCACTGTAGACATAATTAAAACAAAAAAAGGAACCTTAGCAATTGAAAGAAGTGATTCATAGCCACTGCCAGCCTGAAATGTGAATTTTCTCTTTTTCCATTAATCAGCAAAACATCTCTCCTTTATTTCCTTGCATTCCTTCTCCTCACAAGGCTCTGTTCTAAAAGAACTCTCTGCTGTCTAGCTGGAGCTCCTTCAAAGGAGTAGTGTTACACAAGACTCATTTTCCTCTATCTGAAAGAGCCAGAGCCTCACCTTCCCTTTGTCCCCTTTTACTCTACATAAACAATGTAAGTAGGAGGAAAAGCTAGTTTAAAGATACAGTTAGGGATTCCTTTAGAGCAATCAGTGGCAGCCAGCATAGCCAGTTACACACCACACAGTCCTGACCCTTGGTGTAATGTTGGGGGACATGCCAAGAGAACAAAGGGGCATGGCCACAGAGTGATAAGTTTCAATGACCCTAATGGATAGACAGCCCCTTGAGGGTCTTAACAAGGTGGACATAGTTTATAAAAACCCTAAGGATGATTTAATTTATACCTAAAGCCAAAACCACCCCTGACTGCACCCAGAGATGATGGGGGTATGAAGAGGTGGCATAAAGCTTCTTGTGTGGCCCACCCTCCCTTCCCCACTTCAGGCTTAATCTAGCCCATGATCTTTCTATTTTGATCACTTTAATCCTCGCAGTATGTGGCAATATTTTTCAATCTGACACATCATACTGAGATGGCCTTTTTGTTTTGACTAAATGAAGTTATTCCTTGAAATGTCTTAATTCTTCCAAGCTCTTGCTTATAAAGCCTTCCATTATTGAACCAAAGCTTCTCAAACCGAATAGAGTTGTCACAACTTTTGGAGTATTTATGACTAAAGCTGTATGAAAAGTTTCTCAGAAAAAGGGCATAATTTGGCTTTATTTGTTATTTTTATACCTTCATCAATTCAGTTTACCATCAGCATATAGGAAATTTGATGCAAGTGAAAAAAGAAAATTGCATACACGGGGCTATATTTGAAAATGTTTGTGCAATAAAAGTGGGTAAAATTTGACACCACAAGACAACATCCAAAATCACATTGTGTGATTATTTACACCATTCTGGACACTGATTTCAACCATCTTGCAATGGAGAAAACCAAAACTTCTTATAAGTCATATAAGACAGGGTAGGGTCACTTCTGTATGGGCATGAATCACAAAACCACATGTTTCTTGAACATATCTTCTCTCTTGGTAAACGTATGCAAGACTTTGGCCATTAAGGATAACTGGTATTTTATTAATTATGTACGAAAAATTCAATTTTCCTTTCTCTCCCTTAGGAGTTGCATGGAAGACATGGAAGAAAAATAGAAAAAATATGATGCGTAGCTTGTCTACTTCTTAAAAATACAGTTTGTCTTCATTATGTAGTGAGGCATGCCAGTACTCACATTATTAAAGCATACTTTGCAAGTGTGATGGAGGAGGCTGTAAAAATAGATGTTTCCACAGACACTGGGCTCATGTCCTTTCAGCTTAGTATGATGAATAGCCATATAATGAGAGCAAAACATAAATCTTTAAGAGCATATATTCCCTGACGTGTACACTTGTGGCTGCTTGGCGAAAACTTGTGCAATTCTCTATAGTTTTTCTGCTGTGAATTGTGTCTTAATTTGTGGGGCTGTTGTAATATTATTTTTATGTGCAAAACTACCATCAGCTGTCAGTTTCCTGGGATACATCAAGTGTCCCATATGTCCTTTACTGGTCATTGCTGTTGCTTCTCTCTCCTATCCTAAAATGTAGTGTTTAGATACACAAAATGAGACCTTAAATTCCAAATTTGTTAGAAGTGTGTAAAGATATTTTGTAAATCTATCTATGGTAGTTACATGCCCCTCCAACACAAACACATGACCATCATTAATTTATTTATCCTCCTTGCACCCTGGTAAGGTGAGAAGTGCTATTATCTTCATTTTATAGAGGGGGAACTGAGACACTGAGAGACTAGGTGACTTTTCCAAGGTTATCCAGTAAGCCTGGTGGGGAGCTACAAATTGAACCCCATCTTCCCAGGCTAGAACCCTAACCACTGATCTATTTGCCCGGTCTGGCACAGAAAGGAAGGCACAGATTTCTAAGTGTGTGTGGTGGGGGAGGGGAGGACTCTTCAACCGTTCCCAGAGGTTCTGACAGAGACAGATACCTCAGGCAAGTTGGGGGAATACAAGAGACATATAATAACAGTGCTCCCCTTGTTTAATAGGTGGTATGAAAGGAAGCTTGGTCAGTGCCCATCCTGCCCTGCCCTGCCCTTCACTTTGGGGCATTTAATACCACTAGAATCACTACAAATTCTTACCCACCCCATCTTTCATTCTTTTCATTTCAGGAGTGCAAATACCAGGTAGGAATGGGAGCTCTTTGGATCTCTGCTCCCGAACACACAACAGGACCACCATCATTCTGCCTCATACCAAAACTAATCTTATTCATATCCGTATGAAAAGGTATGCTGAGATATTTACTGTTTCCATTGCTTTTATGGATGGTGATACTGTAGCATGTTTTAAGGAGATATAACTTAGATTGAGGAAAGAACTCTCCTTTGACATATGAGTTTGATCAATGATATTAGGTCAAAGTCAGTGCTGATTTGTGCCATGTACCATCCCACTGACTTTACTTAACTTTCAGTCCTTTGTTTTTAATATATTTGCCACTTTTTAATATACTTGTGTATTTTTACTAATATTTTTCATTAAACAAGTTACGGTAAGCGTGCAATATACCAAACTTAAAATGTGCTCATTGTGTAATATTCTAGCTGTCCTGTAAAAAGGGTTTTTGCCTACTTTATAGTACATTTTACCGAACTATACTGAGTTCTCTGTCTTTGTCAGGATGAACAGAATTGTTGAATTCTAAAATCATACTCTTTACCATTTTGATTAACAATCTCCTTCCTGAGAATACACATATAGGAAGCCAAATTTAATTAAAGTAGTTTTGGGCATAGTAATTTCATTCTTTGCTGCCATGTAGTTTAAAATGAGATTTAGCAAAGTGGTGATATTCTAGATATTTCAGTGAACACCTTTTCTCTTATTCTAGTTATTGGATTTTTGCCCCATACTTCCTGTGTTCTTACAAATGGGAAAACCCCACTAAAATTACAAGTGAGAACTAGCACCTTGTAAATATGTTCGGGGAACCAACGGCATAATGTTTTTTTCAACAACTATTCTTAGGACTTGGCTTCACTGAAGAAGTAACTCAAGTATAGGCCCTAATTCAAATCCTGTCCACCCACAGAAACCTGTAACTCAAGTGTGGTGGTGCTTTTATCTTAACGTGGCTGGCCTGTTGGGGGTATAGACTATGGCTCAAGTTTCTACAAGTCAGCTGCTAGCACAAATGCACTGTGAAACACAACTGTTATTCTGAAGTGTGGCCACTGTCATTGGAACTAGGCTACCTCAAGAGGATTTAACTCTAGTGTAGACAACTCAGGCTAACTCTGCAATGAAGACACGGTCTTACAGTATAGAGATTAAATGGTACCAGCACTGCTAGTAATGTACTAAACTGGTTAAAACTAATCATGTCAATAACTTTGTCTAAGCTGTACTATGCTTTATTCAATTGAATAATATATCACAATTAATATTGCTTCATACATATACATAAGATGTTGACTTAACTAATTTGTTTAAACATTTATTAACCAAAGTGATTTTTACTAACTATCATTATAGCATTAAGACCAAATCCTGTTATCCTTAGTCAGATCTCCCACTGCTTTGCCATCACAACAACCAGTGGAAAGCCCTTTGGTGTTATAGCATCATGATGTAACTGACATAGGATGTGTGATATTTTTCTCTCCAGACATCAGACTGGTACTGCAGTAACTTAGATAATTTCCTATACTCAGCCAATACAATATTCCGGGAACAAAGAATGCAGCTGAAACCAAAACTTGGCTAGTAATGCTTTTTATGTGTTTCCCATTTTAAAAAAGGGATTGGCCTACATATAAGAAACTGGGTGAAAGTCCTTTGACGTTTCCATGGAAAAAATGAAAAATAGGAAGGAGCCGTGTGGTCTTCTGTGTAATTCTAGTAGGTGGTTTTCCATAGATGGTGATTAATCATTAGTTTTCATAATTCTGGTAATTCACTGGTGATTTTGACACTACCAGTTCAAAAGAAAAAAGTTTATTCTTCTCTGTGTTCCTGGAATCTTGCCATGGGGTTATTTGATGGATCCATTTTTTGCTGTACATTTTATTTAGGTCCATCTACAAGGGTAACTGAATCTGAAAGAAAGTCTATTATTTGGTTTTGCTTAAACTATGAAATTTTTAAATGCTTGTATACAATACTAGAAGTTGTGACAGGGTCAAGCCAGATGTCTGCAAGAGAGTGATGAAAGGTAGATACATTAGTTCCAGGTTCCTCCCAACTCCAGACCCAACACAGAAGGTTCCACCAGAGGGGAAGGTCTCTGAGATGTTCCTGATCCACATGGTGGATCAGCAGAAACTGCAGGGATTGTTCTTACTCTTTTTTCCCCATGCTGGCCAGTGATAAGGTTATCTGATGAACAGCAGATTTGAGCCATGAAAGTGGCCAAACTGAGGGCTACTGTGAATCTCTGAGGTGAGCAAAATCCGCCAATAAGCGCAGGACCCACCAAGGTAGAGGACGAACTTTGTCACAAAGTCTAAATATTAAGATGGACTAAATTGAATGCTTGGTATTAAATGAGGATATCGATGTAACAAGCAGAAACTTGGTGGAACGATGATAATCAATGGGCCACAGTAATACCAGGGTACAAAATATATAGGACTGACAGAGTAGGTCATGCTGGTGTGGCAGTGGCACTATATGTGAAAGAAATCATGGAGTCAAATACAGTAAAAACCTTAAATTAATCAAATTGTACCACAGAATCTTCACCGATAGAAATTCCATGCTTGAATAATAAGAGTATAGCAATAGGAATACACTACAACCCACCTGACCAGTATGGGGATGGTAATTGTGAAGTGCTCAGGGAGATTAGACAGGCTACAAAAACAGAAAACCCAATAATAATGGAGGATTTCAACTGTCTCCATACAGACTGGGAACATGTCACCTCAGGATGGCATGCAAAGAGACAATTTCTAGACACCATTAATGACTGCTTCTAGGAGCAGCTAGTCCTGGAACCAATAAGGGGACAAGCAATTCTTGTTTTAGTCCAAAGTGGAGCACAGCATCTGGTCCAAGAGGTGAGCATAACTCAACTGTATGGTAATAGCGACCATGATGCAATTAAATTTATCATCCATGTAGGGAGGAAAATACCAAAGAAACCCACCACAGTAGCACTTAACTTCAAAAAAGGGAACTCCACAAAAGCTAATTAAATGGGAATTAAAAGGAACAGTCAAAAGAGTGAAATGCCTGAAAGCTGCATGGAAACTATTTTTTTAAAAAAAGTAGAGGCTCAAACTATATTTAAACCCCAAATTAAAAACAGTAAGAGGACAAAAAAAATGCTGCCTTGGCTAAACAGAGGCATAAAAGAGGTGATTAACGGCAAAAAGGCATCCATTAAAAATTAGAAGCCAAATGCTACTGAGGAAAATAGGAAGGAGCATAAACTTCAGCAAGCCAAGTGTAAAAGTATAATTAGGTAGGTCAGAAAAGAGTTTGAAGAAAAACTAGCAAAATACACACCAAAAAATTAAGTACATCAGAGTCAGGAAGCCTGCTAAACAATCAGTGGAACCACTGGACAATTCAGATGCTAAAGGAGCACTCAAGGAAGACAAGGCCATTGCAGAGAAACTAAATGAATTCTTTGCATCAGGCTTCACTTCAGAGAATGAGAGGGAGATTCCCACACCTGAGTCAATATTTTTAGGTGACAAATCTGACAAATTGTCCCAGATTGAGGGATCAGTAGAAGAAATTTTTGAACAAATTGGTAAATTAATCAGTAATAAGTCACCAGGACTAGATGGTATTCACTCAAGTGTTCTGAAGGAATTCAAATATGAAATTACAGAACTACTAATTGTGGAAGGTAACCTATCACTTGCATCAGCTTCTGTACCGGATGACTGTATGATAGTCAATGTGACGCCAATTTTTAAAAAAAGACTCCAGAGGAGATCCTGGCAATTCCAGTCCAGTAAGCCGAACTTCAGTACCATGAAAATTGGTTGAAACTATAGTGAAGAACAGAATTATCAGACAGATGGATGAAGACAATTTGTTGGAGAAAAGTGAATACAACTTTTGTAAAGGAAAATCATGCCTCACCAATCTATCAGAATTTTTTGAGGGGGGCCAACAAACATGTGGATAAGGATGATGTAATGTACTTGGATTTTCAGAGAGCCTTTGACAAGGTCCCTCACCAAACGGAAAGGCTGGACATGCACAAGTCCATGGGGACGGATACAATGCATCAGAGGGTGCTGAGGGAGTCGGCTGATGTGATCGCAGAGCCATTGGCCATTATCTTTGAAAACTCGTGGTGATTTGGGGAGGTCCAGGACGACTGGAAAAAGGCAAATATAGTGCCCATCTTTTCAAAAGGGAAGGAGAATCCAGGGAACTACAGACCAGTCAGCCTCACCTCAGTCCCTGGAAAAATCATGGAGCAGGTCCTCAAGGAATCCATTTTGAAGCCCTTGGAAGAGAGGAAGGTGATCAGGAACAGTCAACATGGATTCACCAAGGGCAAGTCAGGCCTGATCAACCTGATTGCCTTCTATGATGAGATAACTGGCTCCGTGGATATGGGGAAACCAGTGCATGTGATATACCTTAATTTTAGCAAAGCTTTTGGTATGGTCTCATACAGTATTCTTTCCAGCAAGTTCAAGAAGTATGGATTGGATGAATGGCCTATCAGGTGGATAGAAAGCTGGATAGATCACCAGGTTCAACGGGTATTGATCAACAGCTTGATGTCTAGTTGCACCCTCAGCAAGTTCGCAGATGACACTAAGCTCTGGGGAGTGCTACATATGCTGGAGGGTAGGAATATGGTACAGAGTGACCTAGACAAATTGGAGGATTGGGCCAAAAGAAATCTGATGAGGTTCAATAAGGACAAGTGCAGAGTCCTGCACTTAGGATGGAAGAATCCCATGCACTGCTATAGGCTGGAGGCCAACTGGCTAAACAGCAGGTCTGCAGAAAAGGACCTGGGGATTACAGTGAATGAGAAGCTGGATATGAGTCAGCAGTGTGCCCTTGTTGCCAAGAAGGCTAATGGCATATTGGGCTGCATTAGCAGGAGCACTTCCAGCAGATTGAGGGAAGTGATTATTCCCCTCTATTTGGCAACATCTGGAGTATTGAGTCCAGTTTTGGGGTCCCCATGACAGAAAGGATGTGGACAAATTGGAGCGAGTCCAGCAGAGTGCAACAAAAATGATTAGGGGGTTGGGGCACATGACTTATGAGGAGAGGCTGAGGGAACTGGGCTTATTTAGCCTGCAGAAGAGTGAGAGGGATTTGATAGCAGCCTTCAACTACTTGAAGGGGGAGGGGGGGGGTTCCAAAGAGGGTGGAGCTAGGCTGTTCTCAGTGGTGGCAGATGACAGAACAAAGATTAATGGTCTCAAGTTGCAGTGGGGGAGGTCTAGGTTGGATATTAGGAAAAACTATTTCACTAGGAGAGTGGTAAAGCCCTGGAATGGGCTACCTAGGGAGGTGGTGGGATCTCCATCCTTAGAGGTTTTTAAGGCCTGGCTTGACAGAGCCCTGGCTGGGATGATTTAGTTGGGGTTGGTCCTGCTTTGAACAGGGAGTTGGACTAGATTGGGGTTCTCAACCTTTTTCTTTCTGAGCTCCCGCCCCCATGCTATAAAAACTCCATGTCCCACCTGTGCCACAATAACTGGTTTTCTGCATATAAAAGCCAGGGCCAGCATTATGGGGTAGTAAGCCAGACAATTGCCTGGGCCTCATGCCACAGGGGGCCCTGGAAAGCTAAGTTGCTCCAGGTTCAGCTCCAGGTGGTGGGGCTCAGGGCCCTGGGCTTCACATGTAGTGGGGCTTCAGCTTTCTAACCTGGGCCCCAGCGAATCTAATGCTGGCCCTGCTCTGCGCCCCCTTCCCCAAAACCTGCTTGTGGCCCCCCTAGGGACTCCAGATCCCTGGTTGAGAACCAGTGGATTAGATGACCTCCTGAGGTCTCTTCCAACCCTAGTCTTCTACAATTCTATGAAAGGCTCAAAATAAGCAATGCTGGGATAAGAGGAAAGGCCCTCTCATGGATCAGTAACTGGTTAAAAGATTGAAAACAAAGGGTAGGATCAAATGATCAGATTTCACAATGGAAAGTAATAAATAGCAGGGTTCCCCAAGGATCTATATTGGACCAGTGCTGTTCAACATATTCATAAATGATCTGGAAAAAAAGGATAAACAGTGGGATGGCAAAGTTTACAGATGATACAAAGTTATGCAAGATAATGAAGTCCAAAGCAGGCTGTGAAGCGTTACAAAGGGTCTCACAAACCTGGGTGAACTGGGCAACAAAATTGCAGATGAAATTCAATGTTTATAAGTGCAATGTAATGCACACAGGAAAACATAAACCCAATTATACCTACAGAATGATGGAGTCTAAATTAGCTGTTACAGTTAGCTGGGTCTACCATTAGATGGGTCTAAATGAGCTGTTAGCAATCTTGGAGACAGCTTCTCAATGTATGCTTACAATCAAAAATAGTAAGTATGATAGGAACCATTAGGAAAGGGATAGATAAGACAGAAAATATCATAAAGCCACTGTAAAAATCCATGGTACACCCGAAGTTTAAATACTGTGTATAGTTTTGGTTACCCCCATCTAGCAGATGACAGAACGAGGAGTAATGGTCTCAAGTTGCAATGGGGGAGGTTTAGATTGGATATTAGGAAAAACTTTTTCACTAAGAGGGTGGTGAAACACTGGAATGCGTTACCTAGGGAGGTGGTAGAATCTCCTTCCTTAGAGGTTTTTAAGGTCAGGCTTGACAAAGCCCTGGCTGGGATGATTTAACTGGGACTTGGTCCTGCTTTGAGCAGGGGGTTGGACTAGATGACCTTCTGGGGTCCCTTCCAACCCTGATATTCTATGATTCTATGATTCTATGATCTAAAAAAATGATATATTAGAATTGGAAAAAAAATACAGCAAAGGGCAACAAAAATGATTAGGGATATAGAACAGCTTCCACATGAGGAGAGATTAAAAAGACTGGGACTTTGCATCTTAGAAAAGACACAACGAAGGGGGTTGTGATAGAGGTCTACAAAGTTATGAATGGTATGGAGAAAGTGAATTGGGAAATGTTGTTTAGCCTTTCTCACAATACAAAACTCTGGTGTATGTGTGAAAATAAAACAAGATACACTTAGAATATACCTAGACTCTACAACATTGATTTCTCCTCTGCTGCGAAGCCAACCTTCAAGGCTCCAGATATCTGCAGATAGCCAATGCTAGTGCCAGAATGGGACGCTGGTATCCAAAGAAGGGGCAGCAATATGATCTTAAACTAACAACACTTTATCAGGATACATCCCTAAATGCTTTACAAAGTATATTATCTGACCACACTATGCCCCTGATCTTTCAACTGGATCATATAAAGGAATCAGTAGGGAACCTGTAATGAGGTTAAAGTTTGTTAAACCTGACTTGCTTTTGTGAGAAATGTTGGGTTTGATGAACTGGCATTTTCCTACAAAACAGAGTTCTGTTGAACAATTTCTGAGCATCTCTAATTTGAAGTCAGTGGTACAGTTCTCACTGGCTTCAGTGATGCAGGATTATTTCGTCAGAATAAATATTTGGCACTTAAAGTTTCGCCTTTAGTTTTTTTAACCAGCAGTGGGGCATTTAATCTGAAAGACAAAAAATCCAAAGCATTAAATTCTCACTATATCACACAGATTTTGATTTCAGGAAAATGCCCCTGATTGCTTGCTCATTACAAAATGTAATGAGCAAGTTTCAATTCCAATCAGGAACAAAGCAGTTTATCCAAAGGACTTTGAAATGAATGGTGAGGTGTTCTACTTCTTCCGATGATGCCACTTACAATTGTTTTGAAAACCTATGATTAAACAGTCTATGCAATTATAAATTATTACATTTATAGTAGGTTAAATAATTTGAAAATTCAGGTTTTGAAGCAGTTATAATAGAAAGATGGCTTAGTCACAGTCACCAAAATAGGTGCAGGTACAGATAATTATTTTCAAAAGGTGAGTCCTCCTGTGAGTCATGCAAGATGTGAAACTTCCACTATGGAAAATATGTGCTAAGTAAAGGTGAAAGCAGGTAGTAAGTAAACTGCACATAGAATTGTCTGATATTTGCTCATGTCAAATATAAAGCTACCACACTAACGCCCAGATTTTTAGAGGTATGTAGATGTTGCTGCACTCAGTGTCAACACCTAACTGATTTAGGAGTCTAAAACTCATTTTCAAAAGGGATTTAGGCACTTAGGAGTCTAAATCCCATTGACTTTAAACTCCTAGATACTTTCAGAAATCTGGGCCTAAGTCTTAATTCACTCTTCATTCAGATAAGTTCACATGGACTTCATAGGAGTTTGCCTGAGTAAGGACTGAATAAACTAAATGAGAACCTCAGGGTATATATGACCTAGAGCAGTGGTTCTTAACCTTTACTGCAGCCTGCACCCCTTTGGTTCTCAAAATATGTTCTCACACCCATTATCAAAAATCGTTGAAGTAGGTCAGTTCTTTAAACCTAGATATATTTATTGTTTGTATATTACAGTAATCATTAAATGTATAATGTTAATAAATACATAGGTTTGACGAAACAAAATAGTTTTATTTACCGTCTGTGCTTAATTTGTATTTTCGATGATTTACCTTCTAAAAAAATCTGGCATGTCTCGCACCCCCAGAAAGGGCATTTCGCACTCCCAGGGGGTGCATGCACCCCAGGATAAGAACCACTGACCTAGAGCATTCAGGAATTTTTTTAGCCAGCCTTTTTACACTTCTCCACATCGGTAACTCTCCTGGAAACTGCATGCCTATGGATGTCTATTTCCATAAATAACACACTTATTAGTTATGTAACAGCAGAAAAGCATCCAGAAATGTTACACTGACAGTCAGTATTTTTCCAAGTCATTTCTTTCCAAAAAATCTCCACTACTTTGACCACAAAATCACATTATGTGTCAGAGCAAGTTCATCCATTAAATCTTATTCCTTAAATGGCTGATGTGACGGATGGGGAAAATCTGCAGTAAAACCTTGGAAGCTATAAAAATTGCTTAATTGAACATAAAAGGAGTGGTGATGGTTTCAGGACCTTTTTACATACTTAGAACAGTAATTAGTTTTAAGAATAGGGTTTTAATTAAATAAAAATTAGCAATAGTTTAAATTAGAAAATACAGTAATGGTGGTCAAATGGATTATGTAGTAGAAAATTCCATAGGAATGCATGGGAGTTCATAGAAATGAATAGGGATGATGCAATTTAGACAAGGTATTATATCACTTCCTGTGGGGAATTGTTATACCAATAAAATAAAAACCAGCACGATCTTATTAAAGGGGAAAAGGCAAAATGCCACATTTATTGTGAATACAGAAAGAATCATAGGAAGCAGTTAGTTATAGCTATAACATTCCATTCAATTTCATATTTATTCACACATTCATTCATACACACACACACACACACAGGTTCTGCAAGGTTGTTATCATAGTTACCAGCCTTAGAGTTGCTCATGCCAAGCCACTGGCCAGGTGGCCTGGACATGAGGAGGGAGCAGGGCCTTGTCAGATGCTCATCTGATGCTCCTGGAAGTGGGTTTGCAGAATCAGACCCCAAAGTTCTCACTTTCTAGAGTCCATTTTTATAGGAATTTCTTCCTATGCCAGTGTATGGGAATTGCTTCATCATGATTGCTGAATCAATCAGCAGATGGCACATTCCTGACGGCTCCGTGCTGCCAGATGTTATTCTTCTGGTGTTCTTTGGTTCTCCCATTCTTGACGCTGTTGGGTGGATTCCAGTCTGCCCTCCGGGGGTCCTCTGATCATTTCCACTTGACGCCTTCTTCAGCCGATGGACACTGAATTCTTAGGCTGGCACCTCCCTGATCATTCAGTTATTATCCACACCAAGCATCCATTCACATACATCCTCTATCTCTATTTTAATCACAATTGTTAACAAAGCGAGATGAATACAACAAAAGGGCGGGGAGTCTCTGGGTGCTGTTTCTGTTGTTACAGAGTATTGCTTTGAGTCTCTCTCTGTGTGAATAGTTGTTGTTACAAAGAATTGCTTTGAGAACAGACTCTGTCTTAGAATGTACTAACACAATTAGCAGCTTGCAAGTTTCACACAGAGAGGGAGAGACACAGTACCAAAAACCAAGAGACCTCTTAATTAGTAATACCCTGGAATTTAAACTATGGGGAATCAAACTCATTTGTGATTTTAATACAGAACTTCTTTAATATGATCCAACAGAATGACTCAGCAAAACCCCATTGAAATATATTGTAGCCTATAGAAACCAATGGGACTTCCAGACTGGAAATAGCCAGAGTTCATCTAAAGGTCATCTGACAAACCCCATAGGAATTCATTGAGCCCGTAATTGGTAATTAGCATATGCTAATCTCTGGAAGCTGACTGGTTCAGCTTGAATGTCACCTATTGATACACATGACAAATTAGCATATGCAAATCCCTGAAAGCCGATTTGTTGAATTATGATAATAAATTATGTAATGAGCTGCAAAATAGTAGATAAAGGCAACAGCCAGAGGCTAAAACTGTGTCGCTATAGGGACCAGCAAGAGAGTGGTCACCTGCCAGAAGATATCTGAGCAAGAGAAGCCACCTGAAAAGCTGAAGACCTGCTTGGAAGCCAGCAACAGCAGCCTTATCAACGGTCGCTCCTGGCACCCTGACAGCAGAAGGCTCTTGCAGCAGCCCTGCAGCAGCAACCAATGGGCTCCATTTCTCTTGCCTCCGGCTCTGTTTTACCTCAGGCTGAAGCAGCAGTGAACAGCCCAGCTGTTAACAACAGCCCACTTCAGAACAACGCTCTCCAAACAACGCTCTCCAAACAACGCTCTCCAAAAGAATTGACAGAGCAGAAGGGCCTTTCCGGTGATGAGTCAGAGGGACATTAAGAAACCTCTGTAAGTTAAGATCTTCCTCTATTTTATCATCCTAACGTGTGGGGGTTTCAAGTGTAAATACAGCTGGATGTCTGTGGTTTGAGTGAGATCTCCCTACCTATCTGATAATTGCCTGATCAGCACTTATTGGATGTTTAGTGTTAAGTAATTAATATGAGAGTTAATCAATATATTATTACATGTTTACATTATATGCTTGACTGTTACATTGTTATAGAGTATTAAGTAAATGATATATTGTTAGATTATTGTATGTTACAGAGTTAAGTGGAATTGTTATTGCTGTGTTGTTTTTATTTATTGTGCAGCTTCCTTTACATTGTGTCTGTAACTTTTACTGTTTATTTTATTTTTACCTCTATCTCTCCTCTTTTATTATAATACTTCACTTCTAAATACATTTTATTATTGTTTCAAAGAATTTACTGCTTACTGCCTATTCTTGATCGGAGGGCTGTATCCGTGTCCTTTCAAGAGAAAGTTAGCTAGCTGCGGCTTTCTCTGGAAATTCCTTTAGGGCGGAAGATTGGTGAGGAGCTAAGTGGTGGACTAAGTACGTGACTGGATGTAAGTGGAGGATGCAGGCAGTTTCAATGAACTTTGTCCGACAGACCTTGCCAAAAGATATTGTAGCATAGCTCAGCATATTTTTGCCTGTAAACAAGTCAGTTTATGTAATAAGCATAAATCATACATATAAGAGTGTAACCAGCTGTTGACCCCATGTAACCCCGAGATAAGCGCGGAGAATATAGCACCACAGAGGACTCCCCCCCGGTGGAGTCCTGCCTAGACAGCTGTCCCGAATGGCCAGAGTCCCCTGAAGCCCCTCCGTGCGTCCTAGGGGCTCCCTGCACAGATTGGAGTGTAAGTTTTTCCTTCAATAAAGCATAGTTTACTATTCTTAGGCCTGAGTGTCCCCCTTTCGCTGGTATCTCCCCCCTGGCCCTTGCGGACACAATTGGTGTCACAAACAGGATACCAGCAGAGGGATGCCTCTTTGGGGAAGGAAGGATAAGGGGGAGGGAGAGAGCCACATCCCCAGGTGGCCCTCCACAGACGGTGGGCACCAGTGGTTCTCAAGCTGGCGGGGTTGGTTGCCCCCTCCTCATGGCCAGAGGTAGAGCAGGAGCCGGAGGTTACCCCAGTTAGGCTGGAGGAACTGATATCCAAGCTCTGGTTGGACAAAGTAGGACCCATGGAGCAGAAAGCGGCGGGGGACCTGGGATGGGTCTTCTTGACCACACTCCATGCGGTGGACGAGGCGCTGCTGGTTCAGTGCTAGAGGATAGGAAGATTAGAGGCTGATTTGCAGCAAGCAAACGAGGCCCATTCACTAACTCAAGAAGTCATCACTAGTATGGCCAAATGGGCCGTGTGGTTAGAGCACCGACGCACGGTTATGGCGACTCGCATTGCGAACCGCTGGCAGCAAAAGGGAGGACGGCAAGACATGTGTCCCCTTGCTGTACGTGCACTGGTGTGCAAAAGCGACTGGGATCCAGAGACCTGGGATGGGGACTTTTGGGAAACAAGCGAGGACGAGTCCTTCGGGGAGGGGGACAGTGGGAAGGCAGGGCTGTACCCACAACTGTGGCCCATTGTTGAGACACGATACGAGAGACCGCACAGGGAGAATGATTAAATGGTAGGGAGGGATTTTTTCCGGGAATATAAATCCTCCGAGATACAGGATTTCGTGCAGCATTTCAAGCAGCATCCTAAGGAACCGCTGCTGGCCTGGCTGCTATGGTTGTGGGATGATGGAACTGATGCGATTACCCTTACCCCCACTGAGCTAGGCAGGATGGGCTTGCGCACCACAGACCCCCTCCTTTGTAGGAGTCTCAAGATAGGGGCCAACTCGGAGGCAAATTATCCGTATCCCTCCCTCATGGCATGGTTGACCATGGCTGTCAAAACCATCTGGAGCTCGCCCCCAGACATGGATGATGAGTTGGAACAGTGGGCCTCCATCCCAAAGGGGGTTAGCCAGCTCCGGGAGCTGGACATGCTCACCGGCATCTTTCCTGAGCATTTTGAAGGGCCTGATGTCGTAGAGCTGACCCGTACCATCTGCACCCCCCCCACCTCAAGGCGATGATCCTGCCAATGGTTGGGGGGGCTGTAGGGTTGGTGGGGGATGCGGCACAGCTCATGATGCAATTAACAGAAATTGACATGAAACAGACATTAACAGAAATGATGAAAACCACAAAGCCGCGGCAGGCGAATGTGAAGCAAAAGAAGAGGGTTAGCTGCAATACTATGTTTAAATATCTACTGAAAGCAGGGATTCCCCTGGGGAAAGTGGATGGGAAAACCAATGCTCAGCTGTTAAAATGCTGGTTACAGCTTAAGCCGGAACAGCGTACTAAGGAAAGGGTGGGGCCTGTTGCGAATTATACCTGATCGGTCACGCACGGTTCAAGTTTTTAGGCTGAGGCACCAAAAACCAGGTCCAGATCTGCAGAGTTTCCAGTCTGTGTTTAATGTATCACGCTCGAGCGTGGTGCCCCCCCGCTAGTCAGGAGGGGACCCCGTATACAGTTTATGCAAAGCTTATATACCATCTGACATCGCGTGCTGCCCTCGTGCATCGGCACCCTTAACCAATGAATTCCATCCTCACCCCATCCTCAGCCACTCTCTGGTGAGTGCTTTCTCGTGTTCTGAGAATGTCAACAACTTTATCATTAAAACGGAACATGCAGTTACACAACGTGCCTCGCATACCAGAAAGACAGGAAGGACAACAGTTTCAAGGCCCGAAACGATTCCCCAAATGTGCTGCGGTCTGTGCTGCACAGACAGTGGCTGGCGCCAAAAGGTGCCAGCTCTGCACACATTAGCTTTTCCCTCAACAGTCCTCCCTTTCTTTTTGTACGTCAGTTAACACTATATAGGAGCTGAGTAACCACGATGAAGGACTAATAACTGCGAATAACACATTTTACAACATTGAAGGCATACAAATAACACGGCAAAGAAAACAGCAATCAATATGAACATGTACAGAGCACGTCTTCCCCAGACCCCGAGATCCGGCATCCATGATGTGAGCCAATTCCATACTTCCTGCAATCCAGTACTGGTATTATCAAGACTGATATGATGAAATAAAGTCGCCTGTTGCTTGAGGATATGGATATCAGTCTCTACCCTATGGTGTTGATTTATAAAAACACAACAGCTGGAGTTAACTAAAGCGCATACCCCACCCTGATTAGCGAGGAGGTAATCTAATGCTAAGCGATTTTGCAGGGTTGTTTGAGATAATTGTGTGACTTCAGTTTGGAGGGTAGATAAAGCATCTGCAGTGGCATTGGCCATCTGCTCTAAGGCAGCAGAAATATTAACTATAGCTTTTTCTAGCTCACTTACTCCTAACCATGGCAGAAACCAGCGCGCAAAGGAATGAAAACCCGTGGGCCGCTCGATAAGGGAATTAAAAGGGATACTTCGCCGATCCCTCCATACTATATTGCGAATTTCTTTTCGTGTTAGACTCTGATAAACTGTTACAGCAGGGATTATTGCTCCTAGGGTGCAGGTACCATACCATCCTACTGGAAGAATTTTATAGGCTGTGTGGTTACACAACCAATACCACCCTGATCCTTCAGGGATGGGCCAAGGGGCCCTTGAATAATTTGAAACGGTTGCCATCCCCGAACTAATTTTGATAGTACGATTGCACCCCATAAAAGTTCCTACAAAATTCCCATTTTCAGGATTCCAATTTCTTCTAACACAGATTGCATAATTGCCCTGGGCCACCATGTAAATAGACCATGTTTGAATAGTGATATTCCAATGAAAGGTAGTATTAGCCCATAATGTAGACAACCGCGTTTCATTAGTAGGGATAGGGACCCCCACCAATGGAATTCCCTGACTAATATATGTGGGGGTATGGATACATATCCAACATTGTGTTTGATTTATATTCTGCGTAATAGCCCGAGTCAAATTCAAAAAACTATTACCTGCCCACCCTTGTACTGGACTTGGGAGTAGGGGGAAAAGCCCCCGGGCCAACCATACCAATAATATCGTCCGCCCCGGTACCATACAAAAACCCCTATTCCCAATATACAAGTCCAAAAGAGAAATACAAGAAGTCCTGGTGGGCTGTGAAGATTCCAGTAATTGGAGGGTTCGGTCCACGGGTTGGTTGTAATATTCATCTGTGGAATGGCTCGTACGCTGGATCACTCGGGTCCTGGGGAGGCGCTGTCGCTGCTTTAACGTAGTTGTGGTGGATCCACGAGCTCTTTCCTGCAACCTTTAAAGCAGAATAAGTACATAACAGAACTTGATACGGCCCCTCCCACCTACGTTCCAAGGGGTCTGTGCGGGGAATCCTTTTTACCATAACCCAATCCCCTGGCTTAAATGAGTGAATTTGCAATCCCAACGGTGCAGTTTGACACAATTGAGCTTTAAATTGATTATCAATCAGCTCCTTTTGTAACCTAGCAACATATTTGGCCAGAGTTTCGTCACCATCCAAGAGACTAGCATGTGCTGGAACGTAGGTTCCTGGAATTAAAGCGGGTCTACCAAATAACACCTCAAATGGGGACAGGCCCAGGGGCATGCGTGGTGTCCGCCTTATATGCCATAAGACGATTGGCAGGATTTCCGGCCATTTAAGTCCAGTTTCCTTACAGAACTTTGCTATCATTGTCTTTACTGTTCGGTTCATGCGTTCCACCTGACCAGCAGACTGAGGGTGATACGGAGTATGTAATTGTCGAGTGATTCCCAAACATTTATACAGTTCCTCCAAAATTTTCGCAGTAAAGTGCGAGCCTCGATCTGTATCTATAACTTCAGGAACACCAAACTTAGGTACAATATCCTTCATTAGAAACTTAACTACAGACCTCGCATTTGCTTTCCTCGTCGGTACCGCTTCAGGCCACCCAGATAGCTGGTCCACTATAACGAGAAGGTGATGGAATCCTGAACACTTGGGCATGTCTGCATAATCCATTTGCAGACGCTGAAACGGAAAATTCGCCCAAGGTCTCCCCCCCTGCGAACTGGCATCAGACCGAGTCATAGCAGAGAATGCCAAACAAGTTGAACAGGATCCAAGAATACGCTTCACCGCAGGATAAATGTGTGGTGCCGCCCAGGATTGGAGTATGGCAGCCACTGTGCCTTGAATACCAGCATGGCCCAGGGAATGAAAATAATGAGCAGCTGCCAGTAAATAACGACGGGGAAGAATAGGTTTGCCCCCGATTCGCCAAATTTTGTCCGCGCCCTCCACACCCTCCCAACGTTTCCACTCGCCCAATTCTTCCAAGGATACATCAGTGTACATTAATGTCCAATCCGCAAGTGGGAAAGACCCATCCAAGGGGAGAGTAACCGACACAGAAAGAGGTTGTAGAGCTGCCACTTTTGAATCAGCTAACGCGTTACCTTGAGAAACAGCACTATCGGAGTGCTTGTGTGCATAGCAATGTACCACTGCCACCTGGCATGGAACTAAATTAGCTTCTAGCAACGCAGCAATCAAGGGACCATTAGCTATTTTTGCACCTGATGAAGTTAGAAATCCACGCTGTTTCCAAAGCTGGCCTGTAGCATGACAAACTCCGAAAGCATATCTCGAGTCTGTGTAAATGGTAGCAGTTTTTCCCGCGGACAATAAGCAAGCTCTCGTGAGCGCATACAACTCCGCACCCTGGGCACTAAATGATGGTGGTAAAGGAGCGGCTTCTATAACATCGGTCTGGGAAGTCACTGAATACCCCGAAACCCGATAGCCATCTAAATAATATGAGGACCCATCTGTGAAGAGAAGCAGATCGGACTCCATTAAAGGAGAATCTGTTAGATCCGGGCGGGGCTTACCATTCTGGGTGACGACGTCCATACACACATGATGAGGGGTGCCATCCTCTGGGAGGGGTAACAAAGTTGCTGGATTAAGAGTGTTGCAGCGGCGTAGAGTGATGTTATCAGCGGCCAACAAAATTAGTTCATATTTATGAGCTCGTTGTGGAGACAATGCCTGGGTAGAATGCTGTTTTAAAAGAATTTCAACCTCGTGGGGGACCCAAACAGTCAGGGGATGTCCCAGAACTATGGGTCGCGAACGCTCAACCATGATTGCCGCTGCGGCAATCGACCGCACACAGGAAACAGAGCCCCGGACAACAGGATCCAGCTGTACTGAATAATAAGCTATGGGGCGTGGGCAGTCTCCAAGATATTGTAGGAGGACTCCACTAGCCACTCCCTGTTGTTCATGACTAAAAAGAAAAAATGGTTTACCGTAGTCCGGGAATCCCAAGGCGGGCGCCGTAACCAAAGCCTTTTTAACCGCTGTAAAGGCAGTCTCCCTCTCCATAGTCCAGGAAATCGGGTCGAGGGTTGATGACGTGGTAGCTTGGACCAGGGGTTTTACCAGTTCTCCAAACCCCACGATCCAAGGTCGACAAAAGCCGACAGCCCCTAAGAAAGCCCGTAACTGTCTTTTTGTTGTCGGGCGCGGGTAATCCTGGATTGCCCGAACTCTATTGGGAGATAATAAACGCTCCCCAGGCCGAATTACAAAACCCAGATAAATTACCTGATTTAGGCACAGCTGTAACTTGGATGGGGACGCACAATGACCTTTATTCGCTAATGCAGTAAGTAAAACGACAGAATCAGTTAAACATGTGCTATAGTCCAAAGAGGCAATCAACAAATCATCTACATACTGAACCAAAACCGAAGAATCGGGCAAAACAATGTCCTTCAAATCTGTTGTGAGAATGCGAGAAAAGATAGTAGGGGATCCAGAGAATCCCTGGGGGAGCCGCGTCCATGTTAATTGCTGACCTTTCCAGGTAAAGGCAAATAGATATTGGGAATCTGGGTGCAAAGGGATACTAAAAAACGCGGCACACAAATCGACTACAGTAAAACAAGTGGCCAAGTGAGGAATTAATGTCAAAATAGTACTCGGGTCAGGAACAACTGGATGCGGGGCTATAACGTAGTCATTAATAGCGCGTAAATCCTGAACAAACCGATAAACCGGGTGCCCGTCAATTCCTGGTTTAGGTTTTCTTACCGGAAGGATGGGCGTATTACAGGGTGAACTACAAGGAACCAGAATTCCTTGTGCCAAGTAGCTGTCAATAACACGTGAGATACTCTCCTCCGCTTCCCTTGGCAAGGGATACTGCTTCACGGAAGGGGGCGGCCCATCTTTAGTTGTTAGACTCACCGGAACCGCAGATTTAAGGAGACCCACATCAGTGGAATTTGTACTCCATAAAAAATGGGGAACACTAGACAATTCAAAGGGTACACTGGGAACAGACGTAGTCAATGTCATAAGAGAGGCAACTGTCGAATCTGGAACAATCAGACGAAGCCCCTCAGGGGCACAATATATATGTGCTCCTAATTTGCCCAGCATATCTCGTCCCAGAAGGTTTGCTGGGTCCTCCGGCATTATAACAAACCTATGGGATAGCTTTAGAGAACCAAGCTTAATGGGGATAGGGTAAGATAACCGAGCCGGGCAGGGGTTTCCTTCGATACCTTGCACCCACACCTTAGTATTAGACACGGGCCCTGGCACAAACGTTATAGTGGAAAGGGTGGCTCCTGTATCTACCAAGAAAGGCACTAAACGTTCCCCAATTTGCAGGTAAATTTGTGACTGCATTCCCAGGTCCCACTCCAACTCTCCCAAAGTTCCCAAAATCTCTGCCTCCAGTCACTGGGGGTCAATTTGATTCAAAGGGTTGGTGGGAGGATACCCTTGAGAAGTCTGGGGAAAACCGGACAGGCCACTGTGCACTGGCTCCTGCCAAGGGGCCCCCTTTGGGCGGAGGGGACATTCCCTTTTCCAGTGTCCTGGTTGTTTGCAGTAGTTACAAGTGCCAAATTTCGTATTTACCCAATTTCCTCTTGGCTCTGTTCGTCCCCACCCCCTGCCTCTCGCCCCGCCATGCTCCCGCCAATTCTGACTCCCAACTGGGACCTGCAACGCGGCTGCAAACATACTTACTTCTTCCTTCTTTTGTTTACGCTTTTCCTTAGCTTTCTCCTCGTCCCTGCCATTAAACACGAAAGTGGCCAAGCGGACTACTTCCTGGAGAGGTTTCCCTGGCCAATCAGGCACATGTTTAGAGAAATATTTTCTAATGTCTGGGGCTGCTTGATCGACATAAAAGGAAACCATCATTGGATGGTTTGTCTCTGCTTCTGGGTCGACGCCGCCGCCATATATGCAGACTCGTTTCGACAAGCGGGCTAGGAAGGCAGAGGGATGCTCAGAGACCTCCTGCTGACATTCACGAATTTTAGACCAATTAGCTGACTTACTACCTGCTTTATGCACCGCCTCTAAGAGACCGTCCCTGCCTGCTTTAAGGAGGTCCATTTGGGCAGAAACATTAGGGTTCCAACCAGGATCAACAAGGGGCCAGGCAGTACGGACATTATCCTCTCCTGCCCAGCGCCTATTGGCATCCAAGATGGAATACTTCTCATCGGGAGTAAAAAGTGTGTCCAAAATTACCTGAACATCCCCCCAGGCAGGATTAAAAGCAGTAAACACAGATCGAATTGTTTGTAATACCCGTTCCGGATCATTACGCAGGCGAGGCATCTGCTGTTGCCATGTTATCAAGTCGCCTGGGCCAAAGGGGCGGTGCACATAGGGGAAAACAACTTGTTCACCTCCGTCCACCGTATGAGAGACAAGAGGTTGCTGAATAAGAGGGGCTTGCAAAGCAATCGGTGGATCCAGAATGGGTCCACATAAACAGGGAGGCTGCGACCGGGAGGATTGCGGGCATGAATCAGAAGGCTGAGAATAAGCTGGAGGAAAGGGAGAGGAAGTAGGCAGAGGATAGGGTGGGGCCGAAGACCCCTGGGACAGATAAGAAAAAGAAGAAGTAAGAGGACGTCCTTTCACACGCGCATAAGCCCAATTGTCCTATACATACCAGTAATCCATCTGGGCTGGAGCCTTATCTTCCAGCC